>NC_087557.1:31379899-31707399 GCF_036250125.1 Pseudopipra pipra
TTAGCATTCACAATGGCAAGGAAAAATATTGACAAAATAGTCCAAACAAGCAAGCATAACCATGTTTTTATATAGTAAAATCTGAAATTCAGAAAATACATACCTCTGTCACTTGCTGCTAAAAAAAATATCAGCTTTCACATTGTACTCTCTGCCAGCAAAAAGCATAGACAATGCATGGGTCTTGTACTACTGTTCCCCACTTCAGTGGGGATAACACCATAAATCTGTCAGCAGGACAGCATTTCACCAACTCTGGAACATAAAGTATTCCTAGCCCCTGATCACAGTAAATTCCACTGAACATTGCTGAATGGAAAACGCATCTCTATTTATTATAGAATCATTATATACAACCATTTAATATATATATATAACATACATTACACGTTTTATCTATTATATCTGATGGTTGTGTGTATATTTATATTACATTCTATACAACGATTGCAGCTTCATTTGGTGTGATCCAGGCATGTTCAGCCTGGAAACACACGCTGCATCAGAGCACACTGGCCACAGTAGCTCTGCAGGCTGAGCAGCAGGACAGCTGGAGCCCATGCAGGGCTGGAGCCCTGTCCCCTCAAATGAAGCATTCCCTTTAAAGCAGAGAGCCCAAGCCCCTGGTGTGATCTGCCCTGAGGACCCAGAGCAGGAAGCCGTGCTGGCTCCAAGGGCTCTCCTGCTGAGATAGCCAGGCCACTGCTGGAAGGACCAGAGCTGACAATGTGCAGGAATGGTTACCTGAACAGAAATATTGAGATGTGACAGTGACAATGTGGGTTTGGGAGGGGAAAGGGTAAACGAGAGAGTTCGGAAGGAATTTGAGTTGTGGCACCTGTGGGAACATCTCTGCTCTGTCATCTCTGTCATCCATGCTCTTCATTGCAGTGTGTCAACATACACCAATAGCTATCACAGTGTGCTTTAAATTCTGTACACCACACACCAATCACTGCTGGAATTATGCTACTCCTTTCTTTATCATCCACTTCTCAAAAGATTTATTTCTCTAGCAAGAGCTAGAGGTCTTAGGGATCTACAAGATAGAACAATTTATCATTTTACATATACTGAGACAACTCTGCTGTTATAACAGAAAAAGCACTAATCCTTTAATAAAGCTGATATGTTTGCAGTGATTTATTATATTATAAGTAGACCTTAGGGGAGAGACTTACTAAGGATCTGGAGAAAGAAAATAAAGAAAAAGATATCTTTAGACAGTTCCCCCTCACACATCCAATTTTCTCTCCTCTGTGACAAGCTGGCAGCATTGGCTTAGTGTGAAAACAGCATCAAGCTCAGGGACACAAGAACACAAATATGGTTAAAATTTACTTCTACAGATCTCTGTGTATCACAAGAGCCACACCTTAGCCCTACATGGTCTGCCCTGTTTCATCTTGTATTTTATAGGCCTACGATTCATAGATCCATTTTAGCATCTCTAGACATGGACTGCAGTCATCATACAGCCCACAACAATGCTGATTGAGGATGACATCATCCTCATTCACACGCTGCAACATAACAATGTTTGCCAGTTTAGCAACAAGGGAGACACTCCCACAGCAGCCTGAAATACAAATTGGCAGACATTAGCCTGCAGTTTCAGCACCCAAGGTGCAAATGTTAGACAAAAATCAGCCTTTGAATAAGTTAAAGAAAAAGTTCCTTACGCTTACAAGAAACATCTACTCAAAGGCTTCTTGACCACAAAAGTACAACAAAGGTGCTCTTACACAATCAGCAAATTCTTTATCACATTATCCTGACACTTCCAGCTATGAATCCATTTGTTCAGCTCCACTGGCAACGCTCGTGTGCTTGTATGAGTGTTGGTAGACCTCTAATATTTTAATGACTATGTCATATACTTCTACCCTGAAAAGAATAAGTGACAGTCAGAAATATTCACAGTTGGCCTACAGTATCACTGAGACTACTGTAACCAATAGTGCTAGTAACAGTTTGCAAAGAGCTGATAAATGAACCAGAAACGCCAGCAGCTACAAAACATTTCACAAAAACATGCTTTCCTCCCCACAGCTTAGTACTTGGGGCTCACTGGGGTACCACTGATTTGAAAATATTTTTGTAAATGAAAACAGGAGAACATCAGCAGTTTCAAACAGATGTGAGTCCTCAGAAGCTTCTCTAACTAGAATTGACCCAATTTATAGCAATTCCTTTAAAAGACTGGATTGGCTCCAAACCCTCTGTATCACACTGTTTTTATCCATTGTAGGGGATGTAAATAGAGTCACTATCCTCATCAGTAAAGAGATGAGACTCCAGCATCCTGCTATAGGAACATTTTTGTATATACTGTTCACCTGTAGAAAAATACAGCATGTGGCCACAAAGCCTAGAAAAATAATGTCTTAAATATTGACCCTAAATTGAACACACTGAATACCCAAAAGAAGAGATAAAACTGAAGTGCATCAGACTTTACACACACTAGCTTTAGTTTTTACTTAAAAGAACAAAGCATGAGAATAGCCTACTGAAAAGTAATTTTCCAGCATGTATTTGAACTCGTAGGATCAGGATAACGTACCTTCTGAATGGTAAGTACAGCATTACTGATGAAAGCCTGTAGTATTCAACAGTTTATTTCTTGAGTAATCATACATTGCCTCTGAGCTGCAGAGACCAGACTGACAGTCGCATCGTGGCTTCTAATGTCATTTCAAATAACTCCAAAATCCCAGAGATAACTGCCCTAAGCATGACTATTTGCCTCCATCGCTTTAATCATAGCAGAATTCCAAGTTTGGAACAATATCACAGTTAGTCCTGTCCTCATCCATCTTGGTCAACTCCCAAAAACCAACACCTAAAAGCAATTTGCTCTGGCATTTGTGTATTGCTTTTTTTTTTTTTCCTTTTCTTTTAAACTAAAAAAAAAAAGAAAAAGGATTCTGTGTTGCTTAAGAGCTAAACTTGAGAAATGTTCTGAAACAAAAGTCCTCAGTCAGAGGCTAGAGCAGTGGGATATTAAATTCATTTAGCAGAGCTCCATTTTATTTTTTATTGCTTTAATCTTGTATTTTTTAATGGTACATTCTTAACCAAACAAAAAGGCATAAAGTTATACCCTGAAATACATGCTGGCTGCAAAGCTAACTGGTTTTCAAATATTCAAAAGAAACAAACACGATAATTTCTTATTATGTCATCAAAATGTACATCACTGCCAACCAAAACGTGATTGGGAACTGAACCACACACTATTTTTTTAAATCATATTATCTTAGGCTGAAAATTACAAAGTTTATTCTTCGTGCTTCTGACTCTCTCAGACATTCCATACCCTTCATGATACAGAAAAATTTTTGTAGCCAGAGAGTAGTATATTTGCCTGATGACCACAATTAAGGAAAAAATAAATGTACCCAGTTGAGTCAAAGGCATTTATAAATACAAAGGTATGGAAAAGTTACAACACACCTAATAAGCAGGACAATAAATCTTTCAGAAAAAAGTTTAATGTGAAGTGTTAGTAGAAACAAGAACGAAGGAGAGGACAATTGACATACCAAATAGAAAGAAAAGGAGAACAAACTGGGATTCAGAGTTGGCTATTGATGCAGAACACTAATATGAAACTTCTTCCCAGTTTTTTATGCTCCTTTGATTGCTCAAAGGAAGAAAGAGCTTTCTGCAGGAAATTTCCCAGTCCATCACCTTGAAGATATGTACACGTAGTACAAAATCTGTCTCAAGTCTATAGTGTAAATGAGTTCAAGCCATGCATAACAGGATTTTCTCTGTGGCCCAGTGAAGTAAACATAGATATTTCTATTGACTTTTGTGGACTTTATATCATAATGTTTCAGTCCCAGGACAGATCTGCTGGTGACACAATTCAGAACTATAATTAAGACACAGACTCGTTTGGTCTCATCCCTGTCAAAACTAGAGTCCGCTTCAATCAAACCTTCATCTCACCTTGAGACTACAGCTCAAACTAACCGAGTTGCCTCTGAATTACTCTTTCTTGACAAAGATTACAAGCTCCCAGTATCACTTGCAGAACTGCTCTGCTGTCTAGAGGCAGCACTTCATATTTCATAGCTCATGTAGGATTCACATGTTCAGAAACAGGGATTACTGTGCAGGTGACATAAACATGTATTGCCACGGAAAATATTTTATGCTGTTCTCCAGAAGCATATTTTTGTCTAACTAATGTTTTACAATTTAATGCATTCAGTAGATGCTCTTGGATCTAGTTCTCTGTTATAAGGAAAGATAAACTGCAAGCTAAAGGGTAGATGAGAAAGAGCATAAAAACAAAGAAAAGTAGCAAGAATGCTGGAAAAGGAACTTACTAAAAAATATATGTGGTGGACAGAATGCATAAGCATTCAAACTGAGGGTAATGAATTTAAATTAACACAGTCTGCAATAGAGAGCAATTGGGGAAAATTACACAAACAAAAACTCCTAACAAAAAAAAAAACCCTTTGAAGCAGCATGTGGCAGGATAATATAATAAATTCTTCTGCACACAAATTACAGATAACAGTGTAAAATGTTTATTCATCATGGATTTAACTGACAAGATTACATACTGCAGAATACTCAGTCATACCAGGACCTCCCACTAATATGGAAACAGATTTAAAAGAATTCTGCAGAAGTAGCAAAATGAAATCACCTACCGTTAGTGTTGCATTGCTGAAACTATCTGAAGAGTCAGCCCTCTGGAAACATTTTTGTATCAATAATTGAGAGCTGATACCCTTTCAGGCAGTGATACACCAGGGAAAGACAGGCTGCAGCAGCAGCTCCTTCCCACTTAGCCCATCCCTAGCACTTTTTAGATCTCCTTCTTAACCCTTTCTAGGTATTTTCTCGCTGTGTTTTGGGTGAAAAGACAAAGGCATGGTACATGCTATAAGAAAAGAATGCATTATTTCCCACTTTACTCAAAATGTCAAAAGAGCTGTGGGAAGAAAGTCAGTAGGATTTAGTCATAACAATAAGCTAAAAAGAAGTAAAATCTAAAACCAGAAAATGACTCAGAGACTGAAAGAGATATGAAGAGATATGAGCTACTGTAACCAGGACAATGGTTTCTCCAAATGTAGAATTAAGAGGTCAAGATCACAAGACACTTGTGTGTCTTGTGCAAGTGTCATAAGACACTTGCATAGAAGTAAGCTAAAGGAGAAGTTAATAACTTCCTATAAGAAAAAAAGGTTACAATTCTCTTCCAGCCTTGGACCAATGAGATTTGAGCTTTGAAATCAAACCTATTTGGTTTCAGTGAGGCCAGCATTACAGTCTTATAGGCCAATTTTTAAACCAAATGAAATCTTAAGTGAACTGATGGAAAAAGAAAATTTACTTCCTTTACAGGAATAACTTTTTCTGTAGTATTCTAAAACCATTCATTTTCCTTAAATGAGGTTGTATTCTTTTGGAATGTCAATTATAACCCATAAGAAATTGTTTGGTCTCATCCCTGTCAAAACTAGAGTCCGCTTCAACCAAACCTTCATCTCACCTCAGAAAATTCAATAGCTCTATAAGTTTGTTGCAATTTGCCCCAGTTCACAACAAGTATAGTTCTCCCAGTCACACAAAAAACCAAACCAAACAAAACAAAAACAACAAAACAAACAAAAAAACCCCAAAACAAAACACAAAAAAACCCCAAACCCCCTAACAAACCAAACCAAACCAACCAAAAAAAACACACGCAAAGGATTAAGGCATCTTCTTTGGTTGTGATTGGATGGGTACGTTTCCAAAATTGAAGAAATTACTTCAAGGACTTTGAAACAGTGGGAAATAGGGGGAAACTCAGTGCAACTAACTGAGAAAAAATTTCCTGTGGAAGAAGAGAACTGGGAGTGAAATCCGGACATCTCTCCTTAAGTCTCTTCCCATAGACAATTTTTTCTATGCTCCTCATACTGTCTTGGTTCAAGGTTTCTTACATCTAGCTGTTGCAGAGAGTCAGCTTCAACTGGACCATTAATCTCTTCTCCTCAAACAGCTGGAACTGCATTATGAGTGCATGTCCCATGACTGAGAGGTATTTCTTCTTTATCAATGAAACTAAATGGTCTGCTCGCTGTCTGCATCAGATTCCCAAACACCCCCTCACAAGAATATATCTTCTTTTTTACTTCCACTTCTCATAAATTTATTTCATTTTTCTCACAGATTATCAAAGACTTGCTTCCTATATGTGTTTGTATTCCTGAGTGTTGCTTTTGGCAAAAAAAGGCCACGATGTCCTTTCATTTTCTCTTCATACCTAGAGGCAACAGAGGGAAGTAATACATAGGCTTTTTTAATCGACTGCTGGGGGTCATTAACTGCATGATTTCTCAACTGGTGTCCAGAATTCCAGATCTAGTTCTGTGTTGTTCCCTTACTGCACTTGCAGATGCTGCTCTGGGTCAGCATCTGTCGTGGTTTGAGCTGAGTTGTCAAGTAAGCACCACCCAGCCACCTGCTCAGTCCCCCATCACCTCACTCTCCTGGGACAGGGGAGAGAATCAGAAGGGTTAAAGTAAGAAAAGTCATGGGTTGAGATAAAGACAGTTTAACAGGGAAAGCAAAAGCTGCATGCATAAGCAAAGTGAAACAATAATTTGTTAACCACCTCCCATGGACAGGGAGGTGTTCAGCCATCTCCAGGAAACCAGGGCTCCATCAGGAGTAACAGTTAACTGGGAAGACAAATTACATCCCTCCAAACATCCCCCCCTTCCTCCTTCTTTCCTCCTCTTTGCATGCTGAGCATGATGTCCCATGGTAGGGAATATCCCTGTGGCTGGTAGGGATCCCCTGTCCCAGCTGTGTCCCCTCCCAGTTTCCCAGGCAGCCACAGTCTCCTCTCCACCACGGCAGTCCAAGAGCCTTGGCTCTGTGTAAGCACTGCTCAAAACTAAGTGTTAGTGTAAGCACTAACAAAAACACCTCTATTAACAACACTGTTTGCTGCACAACTCCAAAACATAGCCCCAAACTAGATACTGTGAAGAAAATTAGCTCTATCCCAGCCAAAACCAGCACAACATCCTACAAGATTCCCAACTCTATGAGTGCCTTTGCAACAGTTTTCATTTGATACAGCACTGATTCCTGTACCTCCATGCTTTATTTTACTGAATATCTCCTTTCCATCCTCAGAGACATTATTTTCAGTAAATTCTTCCATTTTTAAAATGGCACAAAATGTAAGAGAACTCATGTTCTCTTATTATTCTCATTTATTTTTTAGCAGAAAACCCCTTTTATTCAAATAAATGCATAATCGTTAATGCTCACTAATAATTTATAGTCTTTCAAAGACTTCAGGTTCACATAAAGATAAAAAGTTAGGATAATATGATACCCCTCTAAAAATCACCGTGAAATAAAATGTAATTAAAAGTGTGGTTTTTCCTGGGTGAATAAATTGCACATATTTGAGATTTCTTTCATCAATAATTCATATGAAGCGTTTTTGCATGTTTTTTCCACCCCCCACACCACCAAGATAAGCTTGGAAGGATAAAGCAATATAACAAATTCATAGAAACTTCATGTTCAATGAACACTAAACACTTGACAACCACCCACAAAAGCAAAGGAAGTACTGCCTTCCATCACATAGCTCTATTCTATATTTTTCAGAAAAGATCATTCTGAGGAGTAAATAAGAGCGATTTCCCCATCAAATCTCACAGTCTTCTGCCCTGTCAATCCACTCACTTTTTGTGTTCATAATCAGTATCAAGATCTTTGCCTCTTCACCTGCAAGAATTCAGTATTAAGCATCTGATTCCATTTTCTCATGCTATACTCCAGTGCTTCCACTGCACCCTACAGGGATATTACCGTGCTGGTTTTCAAGTGCTAAAAATAAAACAAACACATGTCAAACCAGGGACAAAGTCGAAAGGAAACATACTTTAATGTAACTAAAGAAGAATATATTTAGCATTTTGCTACTAAGCAAGGATGAAAATAAACTTGTCAACACACTGTGTCTAACTGAAACCCACACCCTACTCAATTCTTTGTGCAGCATTTATTATATACGAAAAGTGGATTTAGTCTTTCTTTCTTTCTTCTGAGGAGTGACTGTCAGTACTCTGTTACTACTGCTGGCCAGAAAGGGCTTCTGAACTGCACCATAAAGCACCTCCATCCTTTTAGGCAGTCAGTTTTTCTATCAATCACCAGTCATGCAGCCATCTGAGTGAGATGCATTTAGGCAGTGGTGCATATCAGACTTCAGTCTGGAATCCTTCCAAAACCAAACACAAGCATACAGTGGGAACTGGCAAGACACTCACTCCACAGAAAGTGAAAAGTGATTCCTAAACCACAATGTTGTTTTCTTTTGTCTTTCTTTCATTATTATTGTTAATTTGGACTCTCCCTAAAGCTGTAATGTTCATATGTCCCTAGAAATGAAGGCTCATCCAAAAACCATGGGATTACATTTTTAAATATTGCCTTTGAAACAATGTAGATCTATATTTTTACTATTTTAAACTATCTGTACTTTTACTTGTAACATCTGGGAAACAAGTACTATAACTGTATACACTGATCTTCATTTTGGAGGTCCTGTATTCTAATTAAACCTGATATTGAAGGCAAGAACCATTATGTCTGCTTTATTTAGCCCTCTGAAACACAAAGCCAAAAATTTGTTCTAACATCTTAGAGCTTGTTTCCTGGCATATGGGATTCAAGGCAGAGCAAAACTATTGATAAATGAGTATAAATTAATGTGGTAGCATTGTGAAACTATACTGTACAACTGTATGAACATTTAAGAGAGAAGGTAAGGAAGAAAACGGGAAAATGCTCTTAGCAAAAGCTATTACTTTCACCCCTACAGAACCTGCAGGTTCCTGCACCCACCACCATGAAGAAGAATGTTCAGTAGACCAAGGCACTATGGAACCTCCTGGTGTGAAAGAGCCTCTGGCTCCAACAGGGGTGTTCCTGTGGAACAGGAAGATTTGCTCCAATACCCACCAGGTTCAGAGGTTGACTGCTTCAGTGTGTCACCTTTTTTCTCCCATATCCATTCCATTGCAAATGATTCCCTTACCCCTGTCAGTGTAGCAGACGTCAACAAACTCCATTCTAAACTTGAAATACACTAATACTTTTAATATTAATAATTAAAAGGTTCATTGGTTCCAGTAAACTTTCAAGGAAGCTCGTAATGTCTGTAAAAGGAGTAGTTGCAAAGGACCATTCTGGCAGGATCTTATGTAAGCATTACTGGAGCTCTAAAGAGCTCCTCATGCTTAATAAGGGCCACTTGACTTCTGGCAGTAGGATTCAAATGGCCCCAATTAACTTTCAGGTGTGCAGAAAATAAACATGAATCTAAGGCTAAGTACTCTAAAGGGAAAAACAAAATCCAGCAATATCCTCCAATACGTACGCTGTGGTACCTGCAATGAAATTTCTTAACTTTGACACTTTGTATGTACCTTTCCAAATAAAATGAACTTCCTCTTTCAGGAAAATACCAACTATTCCTTCCCCAGAAGGAATCATTGTAGAGGCACCATGTCAATGACGGCGATGGAAATACCTCATCAAAAAGGGAAAGACTGGCAAGCATTCACCTGTGTCATCAGGGACTGACACAAAGCCTAACGGAAAAATTCAAGGTCCTCATGAGTTAGGAGTGTCCAAAAGCCACAACACTTGAAGGCAGTAATAACACTCGGAATTTTCTGAAGATTTGCAGAAACATACAGAAGTGAGAAATAAGCATTGCTGGTTTCTACAAGATGTCTTTACACTGATAAAATCATAGCACAAAAGTAAAAAAACATTAGTAACCCACATAGCAAAAAATTATCTTGCAACATGCTGCCATGTGCATTTTTTAAGACGGGAGCTTTGTAAAAGTAGAAGCAGGGTAGCTTGGAATGTGTGATCAATCTCTCCATTTCTGACATTAAGATTTCACTTCAATTTCTTATTTTCTAAGGATTTACACCCTTCAGTTAATGTGTTCTCATTTAGTATGAGACATGTAGAAATACACCTTAATACAACATTAAAACAGAGGGAAGAAAAAAAAAAATGAAAAAAACCCAGTACATTAGAAAACGTGGAAGTTCAAGACATTACTCATTTGCCTTATTTATTCTACAGAGATTTTTAAAATTTATAATAAATATCCACAGATGGAGATTCAAATCAAGAAATCATATTTCAGTCATTCTTGATGCTGACAATTCAGAGCAAGCACATTCAGCAGTCAGCATCAGTCTGCCACATTTCAGCTTCAGAAATATATTTATGGCTTTCATTATCAACATACAGTATTATAAACATCTTAGAAAAAATCCTAACTACACAAAAAAACTGCAAGATGGCTCAGTGTCTAACTGCTTGTTGACCCATTCATCTCAGAGTTCTTCGGACTTGTCCACAACTAAATCTAAATCTACAGTGCCAACTTATCACCGTCAGCTTTGGAAGAACATGGGAACAAACTTCTAGTTTGATTGCAGACCTGAGCCTCAGATTACTAACATAACTGCTACATTACTGGAATATTTACCTAATAATTGCTGACAGGCTCGATCTCCTGGCCTCTTTTAACACTCCCAAAGTGCTGGGCAGATCCCTTCGGAAGTATGTGGAATGTATCCAAACCATCAGAAATCTAGAATGGGCCGTTCTTCTAAAACAAACAAACAAACAAACAAAATTAGCAACCATTCTTCTAGACTGTCTTGTATAATACTGCCAATACCTACAGGTAAAGACATATTCTTTCCTTACGAAAACCACATATTCTGAAACTTTGTAACATTTTTCTCCAGGGAATCTTGCTTCAGAAGTACAACTTCCGTATGTTATCAGAGACATTACATCTAGTCACCGTGTAGGAAAACCCCTGGCATAATAACTGCTTTCTGTCACTTTTTGTTCAAAGTACCATTGACACAAATCTTATTTCTATTAAGACCAACATCACAGCACTTAAAACAGGGGCAAAAGCTTCTACAGATGCCAAGTCATTGTATATTTTGAGATACTCTGCAGAATTTGGGGGACAACCAATTCTCACAGAGAAAAGTACTTCTACTCTTTCAAGCATGCAAAGAACCAGCAGGGTTTCTCTGAATATTGTTGAGATAGGTGCTAGCACCCTGGCACATAAAATTAATGAGGGATTTAGGCAGAAAAGTACACTGAATTGTGGGGTGGGTGGAATATGTGCATTTGGTTGGTTTAGAGGGGATTTGAGAAGGAATAAAACCTAATTTTGGTACTCAAAATGCAAATACATAAGAAAGGCACAAAAGCGATCAATACTGAGACCTTAAGTCAGTTCCTCAGAGTTCAGCACTGAGTTCAAATTGCAGGATGAACTGCTTTTCCCTTCTGCTCACAGTTATGTGTGGTTTCAACAGCAGAAATTCAAAAAGACCTCACAGATTATGGGCTTCCAGCTAAGCACAGAAAGCACAGGAAGATATTTGACTTGCATCTCCAGAGATTTCACTTGTTCTACATTTCAGCCTCCACCGGGTACCACTGCCACAGGACGAGCCCATTTTAACCTTAACCGGCTCTGAAGAGACCCGGCCGTACATGCAACGCGACCGGCACAGACGATGGGCTTCGCATGCAAAAATTCAGGGGGAGTAGGGACGGGAAGAGAAAATTAATACCTTTAATCCCGAACCGCCGCCTGGCTCCCTGTTCCTCACACTGCGACACGCGCAGTCATCCTCCCTGCCCGCGCGAGGGCTGGCTCAGCACCTTCCCGAGGGGCCGCTGCCCGCGGCTCCGCGCGGCCCCCGCACCCGGGCACTTCCCCGCGCTCCCGCCCCGCAGCATCGCCCCGAGCCGCCGGCAGACCCCGCTCCGCCGCCCCGCGGCCCCCCGGCCGGGCGGGGCTGCCCGTCCCCGCCGGCGATGCTGAATCACGGCGGGCCGGCGCTCCGCCGCCTCTCCTCGGGGGCGGCAGCAGCGGCGGGGGAAGGCCGGCCGCCCTCACCCTGAGCTCACCTGTCGGGGCGCGGGGCGGGAGGTCCCGGAGCGCTCGGGGCTCCCGGGCGGCGCGTGCGGCGCCTCACGGCGGGCGATCCCGGGCGGGGCGATCCCGCGCGGCCGCATCCGCGGGGCACGGGCGGGAGGAGGAGCGGGAGGTTACGGCGGGGAGCCGGGACAAACCATTCCCGCGAGGGGGCACCGCCGGCGGGCGGGGGGGCGGGGCCGGGGCGGACGGGCCCTCCCACACAGGTACGTGCGAGGAGACCGCCCGAGGGGCGGCGGGCGGCGGCCGCGGGCCGGGACCCGCCGGTGCGGCGGGCGGGGGCAGCGCTGCCGTCCGCCGCGTCCCCCCTGCGCCGGCGGTGGAGCGGCCCGCGCTGTCTCGCCGCCCGAGGACGCGAGCGGACCCGGCGGCCGCGCGGGCAGCGCCCGGCCCGGCCCGGCCCGTGAGGCGCGGGGCCCTCAGGGCCGGCAGCGGCCGCTCCCCTCGGCCCCTCCGAGCCGGGCGGCCCCGGGGCCGGCCCCGGCTGCCGGGAAGCGCCTGGGGAGCTCCGCGGAGCGCTGCCGCGGGCCAGGCGCTCCCCGAGCGAGGAGCCCCGCGGGCGCCCCGAGCGCTCGGCCCTGAGGCGCCGCAGCCTCCCCGAGCGCGGCGGGTGGAGCTGCCGGCGGGTCCCTGCGCTCAGCCCGGCCCCGTCCGGCCCCCGCGGCCCTCCGACCTACGTGCCGTGCCGGACCGTGCTGTGCCTCTTCCCGTTTGGACCCGCGGCCCAATGTTGTCCTCCCGTTTGCACAGCCCGCTGTTTGCCGCTCTGAAAGAGCCATTTCGGGCTTCTCCTGACATACTTTGCATCCTCGCATAAGGCGCGTGACCTAATCAGATAGAGGCATTAACGATTAAAAAAATAGAGAAACATTTGTCAAATAAAATTTTTAAAAAATTTATCAAAAGCATAAAAAACTTCGAAAAATTGTTAAGAATAAATAATAGAAGCCCAGCTGAAATGTAGTCAATTATCTCAATAGGTTATGTGGTATCCTCTGTGTTTATCACGGTTAGGAGCCTGATTCACAGGTACGGAAGTCCCTGTGGCAGCATTTGATTTAGGCTGAATTATGTTTGCCGTGGAACCAGCTGTGCGCTTTTATTGACTTCTTCTGGTTGCTAATGCTTGAGTTTTCTTCTATCGATTAATTAACTTACTTGTACTATTACATTCTTACATCACACATTCCTCACTTTAAAATCAATTCCAGTCTAACCTTTTCTGCACAATCTCTTGGCTAAAATGGGCCTTCCATGAGAATCTCTACAACTACCTTTCTAAGGCAGTTAGGAATTAATATATTCAGTAGGCTTCGTTTCAAGTTTCATTTTCTTGGTCAGAAAGAACTGGAACAGAAAGTTGACAATGTCAAATGATGTGAAGCAAGTTTGTTGAAAGTTCAGTTGCACCCTGATCAGCATTAATTTTTTTGTTCTACTTTACCATCTTGCAAGGTAAGCTGATATTTTAAAAGGAACAGATTGTGGACTTCTTGCAAATACTAAAATGATTGTTAAGGACAGAAAGCCACATGAAAAACCCTTTAGGAAATCCTAGAGAGAAGTCAGACTATTTCTCATGTGTACTATCGATTTATAACTTATAAAATAGAAGAATTTACTTTTTACAGAAATGGTATTTTTCATTGGGTTTGATTACAGTTTACATCATGTTTTTTACTGATATGCAGAAATTATCATTTATTTACAGCTTAAACCTTTGTTGGGCTTGTCAAAAAAAAAGCAAAGGTATAATTTCTGCTCACAAACATGATAGAAACTCCCATGCTTGCTTGTGTAGATAAGTGTTTGTAGTAACAGATCTAAATTTTAATGATAGAAATCCCTGCTAAAGCAGTGGGATCTAAGCTCATCCCCATGTAAGCATTCATTGTTTTTCTCACAGCTGTGAAGAAGCTGTGTTACAGGATGCTCCTAGGGAAGGTTTGATTCCCTTTCCGTTAGTCACTTGGAATGCTGCCACTGACTGCAGATGAAGCCATTTACAAGGTTTACAGGCATTACATGTTATCTCTGGGGCAAGGTTTGCTTTGGGCCTACAGCACATTCTGCCTGCAATCTGCATTCTGAATCACTCTGAAAGGAGATGGTACTCTTACCTCCATGTGCAAACATTAGAGCTGACAAAATGTAGTAAGAAACAAAAGCAGGCTATTAAATACACAGATGCTTAATTAGGATCATTAGAGTTTTATTTTTAATATTAAGCTATTTTAAATATTGAACATTGATGCACTTGAGAACAGATGTGCCTAGATAATTACTGTAAATAGAACTAGTAATAAAAATACCTTTTGTATGGCGTGAAGATTATCTTATGAATTTCACAAATAAACAAACAGGCAAAACAGAAAACCAGAGATCAGGAAGAATGTGCTTTCTCAGAAATGTACATATTTCTATGAATTTTCTTAGTTTTTTCCTATTTTTCCATCCAGGAATCGTGGGTTCCTGTATGAATTTAATTGTCACAGTAGAAGAATTGTAGGGGCAATTGGATCAGTTCTATCTTTGAGAGAAAGCTTGATGATTTGAGCATAGTTCCTATTTCACCGTTCCTATTACTACTAACATACTTCCTGAATAATTATGAGCTCTGTAATGCTGTGTATATGTGATCCATCTCAAATCCAGTAAATACAATGTCTTCAAATTACAAAGAGGATAATTAAATTCTCTGAAGATCACTGGTCTTTGAACGAAGTCACAAAATAGGCTTTGAAATGCAAACCTAATTCTCCTGCCCAGTCAACCATCAGCTTGCAGAGCTGCAGTAGGATTCATAGTCTGATATGATCCAGAAAATTTGAAGTTGCATTTTACTTCTGCTGTTGAAACATGTTCCATGTTTGTGCAACTGTTGGCACTGGCAAATGCCAAAAAGGGTTTCAAAACATTAAATGTAACAATCATGAAGTTCAAAAGCTTTGAAACAGAACCAGAATGTAGCTGTATAATAGGAATAATAGCTATTCCTACTGTTTTCATCTGTTTGCACAACATTCAGCTTAGAATATATTTACTAAGTAGACCATTATGCTTTTCTAAACAGGTGCATTTTCCCACTTACTGTAAAGCCATGTCCAAACACAGTCTGTGCTGTCCTAAACCACCCATTTTCTAGTGTCAGACTAGAAAACATTACCAATGAAGAAACAAGTTCGGCTCAACTTCCCTCCCTATGCTATATATTGCCTTGGGATTCTTGCTACAAGATTTCTCAGCCCCTACATAATTTTTGCTTCAAAAAGCAACACCTATCTCTTTTATAAGCCATCTGCTCAGTGTGTTAGCAAAATCCATGCAACAGCTTCCCAGCAGCACCAACACCTGCTAATAGGGGATGGTGTTTCAGGCCGATACTGCCAGCCTGTCACAGCTTCTTATCTCCTCTCTCTCTAATCTTCAGAGTACTGTCTGGGATTATCTCCTGGAAATCAAATGCCCAGCAAGATGGCTTGTTATTTTTTTATGTATCAGCAAACATGCGCTTGATTGAGTTCATCACTGCTGCAAGCATCTTTTATTATGCAGATCAATGTGAATTCACAAGCTGTAGCATTATGGTATTGACATAGCATAGCATCTCATGTACAATAACTTCTTATAGTCCTCATCACTCCAAACACGCTCTGGGTGAAGCTCAGTACTGCTGTAAGCAGACACCATAACACCAAGGGTATCCACAGACTACAAGCAGTTACTCAACTTAACTTGGCCCCTTTGGTTCAGGCCATGCTTTTGAGCAGCTTTAAGACAGGAACACGTCTGTTTTTAACCACACAAAATATCATTTCAGAGCATCTTTATCTGTTTAGCAATCAAAGCTTGGAGGTTCTTTTTTCAAATATCTTCAAGTTCCCTTGCTGTCTGCCCCTGTTTAAGAAAGGAAGACTCTCAGAACTTCAGCAGTTTGGAGAGGCATTTCTTTTTGTTGAGCAGCCATCAAGCCAGTAAAGACAAAAAGAAATATTTCCACTCTATGAGGACTGTAAGATCAAATGAGACATAAGTTGAAGGCAAGTAGAAATTTATATCTGGAGATGGTGGCCAGATTCAAGCAAGAACCCGTATCATAAGGCAGCATCCCAGTGATGAGGCAGATGCCAGGTCAGGCCAGGAGGTCAGTCAGCAGGCAAGGGTAAGGTCCAGCAATTCCTGGGCAGATCCACAACAACGAGGCAGGACTAAATCCAAGCTGAGGAGCTACACAAGCCACAGCCACAGTGTGACCACACAGACAATCTGCACTCCTCTAGTGGAGCTCCAAGAGCTGAGAACTCAGGGCTGAACTGAAATAGAGCTTCGGAGCCCACGGGTTTGGGGAACTTCCAGCTGAGGCTCAGCAGGGCCGGGAGATTTATTAGTACCCTCACTGCCCTGATATGACAGGCTTTGGAGGAACCTGGACTTTTATTTATTGATTTGATTTGATTTGATTTGATGCAGAACAGATTGTAGAATTTTTTCTTTTGTGTTATCTTTCACGAGGAACTTTTGGACTGCATATCTCATACTAGCTTAACTAATATTTGTCTGGATAGGCATATGAGATTTCATTCGGAGTGTAGAAGGAACTTTTCTGTTCAGCAATAGAGTTTTGTTTACCCTTTCAATCAAATCTTGCTTGCTATTTACAACAGGAATTTCTGGTTCTAGAAAATATAAACAACATGGGGGTTAACTTGCAGGACAGCTAAGAATACCCTGACATAGGTAACATTTTCTACAGACTGGATAATATCTATTTGCTCTTTTCCTGTAACTTTTACAGACTGAAAATTTGTCTCTCTCGTGTAGCATTCACCAACAGGAACTATTAACAGAGACTATAAAATCAACTGAGATGTGTGGGGTGAGGACTTGTGGAATAGCACACTGTGAAATTATCTCACTGAGTGTATGTGAATTTCCATGCAAAAAATAGCTCATGTCTGGAAAGCTGTTTTATCTCCTTTTAAGATAATGAGTAGGATGCAAATATAGAACAGATAGCCTGATATTAACCCTTATTTCTTTAAAGCACAGTGCTTCTGTTAAAAATAAAGAGTTTTTCAGCTGATGATCCAGAGCAGACAGTGGCAGATTATGGGTTTGCTACAATCCGAGTCCCATCCTATTCCTATGTCAGACTAAAAAAGTCTCCTTCAACACAGTTTGTAGAAGAGAAATGACACTTCACATTTTATAAAAAATGCACTGAAATCTGCAGCTCCAGGAAGATTTTACCATTCAGAGTTCCAACCACAGTTACACAGGATTTAAATTCACATTCAGTTTAATTGTTCTGCATTTTACCCTGTTTTGACTCATTTATATATTCTGGTTACTTTGTTCTCATTTGAAAGGCTATGTAAGACTTAAGATGACGTGAATTTTGATTACATAAGCAAGAATTGCTTTAACTGCCTTTTCCTCTCTCAGAAAAATGAAGGGAACAATGACATTCACAGGATTCAACCAAAACTTCCAAATAGCTTAATACTCATTTGTGAGATCCAGTTAGTCTAATAAAGTTACTACTTCAGACTTTTTTCATCATCTAATCACAGAACCACGGGTTTTACATATGAAATAATATCAGTTTTTTCATAACTAAATTTTAAGAGGTGTATTTTTATATCAAATACAAGTTATAGAGCTGCAATATTAACACAACCTAAATGGAGATTTTAATCTTAAATATTAGAGACATAAAGTGGAGTTCAAAATTAATTTGTTTTCATCTGTGACCAAATTCACCTGTCTATATATTTCCCACAGATAGCAATTATTTTATAGACAGCAGTGAAAGGGAGTGATATATAGGAAGAATATAATATTTTAAATCTGGAAAAGCAGTAATATACTAACATTATATTACTACTTTTAACAAAACATACAGCAGTAATAGTAATAGTTTTCTAAAGCAACTAGTATTGAAACACTGCCAGGAGAGGAGGCAAACTAGATAAACCTTTAATCTCATTTTAAAACATTATCTGGGGAGAAAAAAGTGATTCTGAAGTATCAGGGACACAGAACTGCCAGATTGTTTTGTTGTTTTCATTTTTTTGTTATTTTTTCAGAATTCTGTATAAGATAGAACTTGCTGTTTCATATCAGTAAGAGCAAGCTTTGAAATATTTATGAGCTACCAAATATTTAACCCCTCTATTTGTTACGTCTAATGGCAACTCATTGCAAAGGCTACCATTTTCACTCTTATTTGAATTTCCCTAGTATTTTTAATTAGCTTTCTAATAGACTTTTCAGCTTTCTCAGTCACCTCAAAAGGCACGATAAAAACAGCATTATCAAAATAAAATGATAAGTGGAGTTTTGAGTTTTGTATAGTCAAAGTATTCTTTCTGATATTCTTCTTTTGTTTTATATAAATATTTAATCAATAAATATTTATATCACAACAGAAAGCAATACACAAAACAAGAAAAAAAGCTGCCACCAGAAAAACAGGTTTATTTTTGCCATGTATCACAAATTAAAACTGACTGTAAAAGCAAAAAGAATTCAAAAAGAAATGTGCAAAATAAGTCTGTGCAAACCCGTGTGCTGCTCGTACAGGTGTGGTCACACAGGATCTCTCTGTCCCCACATGACCCAGCTTTTCCTCAAGGCCCCAGCTTTTTGAAGACCACGAGTTGTTCCACTGATGTTTGCAGGGGTTGTCCTGGGCAACCAGATAAAACAAAGATTTAAAGGGGCCTGCCCTGGCTGTGCTGTAGTCTCCAGAATCCCGAGGAAGGGAACTCTGCAGAGTGCCCTGCCCATAGAGGAACACAGCCCGGGGGAGGAGAATCCTGCACATTTTTAGCAAATCCTTTGATACAACTGCTTGTTGTAGCAAACAAACAAAAGACTACTACAATTGTACTTTACACAGGCATTGGGTGTTTTGCTTCAGACTATGGACTGTAGGGTTTTTTACTATAATAGATAATATTAATATAATTTATGTTTTCTTATGATCTCTTAGATTTTTATGTCCAAGAAGTGATAGTGACAACATTATTGAGTGATTATGATTTATTATTTCAATTATGGTAGAAAACAGAGACCTCATTCAAAATTAGGCCCCCCTTGTGATGCAGCTGTCCAAACATATATTAAAAGACTGCATCTGGAGCAGAAGTCTGCAAATTACTCCACTCAGAGCCATGGGAAAAGACAGCACCACCCCTGGAGCAGACACAGGCAGGGATGAACCCGGACTGTGTGCACCGCCCAGGTTGTAACAAAATCACAGGTTCTCCCAGTCATAAGCAACACCTTTTCTCTCCAAATGAAATAGGTTACCATCTCCTCCTATTTTCTTTCTTAAAAGACCATATTGCGTATTTTCCTGTTGCATGAAGCAAGTTCTACAATTCCTCCATTACTATTTTATCTGTTCTTCTTTCTTCTGCACTTGCATGTGCTCCAATTCTCCCAGGTTCATTCTCCTCTCTCTACCATTTTCAAACCTCCTTCTCTTCTGTCTCGCAGTATTTCTTTCCTTTACCATGCTCTCCTCTCCATGGCAGGGTGAAGCTTCCCTCTCCAGGGGCTCCTGCTGCTCTGCCTGAACCTCCTCCAGCCTTTCTCCTCCCTCGTCCCTTGAGATCCCAGCTGCCATTGGATTGCTGCTCTCCAACACCACTGGAACTCTCAGAAGTCTCTTGCTTCACCTGGCTATCTAACCCTGAGATTTGTGGATGAAAAAGCACTGCATAAATGGTAAGTATTGGTATTGATTATGTTATTAATATTTGCATGTTAAAGGATCAATATATAAACTATTTAGCTCCCCCTTCAAAAAGCCAGCAAATAGAAAAAAAATACCCTTCCCTCGTTCTCCATAAGGGAAGTGTTTTAAACTGAAGGAGAGCAATTGCAGCCTGGATTTAGCATTCCCAAGATATTACAGGAATAAATTATTTACCTAAGAGAACCATTTCTAACATGTCTTTTGTGCCCATTCAATACACCATGCCATGCTAACTTCGATGGAGTGGATATGGCTAATTATACTCTTGACTCTTCAATAAATTGATGACATTTTTATGAAAACCATGAAAGAGAGGATGCAACAAAGGTATTTTCTTTGAGCTAGTTTATGAGGAGTTACAGGCACAAAACCTGCAAACCTACCCAGGCCCAGTGTTGCAGGTGACATCCTGGTGTCACTGATGGCCAAACTTCATTAGAGTATGAAGAAACCAAGATTCCATTTGACACTTCACAAAAATAGTTTCTCCTCAGCAATGGCTTTTATGGCCTTTGCCTCTGCTTGTGTGTGCCAGGGGATGAGAAACCTGGTTTGTCTTTTCACTAGTGACCAGGAAGGGCTCTGGCTGATTTAGACATGCCTGCATCTTTGTTCAACACTAGTAGTGAAAATAAGATCTAATGTACCAAATATTTGGAGGAGGCAGGGATGCTAAACACTGTGCTGCTGAATGCCATTGGTTTGTGAACTCCTCTTACAAAATAGCAATTCTGGTAGTAAATCTGCAGTACAGTAAAGGGAAAGAGCAAGGAAATGGAAGAGAGTGGGAGAGAGAATGAAGGTGGGCAAAAGGGATAGAAAAGGGGGGAAAGCAGAGTGTAAGACTAAAGGCATATTAAGTCTTTGTTGTACAGAAAAGGACATTTCTTGGGGAGGAATGGAAATATTTTTTTTAGCAATATAAAGAAGTAAAACCAGGAGGAACAAAAAAAAATATGTTTAAATCACAGGATAACTTTTACTGTGATAAAGTAGACTGAAGGGAAGATTTCTGAGGGGAGATATCAAAGGACAAAAAAGCAGCTATTTCAAGTGATCTACACATAAAATCCCATCACCTCTGAGTTAAAATGTTGCACCTGAGCATAACAAATAAGTGCAGACATTATCTAAGGCAGCCAGATTTCTATACATCCTCTGTTAAAGACCCTGATTGATTGTTTTTACCTGAAATTATTCAGAAGAAATTACAGTATTGGAAATGAGAAATTCTTGAGGATAATTTTTATATGTATACATTTACTGGTCTTAATATATTACTTGGGAATGGGTCTACTCTTTGCACAAAATGGAATGGAACTCTTTCTTGTAAATGTAATTATTAAAATCAGACTACTTAATACCAACTGCAAAATACCATGTGCAAAAACTGTATTTCACATGGTTACCATCTTTTAATATGGACTAAAACAATAAAAGTTTCACTGGAAGCTCTACATTTATTTCAACTATTATTAGAAAATTACCTCAGCCTTTCAGATGTGAAACTGAGCTAAAAGAAAATCTGGCTTGGACTAAATGCAAATGGAAGTCAAAGTTCTCTGTTTCATGAGATTAAAAAAATGCTTGAAAACATTCAACTTGCCTTTCTTGGTGAATCAGTCATGCATCTATCAAATATGCAGAATATCTACCCATATCAAAGCACATTCTGCCAATGGCTTCCCAGACTGTGGAGCTGAGAGGAAAAAGCTTTTACATTGACATTTACATTACAACTACTTGAAATAATCACTCCTTTATGCTAATGAGGATTAATATGTTCTACTTGGCTAGCACCATAGATATTTCTTCTAGCTTTGTCAGTCAAACATAAGCCAAAAGCAATCTAAAAATAGTAAATTAACTTTATAGACTGGTTTATTGGCTGCTTTATTTCATATGCAAAGTGGCTTTTACTGTTTTCAATACTGTTTTTCAATAGATTCACACCTATGAATGTGATACTATAATTTTTTTCTTATTATTTCTCCTAATGAAAGGTTACTGGTCTAAATGTTCTTTTTGAGATTTAGCTTTCTGGTTTAAAAGTGTGAGGAAAAGGCACTGCAGACACATGTGACTAAAGAACATCTACTGAAACTCTCTGAGCCTGGAATGACTCCTCATTCATGGCACGAGCAGTAAAAAGAAATCAAAAAAAGACACTGAGAAGAAATTGAAGCATTGAAAGGCTCGAACTCTGGAAACACCAGAAACTACTGGAAAAGAGGCAAGAACTTCAGTGTACATCTGAAAGCAGTAAGTGTTTATCAAAAGCAAGTCTATCAGAAGGAGGTTTCCCTCTGGAAAATAGCAAGCGCTGATGCATTTGGTGTATTTAACAATTCTCACAAACACAAGAGAAGGAGGATATTCATGAGGCTGTTACAAAAAAATGAGGGGCATTGCAGTCTAAATAAAAATGAAGCATATAAATGTTATATGCTTTGATCCTGAAGGTTTAAAACTATCTTGTACGTTATAAGATTGGGGTGACAATTTTATCTGCTAGAGGTGTACGACAAAGCATGACCTTAACCTGCCTTAGGGGGAGATCTGGTGAAGGTTTGTACATTAAAAAAATACTAAAAACACCCTTAAAACTTTAAAAAGCCACTGGTTTTCAACAGAAAGTGGAGCAAATAATACAGAAATAGACTCCTGGGAGAAGCAGACTCTAGATGAGGCAATTTAGAAGCTGCCAAGGTACTAGTACTTGAATAAGTGTTGGACTGGACACTGCTCTGAAACCTTAGATATTGCCAAGAGCTCAAAATACCATAAGACAGAGATGTTAGAGGCAGAAAAGCACACAGATCTTGAAATCATAGTCAAGGAATAACAACACAACTGAAGTAGATGGAGGATGCTGAAAAGCAAAAGCTTGTACTAATTTGACTGTAAGTGCCAGAGGTCTGACCCATGAACAAACTGCATGTTGCTGCCTTGGATGACTGTTTTCTTTGGAATAGAAGACACTTGCAGCAAAAGATGAGAGCAAATGGGACATACTACCTGCAGTTAGGCATATGTGCCCAACTCCCAGTTTCTAGAACTGTGCTAAGAGAAAATCAACAGGCTGTAAAAAGACAAGTGGGTAAAATTAAAGGTTTATGAAAGTGATTTTTTTTCTGTTTTAAAAATATGCTCCTAGAAACAAATAATAAACCAGGAAAACCATCTTAGATTGTTTTCCTATTTTTAGATGGCACTACTAAAGATACTACAGCAGAAGAGCTGATTACACATTAAGAACCTTTTTAAGAACCTTTTACCCAATACTGTGATATGTGACAGTGGGACACAATTTACAGGACATGCATTTGAGCAGAATACAATAAAGCTTAGATTTAGATATGTGACTACTAGTTCCTCATCATTACTCACTTATTGGGTGCAGAATATGTACAAAACTTGGTGAACTCTTTGTGTGAACTCTCCTAGTTAGAATTAAAATGACCTTCAGTTAACCTAGCTTGTTTCACTTCCAAAGTGAGGTAGGCTACACTGAATTAAGGTCATTTTTAATTCTGAAGAAAAATAGATACTGAGGCATTTAACATAGCTTAGTCTACTTTAAATTAACAGCTGTAATTAACTTGGAGATCTCTGTAGAAAGACATAAGAAGATAAATTAAAAAACACCACTACTTTTGTTTTTAATCTTCTTTATTCCATAGAAGGTAAGTGATTCAGAGTCTCAATATACGTAAGAACAAACAATCATCAGTAAAATATTGGTCACCTCTCAATTATGGTAAGCATGCAGATAATTAAGTCAACTACCCTGAAACTGGTTTACTATACAGGTTTTTTAAGAGCTATGCATTTTAAAATAACTGACTAGACAAGAAGTCAAATTTCTATTCAAATCTCTGTGACTAAATGAGAATCTAATGTCAGACAACTATATCATCAATTTTGATTTATGTTTCATTCCTTCTATAGTTCACGTGCAGCAAAACAAATATATTGCTAAACTACTAAAAATACAAGACAAAATGTGCATTTGTTTGTTTGTTTTCCTCTACTCAATATGTACAAAATCAATTTTTCAGAAGTGCAGCAAATCAAGATAATGTAAAATATCTGGCTTTTCTTAGGCTGAGCAATCTATCATAGACTTAAAAAACCTGGAACACCTGTGTAGAACAGCAAAGAACTTGCAGAATCATAGAATTATTTAGGTCAGAAAAAGGCCTTTAAGATCATTGACTTCTCTTGATGCAAATAAGGAAATTTTTTAAATGAGCCTGATGCCAGCCAGATACCCACAAAATGATCACAAAGCCAGATACAGAGACAGGTCAGTATGAATTTTCTGTAACAGTAATTAGGAATTTCTTCTGAATCACAAATTTGCAGGCAGTATCTTCTACAAATATGGAATAATCTGCAGAAGAGTTACAAGCAAGTGACCAAAGTGCTGCCTGGCTGATATGAAGAGCCTACACCCACTGAGCCCAGTGATGGTGGGAGATAAAGGCTGAGAACTGAGCAGCTGCACTTGCCCACTGAGGACGTCTGCAGTTTATCTCGGAAAAAAACACGTCTGCTCAGCAGGACGCTGATCATAAGACAGCACCTGCCACTTCCTATGACTGAACATGTAGTCACCATCCATAGAAAATGTGATAAAATGCTCTCTTGTCAAGGGGCAATACTGACGGCAAAAGCATAGTACCAGTTTCTTTAAATAAGTTTAAAACACCAGGAAAAAACCCCACCTTGCAACTTTAGGGCTCTTGAGAGGTTTGTGGTGAACTGTAGTTAAAAATCAATAAGGAAATATATAAATCCCTTGCTTTTATATTTACATGGGGTGTTTTTGATCACTGGCTACCTTGGGAAACATTTGGGAAACATCCCGTGCCAAGACGGAAGGGTGGCAGTACTGAAGTGTTGGCTGCTGGTGTAAACTTTCTTTGGAGCTTTTTACTCTGAGTGTCCCTAGCCATACTGAAGGAAGCCCAAGTTGCCCTTAATTAAGACTCCCTCCTTTGAACCAAAATGTCCCTCAAAATTATGGTGTTTGGGACACTTTCCTGAGGCTCCAGATTCCATCTGGATTCCCAGTTGAAGGGCATTGAAGAACATTTTTCAAATCTGGCAGAGAAAGTTCTTGGCCAAGCTGCTTAAATTTCATCTTGGATTCAGGGGCTGACAATCTCAGATATTGTGGAAAAGCCATGTAAGACCTTTTACTCCTCTCTGAGCGGGTGGGTCCTCACAGGACTGACTTTGGCATCAATGGATTTGGCCTTACCTGCCCAAGGCTGTGGTTTATTGCTGTCTGTGTAGCTGGTGTGAGGAGCAGGGAAATCGCTGTACTCCTGCTTTCAGCCTTTCCCTTAGCACGCCTACATGACATAATTGATATATTCTTGGCAGATCTGAAATTCTGCTGCAGTGATGAATATTCCTGTTTCTGGGTCAGAAGCTGTAAAATTTGGAAAATATCTTCCATGTTCACAAAGAGATACATATGCTTCTTGGCACGTTAGCAACCTGCTAGAAAAACATCCCACGCTGGCAGAGCAGGGGTTAGCTGAGAGCGGGAAATGTGCCAGGAGCCTGGAACAACCCCAAAGGAAAACAAAGAGTTAAGTGCCAAATATATCAGTCTGTTTAGGAACAGAGAAGGAGGCTGCTAGGGGTATTCAAAAATGCAGGAATGTAGGATTTGGGGAAGAGCAGTCTGATGGTATTCAAACCCTGCAGTTTACAAGCTCTGCTGCAATGGTAAGGCAGGCTGGCCATAAAAAGAGAATTACAACTAAGGCAGGTACATATTCGTAACCTGAGCAGAGCCTACGCCCTCAGGGTAAGAATTATTAGTACAGATGGGCAAACCCATCAATCTGTATATGCCAATCCCTTGCAATGCAGGCACACCTTAAATGCCAGAGAAGAAAAAGAAGATGCGTAATGATTTAAATTTAGCGACTTGTTTCAAATGTGTATTGAAAACAACTGCTGTAGTTGCTACAGAAATGCTGCTATCTCATCTAGAAATCAGAATTATTATGGAGTGAAATGATATGTGGCTCCAGAAGTCATTACCATAGGAACAGGTGATTTCTATTAAAAGCACGTGAGAATCTTTGATCTAGCAGAAATTTATCTTTTCTATCCTGAAATGATCTTCTCATTTTTAGTTCTAAGTCTATGTAGAGTAAAATATGTGAGTTTCATGAGGGAACTATACATCTGCTACAGAGCTTTCAGCTTTATCAGAGAAAAAGACTGGTCTTACTAGGATATTCCTAATTGATATTGTTGATTCCCAACAAATATATAGAAAAGTGGATGAAAACCTGCTGAGAGTCACTGAAGCTCCATCATTAAATGCATAGACTTGTAAAACTGCTGAGCTGAGTATATTTTTTAAAATTTCATACAGATCAGCAAAACAAATGGAATTTGAATTTTTTTAGATTGCACTCTCAGTGAAATATTTTAACATACCCAAAGAAAACATTTTTTGTACTTGCATGATTTGATTTTTTAATCAATTGTCTTGAAAGAAAGAAGACAAACTACTTTTGTATGAGCAGTGATATGAGACATTTCAGCATAAAAGGATTTTATATAAGAAAATTAAGGCAACTGAAGATTAGGGCTAGAATAAGAGTTGACAGTCTGAATGCTAAGTAATTATATATACATAACATCTATAATCTATACTACATTAGTATGCTCTGCAATCAATGAGTATTAACTTGTTAATATAGCATTTGTGTAAGTGGTGTGAATGAGAATACAAATGTCCAGCCCTAATTCCTTGTTTCTGTTATCTTTGCCGAGATGTGTAATGCCAGGACCGTGGAAATGGTTCATTTATTGTTTCACAGCACAGTTGACTTATATTTGTTATGTTTCTGATTAGGAGGGTGCTTGGGTATAAGCATTTATGCAAATCCATCAGTGCTCCATGTGCATTCAGAGCACGTGCTCACTTAAGAACCAGTGTCATTGCATTGGTGCACACGTATATATGTGGTGCTGGATGTGTACATGTAGGATTTTGCTGGAGTCCATGCAATGCCCAACTGATCCGTGTCCACTAAATCCCAAAGGGCAGTAATGACTATTGGACCTGGGGGATCCCCACATGTGCAGCCTCTGCAGCACAATTGGCTAGCGAAGGGATGAGCTGTAAAGACAAGCATATGCTAAAGAGGCTGCAGCACATCTCATTTGTTAGTGATGCTGCTGCTGTCTTCTCAAGGATATCAAAATGCCTGTCAGCACCTGGATGAAAATCAGCTGACTCAGACTCAATCTGGCCAAAACGAAAATGATGATGGCTGGAGCGGGGAAAATGTTTAAAACTGGGATAAGATCTTCACCTATCTGAGATAGCATCTTCAGATATTTATTTGAACTCTACAGCACCTCAGATTTCTGTTTTTTGTCATTGTATGAGTGATCAAGATGATAGATGACAAAAGTACCCTCTCCTTTTCCCATGCTCAACTTCTCCTCCTGACACAGATCTGGCCATTGCAAACTACGTGCCTTTGCTTGGCAGTGAATTACCAGTTAATCACTGAACCTCTGGGTAAGTGCCTAAAGAATGCACACATTCCAGCTTTGGCAAAATGAGACAGCTCTCTCCAACACTAGCAGCTTCACCGCCTCCAATGGTTTGCAGGTTATTTCCTCACCATGTCTACATCTTCTTTCTGATCTTCAAAGCAATAAAGACCTGGCTTCCTCAGAGACTGCTTCTTTAATCATAGCACAGGTACTCCCCTGAAGCAAGTAGTTTCACACAGATCAGGATAATGCAAGTGTAAAGGTGAAGAAAATCAAGAGAAAGTCCCTTAACTGAAAAGTTCATTGATCAAACCTCAACCTACAAAACATCAAGATAATTCTGGTTAGTGTTCCCAAAACTTTGCAGCTGTATAATCCAGGCAGTTTGTACCACTGTCAAGGTAGAGCCACACGCTGGCTAAATCTGCCCAGTTCACATACAGTGTACTCCACTGCACAGTCTCAGGACACTGGAAAGTTCCTAGAAGTATGTGCTTTAGTGGGCATTAATGTATGTGTATAAAATCCTGTCTTAGAGAATAAGGAAATTCAGTATTGGGCTGTGACAGCATGTGCTTCACAGGCAAGCAGCCCACGGTGTTGGGAGAGGATTTTGATAGCCCCTCTGTGAAGGATGATAGCCTGGACGGCTGCTGCCACAGCAATTCCTGCAGCCTTGGGGAAAAAAGGCTGCCAGAAACATGGGTATGACATACATTGTCCTGGCAGAATATATAGTTTGTGATCCATAAGATTAGCACTTCTGCTCTCCACTCTCCTCACATAAAATAGAGCCTTTTTTTTTTATAAGCATTTCCTTCCAGAGCTAAAACGCTCAAAGTGTTTCATATGGTAAATATATAAAGAGAGCTATCATCGACTTGAAAGTCACAATACCGCTTGAAAATGCGTAGCTGTAGCTATTTATGATGGGTGGCAGCTAAAGGGGGGGAGGAAAAAAATTTTTTTTTCCTGGCAACCCGCTTACTTTCTACGGTTTTTTTTTCTATAGTCTGATGAGCCACGTAAAAACAGTCAGTGAACAGGCGGCAAGTGCGAGTTCCCTCCCGCCCGCCCGCGGGGCGCGGGCCCCGGCGGGTGTCCCGGGGATGCTCGGGGGCGCGGGGCGGGCGGCGCCGCAGGGCCGCGGCCTCGCGGGGTCACCTTGGGCACGGCGGGCTCGCCCTCGCCGCGGCCCCGCGGGCGGGCCGGGCCTGCCCTGCGGCAGCGGGGGCGCTCCGGGGCCGCCGCCCGCCAGGCCCGGGCTGCGGAGGCGGCCGGGGAGGCCGCGGGCCCCCGCCGGCCCTGCCCCCGCGAGGAGCCGCCGCCGGGCGGGGGACGCTGCCCGGGGCTCCCGCGGGCCTCGCCCCGGGCCGGCCGGAGCGGCCCCCGGCCGAGGCAGCGGCAGCGGCCGGGCCGTGGTCGGCGGCGCCCCCGCGGGCGGCGCAGCGGGAGGAGGCGCCGCCCCGGCCGTCATTTCCGCCGAGTGCGGGGCGGGGGAGGGGGCAGAGCGCTCGCCTCCTCCTCCGCGGCGGCCGGAGACACAGAGACCCAGCGCGGGGCCAGGGCAGCTCCGCCGCCGCCGCCGCCGCCGCCGCGCCCGCGGGCCGCGCCGCCCCGCCAGCCGAGCCCGGCCCGGCCTCCGCCCGGCATCGCCCCCGCCCCGGCCCGGCCATGGGGAACGCCGCCACCGCCAAGAAGGGCAACGAGATCGAGAGCGGTGAGTGAGGGGGACCGGCCGCCGCCTCCGCCCGCCTCCTCCTCCCGGCGCCGCTCCCGGAGGAGGGCCCGGGGCCGGGCCCGGCGCGCCCGCCCTGCGCCGCCGCAGGCCCCGCGGCCTCGGGCCGAGCCCCCCGCCCCGCCAGGCCCGGCCCCGGCCCGGCGCGGCCTGCGCGGGGAGCCCGCCCGGCCCCGGCCCCGGCCCCGGCGCGGGGGCTCGCGGAACCGGCGGGGCGGGCCCGGCCGAGGCCGGCGCTGGCCGCGCGGCTGTCCCGCAGCAGGTGTCCGCGCCCGCGCCGGCGGAGGAGGAGCCGCGGTGTCGGCGGGCAGGTGCCGGCGCCTCCGCCTGCCTCCAGCCTCCATCCTCGCCCCGGCCCGCTCGCTTTCCCCACCCCCGAACACACCCTGCCGGCGGGGGAGGCCTCTCGCCCGCCGCGCTCCGTCTGCGGCGGGAGGGTTTTCATCTCGCTGCGGGGAATATAGGTCAGAAACTCGCGTGCCCGCCCGCATCGTGCAGCCCCGCTGACCCCGCGGCGCGGCCCCGGCCCGGGCGTGTTTACATGGCTCGGGAGCGCGCCGGCAGAGCGCTCGGTGCAGCGCTGCTCTCCTGAGCCCTGGGTAAAATGGAAGACAAAAGCATTGATCCGAACTCGCCATGGCAGGGAGCTTTATGCTCGTGTTCCTGTTCGTTTGTTTTGATTGGGGTTTGAGTTTTTTTTTCCCCGTCGGAGTATTTCAGCACAACTTTAAATTATATAAAGTCGATTCGGTTGTTCGGAAAAAATACCTAGACTTTATTTTTAGTAAGATAACTTCCTTACTTCGCTTCTAATGAAAAACTTTGGGTATGTTTGTGGTGGATAAGAGAAAAGAGATGGAGAGCAGGCAGTTGTGCAAGCTCAGTGCTCTGACAACAATACCCCTTGTTACTGGAAATTCCTTGCGCATTAAAATGGAAAAGAACTTTAAACATCCAAGTTACTTTTTTTTTTTTTTTAATTTGTTTACTCTTTTTGTGTTTACTGTTGAGGTCTGGGGTAGAACCGGGTAACCCGATTTGCATAGGCCCGTGCCTGCCCACACAGCATTCCTCTGCCTTCCCAGGATCTGCATGGGTGCTCCAGCTGTGGGGCCGGGGGCTCTGCTTGGCCCACCCAGCTCTGACATGTGGGTTTGTCTTGCCGTTCTTGCCTCTTATCTCACTCTTATTATAGAGTTCACAATCCAAGTATGTTATGAGTATTTGACCACTATTATTTAGGGGTTTGGGGCTCTTTTATATATTTAGCTGAGTGCATTAATTTTTGACGGGAAGTATTTTAGCCTGCCTATAAAGATATGTGTGGAGAGAGAGGGTGGATTGTTCAAAGTACTTCACAATAACTACTGCTATTAGTCTGTGCAGTTAAATAACACAACACACAGTGTTTACTTCCATTTTAATTCTTTGCTCTTATTACCTAATACAATGGTTTTTAAGTTGCAGAAGGAGTTTCTTTTTGAACTCCTCTCTCTCTCCCTTTGTTATAACAGCATAAAAATGAATTGCTGCTACAGACATCAATCTCAGACGTTCAGTTAGTATATTTAGCAGCTAAAAGCTCTATAATGATACAACTTCTGTAACTTGGAGAAAAAATTGGTCATCAGTGACATACTGCTGGGAAAGACTTATTCATTTACTATGGAATATCAATAACATATGAAGACTATACACACAATAAACTATTAGTTGCAACATTTGGTTTACTATCAGTAAATGTTGATTGTAATTTATTCAAATGATACATGGCAACTAAAAACTACAGAAATGTAAAATGTGATGGAGGTTTAATATTTCTGATATATATTTGCCTTGTGGAGCCAGTTTCCAGTTTTGCGTGTTAAGTGTCCTCAGTAGCATATATTCCAGACTTCAGGACACTTAAAATGAAGTTGTTTGAAGTGGTAACAGATAAATATCCAGGTTTGAATTGTAAAGGTGATGTTATGCCCTTGATCCACTCATGAAGCTTATGGTATTGCGTGAATCAAGGACATGCTGAGGTCCCAGAAAGAACAATGAAGGGTAACACAGCTTCCCCTGATAACTATAGTTACTAGTTCATGAAGTGTAATTTGAGACCTCTTTCACTGTCTGCGGTCAGCACAGTAAATGCTGTTCACCTAAGCGTGGCCCTTGTATTCTTCTTGTTTATTTTAGGTTTTCATGTATTGTTCAGATACCTTTAATACTTGTAACTTCACTCAGGCTATGAAGTGGAATAAAACCATTTGTATGTGAACACCAGTAGCAGACTGGAGCAAAAGTTTTGGAGTATTTCTAGACAGAAGTTGCAGGTGAATGAAATCTGAATGCAGGTGAAGTTTCTCAAGCTTAGCCACCAAAAGAGTGAACTGGGCTTGTGTAGCAGGAAGAACAAGAGACTTGTGTGTATACAGGAGATGGAAAGCTTCAGTGTAATCTGCTATGTCCTTCTTTCTATGCCCTTCTGCTCCAGCTTCTCCTAATGTGCATTGGATTTTGATTTGGAGGACCAAAATTAAAAGTTATCCCTTAGTAAAGAGAAGCTTAGGTGTACCCATTTTAAACAGCTTGGTTTTCTATGGGGCACAGCAGCCTGCAAATTCTCAGAGCCCTTTAGAAGAGTAATACAAGTATCTGTCTTTTGAAATCTGAAGACAGAATTATCAGTTGCCATAAAAGTTATTCTAAGTTTGATCCCTCATCCTAATATTCATTTAATTATTCACTTCACTGTTTGTTGGGATTTTTCAGCTGCTCAATTTACAGTAGTTGAGAACTTCTTTTCAACCTAGAAGTTAAAAATGTCAACATGTAGCAGGTTACATTTTGTTAAAAAGGCTACAGGGAGTCTACCTTAGCTTGTTGTGATTAATATAGGAAAATGTTAGCTTAATTATTATTCATTATCTTGGAATTATTTGTTGAAGTAGCATGAAACATAACTTCAATCTGTGTCTTAGGTTTAAAAATGGCCACATAGTAACTTTTTAATTCAGTAAGTGAATCTGTTACTTTTAAGATCATTATTGATTACACGAAACAGAAATGTTGTAACTTTGCTAGAACTTCTTTCTAAAGTAGAAGGAATGTCAGGCCAGCAAATTGTATAGTTTGTAGAAAGTTTTGTGTGTGTTTTTCTTCAGTTAACTCAATATTACAGATTTTTAAAAGTAATGATGATGTATGGCCCTGAATTATTTGCCCCTTTAGATATGCAAGATAATGTCATACATGACAGCAAGAAATTAATAGTAATCTCCCTTGGTGTTTTGTTTGTGGTTTTTGTTGGGTATTTTTTGTTTGTTTCCTGCTCCCCCCCCAGTTCCCCACTGTTCCCCTGCCTTCCCCTCCCTCCCAACTCAAGAACACTTAGCTGTGATATTTTCTGTTTCTTTGTGATCACCAAGCTGGGTTAGAGACCCGGGGATTAGAGTACACTCTTTGGTGACTGGAAGATTTGTATGCTTTCCTTATTCCAATAGATTCTGAAAATGTATGGGTTTGGCTTCTGAGTTCTATTTGCTGGGATTCAGATGGCCCTTGCTGCTCTTTCTGTAGCAATATGTGGTAGCAAATTGCTCTTAAAATGTATTTTAAAAGTAAACTACACAATTTCCAAAGCATAATGCTGTGTACGTATCTTGTTACCTGGTAGCCAGATCTCCAGCTTGCAGTGCGTGAGGAATTCATTAATCTAACGTGATTTTACTAACTTTGACTTCTGTGGTCTTTAAATAGCCAAGTACAGTGTGTGTGATGTGTATTGTGCACGTGAGTTTTATGTTCATTCACTCCTCCTCCTCCTCAAAGTGTTCCCACTACAGTATCTTCAGTATGACAGAGTTCCTATTATAGTCAACTCTTTCCTTTTTAACTCTTACAATCGTTCTGTAAGTAGTGCTCCTTTGAAGTGTGCTTGACAGGAAGATGCAGCCTTTTTCTTTTTCTTTTCCCAGTAGACTTTAACCTCCTCAGGGTACATTTTTTAAGAATTGAGTTATTTTTTATTTTTCATGTGCATGCAGTGCTGGGTCATTCTGCTATTGACTCATTAAGGACCAAAAGACACCACAAATTTGTTTATTGTGAAGACTGGATGAGGCAAGGCTCTGTCACTGCTGACCTTGATTAGATTAAAACCAGGGAAGTAGAGGTGAAAAACTCCATATCCATTGCTATCCCATGGTTGCTGATTCTCTGTCACGTTTCCAGAGACCCTTGTTTCATTTTTTTTGATCAGAGTGTAGTTTTGTTCAACAGATACCATCTTTTTCTCTTGCTCATTGTGCTTATGCTCTCTGGTTTTGAAAATGATAGCTGTTGGAGCCTTGTTTACACATTTTAGAACATCAGCTATAGTATATATTGTATAAAGGGTAATTAATAATATATATTCCACTAATGCTGGAATGGTCTCCATGGTTAATATCTCTACAAAATGTATTTAAAGCTTCTTTCCCAATATTTTTGGTCTTGTATTTTTTTTATTAAAATATAGGTAGGTCAGGTAGGTTTCAGCAATAAGGAACTCTGTCATATGAATATCAGAAATAGTCATAATTACTTGCTGAAGAAATATCTGAAAACTCCTTTGTTGTAATCACCAGTGTAAGACTACCAGTATGCACCATCTGAAAATTCTGCTTGGATTCAAAACAAAATACTTACCTACATCTTGGACTAGCAAAGAGAGAGGTTATCCCTCAATAAGTGATAGCCACGTGGTAGCATTACAAAAGGTCACAAGAACCTCCAAGTGATGAATTAGTTTGTGTTTAGGTGTTGTGGTTAGGCCATTATTACAGGCTCAGGCTGCTTTAAAGACAGAATATTTTAAATTACTTGACATTCCCTTGTTCCTGGGTGTCTTACTGCTTGTTCATTTATCCATATATCCACATTTGTAGAAATTACACAATCAAAAGCAATATCTTGAAAAATACTCATATTTCTTCTATTTTTAGCACTTTGTTCCTTAGCCTAATTAGGGCTATGCTGCAAAAATTCCCCATCTCATGGGTCCAGGGAGGAGGATGTGGCCAGAGCAGGACATAGGGCTGGAACCCTGCAGGGCCACCCTGCCGGGGCAGAGGGCTGTGCCCACGCCGTGCCAGGCTGCCAGGGAGCCTCCAGGTAGTGAAGTTCTTCTCTGACATGTCTCTCCTTTGGACACAGCTGTGGAAAGGCTTTTGGATGGCTCAGATTTTGTGCTTTGCCTGCATCTTTACCAGAGATCATGAAGGACTTGTTTGTCCACAAGCTTTTTTTTTCCCAAACTGCAGCTGTTGGTTTAATAAATAAATTGCTTCTGCTATACCACAGGTGAGTTCTAGATCAGATCTGAATAGACTGTATTTTTTTAATCAGTGCTTCTAGCATTTAAGCTTGCAGAGTTTTCAGTGTTTGGAACCTTGAGTCAGTGGGGATTTTCCATATAACCTTTTGAAATTTAGTGCTGGAACTTGGTAAAGAGTCAAGCTCTCAAGCTTTGTTTTGTTACAGGTGCAAGGTGCTATTTCACAGGCATTTCTTTTAGTTGCAGTTGTGCTTTTCTGTCCCCTGCCACTTGTCTTCTTGCCTCTGTGCCCTCAAGTGTGCTGGAGCAACTGTTTGAGACAACAAGGTGAACTGAATTTGAGATTGATCTGGGTTAAAAATAACCCTGCAGAAAAGGGAAAGCAGGAAGGACGTGTGTTAACCTGGATCAGCTTCCTGCTCCAGTTGCCCTCAGGTAGCAGACAGCTGTAGCAGTGCAGCTGGGTTAGGGCACCGGGGAGAGCCTGGGCAGCGGGCACCGAGCAGGGCTGCCTGGCCTGCTGCTGTGCTGCTGTGCTTGCAGGCTGTGCTGGGAGGATTTTCCTGCCATAGCAGTTTCTACAGTGTGAGGTAGAAGTGTTTCCTGAGGAATGGGAAGGTAGCAGTGGAGCTGTGAGGAGGTAAGTAAAGTGAGGAATGCGTTGTCTTAGAGTTGCAAAACTAGAAGACAAAATCAGTTTGTTTCCTTTTTTTTTGCCTTTTCCTGCTGTTGTCTGGAAAGGATTACACACGTTTCTCTGATTTTTATTTATTTGTGTTATCCTGGTGTTCATGAGTTAGGACCCTGTTTTGTTTGTAGAAACACAACAAAATTTGTTCCCTGAAACTCGCGTGTTCTGTTTTGGAAAATAAGGTGAATACAAACAGATGGGAAATAAAAGATGAAAGGGAGACTCTTAGTTTGTGTAGCAGGAGAATTGGGACAGCACTTTAGAGGGTATGCTGTGCAGGGAGCTAAAAGAAGGATGCTGGGGTAGCCCTGCCTGTGGTGTTGGGAATGAGCAGTGGTAAACAGCAGTCTCTTAGTGCTCCTCTTGGCTTTCTCTTTGGCATCTCACTTGCTGTTTCTTCAGCATCTCCGCAGAAGAACGTCCGCTAAGACTAAGGTTTCACAAAACAGCTGAGCCCATCTGGTGACTTGCACTGTTGAAAAATCCATTTTTATTCCGAGACCCTTCACGGGTCACAATTCACGTGTTTTTCCGATCCATTGTAAAGCTGTTTTACATAGGCAGAAAACTATGTGGGTTTTATCTCTTTGCTTTATCCATAATTATTTTGCACGGCAAATCAATCCACTGAGGTGTCAGATGGCAAGAGACAGATTCAAAGGAGGCACTGAAGGCACTGTTGGCAATGAAATAGTCCGGTGGCAAGAAAAAGGAGTGTATTTTCTTAGCGCTGAGCTCTTTAAGACCTCACTCTGCTAACTCCTTGGAAAAATGATTACTCCAAACTACCACTTTCCCATCTGTCTTTGTTCATATAATGAATTACTTCAAGACTTCAAGTCTTCAGGGAGAGGTGTTAGCACCTAGCAGTTGGACATTTAGAGCTATGTGAAGATAGAGAAAAATAGAGCAAAACGTTGCTTGTTTCTGTCTTTATAATTATCAGGTGAATTTTTAAGAAAATAATATTTTAGAATTTGCTTTAGAATTTTTTGTTTTATTTTTCATTTTGTATTTAGCTTTTTTTTTTTTTGCCAATTTGATATTCAAACCAAGTACCAAAGTTTTTATTTCTTCCATTAAACTATTTTCTGCTTTTCCCTGCCCAGAGGGACAAGGGGCTCACTGGTTTCGGATAGAATGAGTTCTGCTGCATATTCCATGATATACACACCTAGTAAGGGTTAGGCCAACTGCTTCACATTCTGCCATGCAGCAAAGGTGTGGAAATACCTTGTTGTTTTGGATTTTGGCATTTATTATGTTTGGGGGGGGGGGTTTAATGGCCACAATTTTTGTGACTTCAGAATAAACAACCAGTTCCTTACATTGGGTATCATCTGTCTGTAGTTCTGAGCAGTAGTTTTGTGCATTTTAGAAAATCTTTTCAGAAAGCCAGGGGTGCATGTTAGAGCCAAGTGGATGTCCAGATTCTGAGAAAGCGTAAGTCTTTTCTGTGACGTAACTGTTCACTACCAGAGAAAGACTGATGAGCAGTTTTGAGCCAAATTGTCCCCTTAGGAAGAGCAGAGAGGTGCTGTTCTACCTTGCACTGACTGTTTCTTCAGAGAGATATGATATCTCTGTGATAGACTAACACTGAATGGCAAGATATCTTACCTGTGATATCAAAACAAAAGACATAGAAAATCCTCCTTCATCACACTGCTAGATGAATGAACATCTAATCTGTTGGGTGATTTGTAAAGGTAAGCATTAGTTCTGTTATTCCTCTGCCTCTTGTTAACTTGTACCCTTTTGTTAAAATACTATAATATTTAAACAGAGGACATCAGGAACTTTTTGTATGTTTTATTTCATTCAGGTTAAGCTGCTTCCAGGAAGTGTGTACTCGTTAACCAACTGCACTTGCTGCTAACGCTTGTCTGTAAACCCACAGACATCCACAGCTGCTCTGTGGCTCAAGGAATAAAAACAAAGTGCATTTCTGGCACAAAGATGGAAACTTGAAAGATGGGAAAGATTGTTACTTTGCCTGTGCCCAGAATCCGTTTGCTTTCCCCTCTCATGAAATGACATAATTAAGGGTGTATGTACTCCAGTACATCAGCAGGTGCAATGTAATATTAATTAAGGCTAGTTTTGATTACTATAACATGAAGCAGTTTGAAGTTCTTTGTCTTGTAGTAGGTAGCAGTAATAGGTGTATTGTATATGTAAATTGTGATTGTTAAGCATATGATAATCTAGCCTGACTCTGCACAGGGCAAAAATGTGACTTAACTGCACCCAAAGTCTGTCATTAAGATGAAGTTTTTAATGCAAATTACCTGTATTCAAGCATTTTATTAACCAATCCATAGATTAATGTGGGAGATGGAGGTTTTAATCAGGGTTTGTCGTTGAAAAATGGAGTAGGTGCTGAGAGAGAGGAAAAGCATTACATAGCTAAAATCATGCCAAGCCCATTTGAAAGATCATGGTATTTCCCTCTAACTGGTGTCATTATGATAAAAGGAGATTTTTTCATTGACTTGTTGGGGACTATTTTATATTGGGCAGTTTTTAAACCTTTAGTACTTCAGCTGTACATTTGCTCCCTGTGAAAACTTGTTGAGTGAGAAGTGGGGGTCTCACTGAGCTCTAGGGCTGTGCACTATTCCTCTGCTTAGGGAACTATGGGGTGAGCACTGTAAAGCTGTGGGGGCTGCACTGGTGCATCCCGTGGGCAAGCTGCATTCTCTGAAGAATCTACAGTTAGTGCTACGTGTTTATGTGAACTGAACTTCAGAGTCAAACCATGTGCTAGATCATTTAGCTTAATTTAATGGCAAATGTGAATATCAAATTGCCAAACAAATAAGTTTTGCAGTTTGTTTAAGTGTACAGCAGCTTCATGGGATATGGAATCACCCGGGACCTTGAGAGTGTATAGTGCTTTGTAGTGGCTCTTTAGGTGTCTCCAGGTTCTTTTGCAAATTAGCAAATTTCTTTCCTCTTTGCATTTCCTGAGGACTAATGATCAGATGCAAACCCGACACAAAACCAAATTAGCTTCAGTTTTTCACATGCAATGTGCTAGTACCTAAGGAAAAGTCCCATTTCTGTCTAACTTTGGCCAGTTGTTATGACATGCTTTCTGTGAAGATGGGTCTTTTGCTTGTACCTACATGATTATCCAACTGCTCATTTAATATTCAAATGCAGAATTTATTTCATTTGCATATTAACTTAGGTTTTTTTATATTGAACTCTAAGGTAGGACATTCTTGAACTTTAAATGAATGTGTTCACAGTCTGGTTTTTTCCCGCTCCTATTTTCATTTATTACCGTTTGTTGGTGACAAGATCAAACAACTCACATCTCAGATGAGCACTCAGAAAAAGGTTGGCAAGGATGGAATGATGTCCATGTGAAGGATTATTATGTAATTGCTGTGTAAGTGACATCTCTTATCCAGAATAGTTAAAGGACATGATCTGTAAAACTGTGTGTGGCGTGAGAAATGTTCAGTGCTTGCCTGCTTCTTCCATTTGCTAAGCAGCTGCTTTGAGTCACTGCTTCTGTTGGCTTTTTCCTTAGGAACAGATATCAATTTATTCCTAATAAAACATTAGAGCCCTTCTTGAGAATGAGAAACTACAGAAAAAGAGGACGGAGAAAAACCAGGCAGCAGCTGGTAAAAGGAGTGTGGGTCAAGAAATGTAAAAGGAGTGAGCCAAAGGGAGCACTAAGTGGAATATGTTCTGGGTCTTGTCCATGTTCTCCCATCTCAGAAAAGGGAGCTGATAACTGCTGGCCAGAGATGCTCTTCCTGAGGAGGTCAAAGTAAATACCACGGGTGTCAGGGCGTCCTGAAAAGCTTCTTCCACCTGGTTGCAGCTTGGTCAGAGCAGTGGAATTGATGAAGAGATCCTGCATCGTGTAGAGCCTTAGAAGGGAAATGTCTAGGAAAAAAAGTGAGCCAAGAGCATCTTAATAAGAGGGTTTGGAGAAGCTGGAGTAAGGGTTGCCATTTGTCCCATTTGGGCCATGTGTGTTCCACCTTATCCACAGGGAGCTGGCTCTCAGGACCCCAGGAACAGCATTATGGATGTGCTCATATCTTTCAGCCCTGTTTTTCCTGGCTGGGCTCTGGATTTAGCCCAGAGTACAAGCTGATCCACCTGGCATCATGCCTCTTCTGGTGGTAGGAGATCCTGTCCCCTGCTGTTTAGGCAGGGCAAATGGTGAGGAAGTGAAGTACGAGGGCACAGAGGAATTTTCCAAGGCGAGGTGTGAAGATGAACTGGATGCCATGCAGCCTACGGAAATACTGCATGGAAGAGGCATGTGTGTCTCAGGCCAACAGTCTGAGGGTGTTACACTTCCCTCAGGCTGTAGTCAGGAGTTGTGCTGTTGCTGCAGAGGTGGCATTGCAGGTCAGGACACTGGTGACCGCCTTCATGCCAGATGCCCAAAGCTACATTCTGTATTTTTGTTCTGCTGGGGGTGCCAAGTATACTTGGCACGTTCTCTGGTTTCACCCACTTGTTGTGCTTGTTTGGGGGGATTGGTGTTTTTTGGTTTTGATTGGGCTACTGTTAGGACTACATTTTTGCCTTCTTAAATTGTAACAACTTGAAGGACCGGATTTATATCTGCTTGTAGGTCATCTTTCAAAACTGTTCTAATTTTACTGTTCTTTCTTATGTACTTGAGCAGAACAATTACCTGGGAGTACTTTTTAAACAGCACGGTATTTTAGTACTTCACATAGCAGTCCTCTAAGTTCAGATCTAAATTATCCAATGCTGTGACAATTAAGCCATGTTTAGACCACAAAACCACCCCAGTGAGTTCAGACATCTATAAAAATGAAATACTGCTTTTGTTGTGGTTACATATTGTTTCCTATCAGAGGATACTGCAAAGTTGTTGCTGCTGCAGCAGACGTGTAATTCTGATTCAGATAACACTCCTCCAAATACACAAAGAAACAAGAACCTCCCAAACAATAACAGATGTCAGCAGCATCTGCAATTTAATATTTCATGAGAGAATATGCTCTGCCATGCGATGAAATGCCTGAAAAAATTTAATGCTACCTTTCATTCAGTAGTTTTTGATGTAATCACAAATAGGGAGATTGATGTTTCATCGTATTCTTGGAGTGCAAGCCAATGGGCTGTTGTCAGCAAAGAAGTGAAGGTCCCAAAGAGGAGTAACATTGAGACAAGTCAATGATTATTTTTTTAAACACATAACACTAGTGTGCTTCAGTATTTTGGAAGAGAAAAAATACTCCTCAAGCTATAATGCTATTGCTGATACCTATATAATTACTAAATACTTAATAGGGACTATTTATACTGTTTCTTAATTTTCTTGCATCTTCCTTCTTCAGTATTACTGCTACTTTGACTTAAAAAGCTGCCAATAGTTTTGGCTTATGCCCGTATACTGAACATATTCCATCTTTGGCAACTGAAGCATACATTTTCCCCAAACTCAGTCTCTTTTTCATTATTAAATGTACATTCAACAAGAAATCAAAACTGTTCTTCATATAACTCTTGCCCTCTTGAGGCTACCCAACTACAGTCACACCACTTGAGAGGAATCAAATTCTCACCGCGGCTTTATTCTGTAAAATGCACCTGATCTCTGTCTATTCTGTCCTCCCTAACTTGCAGTCACTTTTTGTAAACCCCTCTCTAGTGCTGCACACGTATCAAACCATCTCAGGCTCAACAGACTCGCTCTACTCAGCTTTCCTGTAACATGTCATGGAATCATAGAACACCAGGTTGGAGGGACCATGAGGATCAGCTGGTCCAATCTTTCTCAGCAAAAGCATGCACTAGGTAGGATGGCCCAGCACCAGTTGAACCTTAGAAGTGTCCTACTGTTGAAGAGTCCCCCAGTACCCTGTGGAAATTATTCTAATGGCTGAGAGTACTCATTGTGAAAAATGTTCCTCTTGTGTCCAAGTCCCAGGGGGCTGCGTGTGAAAGGCTTGCACTTAGATGCTCTCCATACTGAACATGGACTCCTCTGTTTCCTCAGCCACTGTGTTCTGGGCTAGTCCTCTGAACAACAGGGCTGGCAGCAGAACAAGTAAGTTTGTGTGTACTAGTGGAAATGAACGAGTTGATTTAGTTGATGGAGAAAATTATAGTGTTCTGAATAGAACTGTGGAAAATCAGCCAACTACTATTTTCCGTTTGGAATTATTTTCACACAAAGAAAGGCAGAACTACTACAAGTTATCTTCTGAAAGAAGGGACATTAGGGTAGTGTTCATAGCAGTAGGCTACAAACTTTATTTTCACTTTAGGTGAAAAATATATCCTGCAGAAAATCAGTATCTTCACCATTAAGTGGAAAATTCAGTTCAGCTGCAGAAAAGGTAAATGCAAGAGGTGCCTTCATTTTTCTTGTCAAAGATCATAGTAAATTTGCCATGCTCATACCTGTGGCCTTACAGTATCGTTTAGGGTAACTTCAGTATGGATTCTGTCACATCTCCTCGTGCTGCTGCACAGTTCTGTGCATCTCTTCCTCCTGTTACTGCCTACTCACATGCTGGATCTAAAATGAGTGTGTATGTATTAGTCATCTTCCAGTTTTATTTGTCCTAACAAATACTTGAGTACATTCTGGAGCAATTAAAAATATGAAGAGGAAGACTAGTGATCTTGGTCAAAATAGATTGTGCTCTGACGACCATGAGGGTAATCACATTTAACAGAACTAAAATGATACAAAAACTGTTTTGGTCTCAGTTGTAAGTAAAAATGGGACAACTTTTGCTGATAGTATTTGAGAATGGTATGGTGATGCATATCATTACTCAGTCAGTCAGCAGCATCTATGGTTCAAGAGAAGGCTCCAAAGAGTCCCTCAAATTAAAAACTGTCTTATGTTAACGATCTAAAAACTGAGATCAATACCACACAACACTAGTGCTTTCTCCTTCCCTTCAGTGAAACACTTAAGTGTGTTTTCTTCGATGGCAAAATCCACTTGCAACAGCATTTCACCCTTGTTTCACATCCCTGCTTTTTATCAGCCCAGCACAAGGTGGGGCAGTGTTTTAAGTGAGGTCCATGAAATTAAAGGGTTAAAACAGCCAGGCCAGGTGGGGGCAAAGGTCTTAACTATTTTGGTGGCACTTCAGAGCAGTCCTTGAACAGCTGTATCAGCACAGGAGGAGCAGCAAATTGTAGCTCTGAGCAGAGCAGCAGGGCTGGTAAGGGCAGGATTTTTTCAAGTCAGCTTTACTGCCAAAGAAAATTGGTCATGTAAGTACTCCACGAGCAGCAAGTAGAAGATTGTTTCATAATTATAGCCTCAAACCTCAAGCTGGAGACAGTACAAACATGTTTGGGGTTTTTTTTTCAAAAAAAACATCATGCCAGTAGAAATCAGGTTCTACTCTGAAAGCTCTTGCCCACCAGAAATTATAAAATTGCTTCTAAAAGAGGCCCTGAAAAAAAACACTTTAAGCAACAGCAAGAAGTAATTGGGGCTACAGCCAATTTAGAAATTCAACCAGATCATCATACAACACTGTCCTATGGTTGAAAAGCACAACAGTTACTTGGCTAGATTATGTTCTGTATTTCTGCCATCAATTATTTAACGTAAGTTCTTCTTGGTTTCAAACATCTGCTTAAAAAGAGAAAACACAAAACCAAACCCAAAACCCACCAGCACATAATCCCAACTCTTCTGAAGGGAACAACTTCATAATACCACTTCAGCTCCTGAAAACAGCAAGCTTCTAAAGAGATGGGTGGCTCAAATGTTATGGATAAGTTAATATTTTTTTTGTAATGGTCAGCTGGGATCTCTTTATCCCCACTGCACGTGGTCCAAGTTAAATGTTAGAACTTTTCTATCAGGATTTCACCTCATCAAACAAAACAAAACACAAAAAACCCGAACAAACAACCCTCCCTCCATATCATCGTGATTTTTTGGGTTAGAGAAAGTGAGGAGAATAACAGTTTTATTACAACAAATATGATTATGTTCTGGGCAATATCATTGTTTGTAAACATTTTATTGTATTTTGACAAATATGATGTTGGTGAGTGATACATTGGAGTTGAAGTTAGAAAAATGGGAAGAAGTGGTAGCTAATATATCAACAGTTGCATCTTAAAGCCTTCGTGTATTAGTAATTTAAAATTCTGTAATATACCTGAATAGTCTGTAGAGTTATGTGAGATATAACAGGAAATCAGATATCAGCTTTACCTTTTTACAAGTAAATGTACAAAAGAGTGGAGATGATGGTCAGTTCTTGTTCCATTCACATCTTAGTCACCAGTTTTGATAAGGCAGCCAAAATAAGAAGCCTGTTTTCAAGGGAAAGTCTTTTAATATGTTGTGGTTTGTTGGTGGGTTTTTTGGTTTTTGTTTGTTTGTTTGTTTGTTTGTTTTTAGCAGGTGTATTTGATTTATTTATATAAAAGGGAATAAAGTGTATTTGAAATATTTATTCTCTTAGGGAATTTTTTGGTTTTTCATTTGAGTCTCAATATGTGTGGGTCACACTGCTATTCCAAACACAGCAATTTTGATCTGAACATAATGTATGTAACATCCTTGTAAATATGCCATAAATTATTTGCAGTCTGCTGGTGGTGGTGTGGTAGTTATATTTTGAATTTGGATGTCTGGTTAAGGGTAGAAAAAATTGTACATTTATGGTCGAAGTTGAATTTTTTTAGAGTATGTTCATTAATAGGTAAAGAATTTGCTTTTCTTCTGTTGTTCTCCTGGCACTTGTTCATGCTAGCATGGTACAATTGACTTGTGTCTTACCTCAAAGAATTTTAGCCTCTTAGTAAAAGCATTTTTAAGAAGACTTTAAGAAACTGAAAATCTTTTTACGGTGAAATCTGATATTCTGGTCTTCTGTTAGACGATGGAAGTGCAGCATTTTCATTCATTCAAGCTATATGTTTCAGTATTGCTTGGGATGTATTAACAAAGAGAATATATCTTAGGAACAAATTAGTTTATGAGGATCAACACAGTTTGTCTTAATTCAGTGTTTCTATTTTAGCACATGTAGCAACGTAAAAGATGTGAATATCTTCTTTATTGAAGAGTATTTTCTGTCACTTTCTTTCCACTGAGTTATTTTAATGACAAGCACTACTAAGATTCTCACGAAAAGAAAATATTTTGAATTTTGGATGTGGCTTTCCTGCCAACAGGTGTTTATATACCATGTCCCTGTCTCCTGTTTTGTCTTTTGTCTTCTAAATTCTGGTACAGCCAAGATTGTCAGTCATTCATACTAAACTGTACCTGTTCAGGTACAGTTTGGAAATTCTGCACCTGTTCAGGTAATCAGGAAGACATTTCCACTTTTAAGAAAGAAAACTGATAGGAACATCTTCTTGAAACAGGGTGTCATTGGGTGCTTTTTAACACTTTGTATTTCAAGAAGATACTTTAATCTCATATTTCAGGATAATAATGTTGCTTTAATTAGTAAATGGTGAAGTCTATTGCAGGTTAAAAACTATGCATTTTAGTATTTTGAACTACTAGTTATTAGTTAAAATTTGCTTTGCCTAAAGATTACGTTATTTCAGTGTGGTTTTCAGTGTCTTACTTTATTTGGTAAGAGTAGGATTATTCAAACCCTTCTTACTATGATGCTTGTGACATTATGGGTTGGATAAATTTTCAGTGAAAGCGAAGGATGGAAATGCAACTTTCCTGTTTTTGCTAAATAAAACAAAAAAAATCCAGCAAAATTCAAACCAATGAAATGAATGTTTTCAAGTTAAAAAGCCGGGCAGCGCACTGCTGAACCGTTTCAGGCAGGAGAACTGTAGCACTTGTGCAGGGCTGTATCATTTGGTGCAGATGTGTGCCTGTGTTTCTGAGGGGAGTTGAAGACACAGCAAGGGAGCCCCAGGGAGAATTGGAGCCAGCAGTGGAACACAGCCTGTGAAAAACAGAGGAAGGTGTTTTTTGGCTGAGCCCGGCTAAAGAAGCCTTACTGTGGACTTTGCACTTTTATTTCTTTGTAGAGGTAGAATTTTATACATTCTTTGTAAATGCCCAGGACCAAATCAAGGTGATGTGCAGAGAGCAGCCCCTCCCCTGTTTCTTCTGTTCCAGTGATGAGTGGGTGATGGAAACAAGCAGCCAGCTCAGGTCAGATAGGCACCAATGTGCATTTCTGGGGGGAGCCTGGGGTTTTTTCTTGGCTGACAGACATATAAAGGTATGTACTGTCCCAAAGATTTTTTTGCTCTATCACCTAGTCATGTTTCTTTGCTTTCATGTTATGGCTTATTATTGCTATCAACTGGCTGAGATGTGAATTTTCAACTGATATGTCATTTTCCTTTCCTGGGCAGTTAAATACCAATATATGCTTTCTCTGTGGAAACAACTTCTCAGAGCGTGTGATCAGAGGCCACCAGATATAAAGTGTATCAGTTTATTTTGCAAAACTGATGCTTTCTTGCTGCTAAGAAAGTTTGCAATTCTTATGTAAATTTATAAGCTTTAAAAAAATGCTGTTGCAACTTTTCCAATTCTGCCAGACCTTTATTGTCCACAATAAAGAGTCAGCTTAAAAAATGAATTTTTATGCCTGTATAGCTCTGATAACAATTGAAGGATTCCTTGCTTGGGCAAATTAAAATCAGTCTCATGGAGGGGAGGAGGGAGGAGAAGGGTTTTATTGAGGAATTGAACTTTTATTCCTGTGTGTTCTTCTTACGATTCCTCTTGAACTTCTTTCAGATGTAATTAGCACAGACACACATGCACACACCCTTTGTGTTTTTTATTGCACCTTTTTTCCAAGCTGTCTTTTATCTATCTCTGTTTTATCTCTCCATTATGATTTTGTTCAAATTGGAATTTGTACAATAGTGTACACACACGCATATCTTCAAACTATTTTCTGTTGAAGCTCTATGTGAAAGTTACTTAATTTGTTACCAAAACTTTACCAATGCAGTGGGTCGAGAATTAAATATAACCTGAATTTCCTCCCTGCTTATTTTCTTATCGTTCTAATAACTTTTTTTCTTCTTCTTTATGAAATAGGCACCCACATACCATTTGATCATCGTGGGGATAAAAAGAAACAGTACCTACAACTGCAAATAGTATGGTTTAAGTAACCTGTCACAGAGCAAGGCTGGTGTCTCCTCAAGGGTGGTGTTGAGTAGCCTTCCGTAGCAGTGTGTCCAGTGTGTCCTGGTGCTGCTGGGGGCCACTTGGTCCCGCTCCCAGAGTTGTGTAGATCTTCCCATCCTACACAAAGGAGCTCAACAGATGCATTTCCTTCGCTGCCTAATCCCAAATGAGTGCCAGGGTAGTTCAATGCACTGTTCTGCAGGAGGTACCAGGCTGTGGAATAATGAATACATGACTGCATCTGTTATAAAAAAAAACATGTGAAAGAGGATCATGCAGGGGTTACTAAAAAGATGCTAATCCTGGCTTTTTTAATGCCTTTGAATGCCAAAATATGAAATATAAATCATGTCTTTAAAACATAGTTTTCTGTTTAAGTTATGTAGACAAGTACTTGTTTATACAGTTTGATTTGTAAATGTCTTTCTATGAAAAGGCAGTAACTTTTACTAGTCATTTCCTGTCTTTATTCAGAAACATTCATAATTAGTATGACAGTTGGTTGATAGCGGTTTAGTTCACTTTATCCAGTGTCAGTTGAATTTCTGGTTATTATTTTTAGAATGTACAATAAAGCTAAGAGGTAATATAGTAGCTTTTTCAGTGGCAAAGCTTGTAGCTTGTATGTTTTTATGTTCAAGTTAGAGGAATTTTATTAAAAATGTTGAGAAGACATCAGTTTGGATAGATATTACATCAGGTTTAACAAAGACAGTTTGGGATCATGAGAAAGGGAATAGGTACTGGTGCTAAGCCTTTGTTCTCTGGAACTCTTAGAGAGTTCTTTTTTCTAAACTCAGAAGTGCTCCTAAAAACCCTGTTAAAAGCCCACCTGTCTGTGTTTTGTAGGAACAACAGAAATATGTCAGGCTGTGGTATCACAGTAGGAGAGTTGCCTGTAGACACTATTTGACTCTTACCCGAGGTCAAAGCACAGTATTTGTTGACCTTCCTATGTAGGCCTGATGCACTGAAAATCTGGGCTGTTAAACTTGGGAGTCATATGATTGTCTAAATCCTTACTTCTCATTCCCGATGTTCCAGAAAAACAAGGCAGAGGCAATTCAATCAGGCTTAACAGTCCTATGGCTTTTAACCATTTCTGAATGCCTCTTAGGGGAAATGGCGCTTCTGGGAAAACCATTAGCTTTTAAAATTAGTTGGCACTATTAAGCACCTTTCATCTGAAATCTGGCAAGTAACTGCAAACATTTATTAAACAATTAACTCTTTAAAAGACCTAGACACACAGCAATACAGTGAAGTGACTTCTTATAATTACCATAGGCTTATAGTAACACTTCTAGTAACTTAAAATAATGTGTATATTCATTTTTTTGCCAGTCATGCATGTGAATTGGCAAGTCTGTTACAGAGAGAAAACTACACCTTATTTTATGGCAATTAGTATATCAATTTACTTCACATTCTCAAAGTGCTTATTAATTTTAGCTCAAAATAGATCAAATGTACCACATGTGACTGCTGTATCATAATACTACTTATCTATTTTTAAATCTAAATGGACTCTGGGAAAGTACTTTGCAAACTTTTGGCTTCTGTTGCAGAGGAGGTTTCCTATGTGTTCCTGGGTAAAGTGCCTCGCAGTGGAGTCCTGTAGTATCCATTCTGGCTGTGTTTTAGGCTTTTATGTGTGTTAATAATAAAAACCTGAAATAAAACTCAGGTGAATTGTGTAAATCCTTTTTCAAAATGAGCGAGCTGGGGAAACTCCATCTGCTTCATTTCAGTCCTGAAAATGTCCAGCTATTGCGAAAGAAAATGAGATGTGTGCTGAAAGTCATGAGCTCAGAATCATATTAATGGTGTTTTGTTTTGTAAATGTTTTTTCTGTGAACTTACATTCAACACCAAAGAAATAATTATTGTTTTCCTGTGTGTTAAGTTTACAAGCTTTTCAAAACTTATTAAGTGTTTCTTATTAAAAATATATCAACTACTGGAAAACAGACAGTCTCCACCTTTCTTACTCTGCAGTCATGGAATCACGGCTCAAATGTTATGGGTAAGTTAATATTTATTTTGTAATGGTCAGTTGGGATCTCTTTATCCCCACTGCATGTGGTCCAAGTTAAATGTTAGAACTTTTCTATCAGGATTTCACCTCACCAAATTATCACAGTTGTGAAAACGGATAAAGTAAGAGTTGCCAAGGCAGTGAAGAGTTTTGGTGTTTTCTAGGGTGAAGGCTGCTGTAAAATACAACAGATAAATCTAAGGAGAGCAGATGAAATGCTGCTAAACTGGTTGGTTCCATGGTTCCATCGGAGCATTGTGGTGGTGTATTCTGATTGTAGTTTGGGTTTTGAGCATAAATATGTGTAATTGTCACTTGTAGTAATTCAGTCTGAGAGTTACAGACAAAAATCCCACTGGCAAGCAGCACCATGGAGATACCAGGGGAGTACTCCAGGGGAGTCCCCTTAGGTGGCAGCCACTGACAAACACAGTCCTCAGTAGACTGTGGCTCTTTGGTTGCTCAGCCTGTGAGCCAAGCAGCAGCAGTGCTGGGGCTTCCTGAACTCACTGCATGCTGCAGTCTTGGCTCTGCCTGAAGACACAGCACGCCAAGGGCAGAGTTTTTTATTTTCTTTTACTTCATATGAAGACATCAACATATTAGTGATGCTGCAGCCACCAAGTTTTACAGCTTGAACATTTTAATCGTTATCTATAGCAGTATCAGGTACAAATAAAGCAGGACAGCAAAACAGATTTAGCAAACATTAGTGTTGGAGTTCATTTTCTCAGCGTGCCTGAAGTGTATCTGTAGTTTGGTATTCATATCTGAGTCAGCTATTGCCAAGTCAGACGTTGCTAAAATATTGAAGAATATTGAAGAAGTGGGTGTTTCGTCTTTCATTTGTGCCCAGTTGGCAGTCAGTAACTAAATTAAGTTTTCATTCAGACTGAGAACTGAAATGAAAAAAAGTTGAGATAATGAGATTGTGTTAAATCAGTTTTTGGCCTTTGACCTTCTAAAATTAATGTTTAAAACAGAATTAAGTGTGGAATTCTATATAGACGTGGAGTATTATCCTTTAAGTTTAACTGGCTGAAGAATTGGGGCAGTGAGGGGTTAGGCTATTTTCTTCTCCATCAACAGTAATAGGCCAGACCTCTTTTTATCTGGAAAAACTTTGCCTGCACTATGCTTTGGAGGCTTGCATTGTACAACATATATATATATATTTTAATGATATGAGAGACTAAAACTGTTGTAATTGTTTGAGACAATACTGGTGAAGGTGCCTTTCCTTGCTTTCTAACTTACCCTCAAACTGAAGTTTTGCCTGCTCAGATGCAGAACCCTCATCCTGTCCTTCCTCAGCTCCTTGGATCACTTTTGCTCTGCCTTGTGTCAGCTCCCTAGTGCAGTCTTGCGTCAGGACTCAATTCCTTGCTATTAGCCCTTCCTCTGCTTTTTTTCTCCCTTTCCTCCCCCCAGTTCTGTTGCAAAATTCTAATTTTTGACTGAGTGTTTGCAACATTCTGGTGTATCCTAGTATTGTTACGTTCCCCATGTTTGTGTCATAGTTGTGTCATATTTCAACCTGTTGTATCAATGATTAATCTCAAAGTTGCTGGTGTAAGTATTACTATCATACCTTTAAAAGATCTATTTCACTCAACATGTTTTCTTAGGAGGGTCTAATTTGGTTTTTTTTTGTTTAGGACAAAAATCAGACCTTATTAAATATGTCCTTTTTTTCTTTATAATACCGATTCTCTTAATCTGTAATATGTCAGCCAATTTAAATTGTTTACTGTCAGAAGTCTAATGTTAATCTGTCTTCTTGTCTGATGCAAAAAAAATTTAACAACGGTGTTTGAACTTGAGGATGCCAATGTAAGCATATGAAACACCAAAATAAGACTTGTTTTTAATTTAAACAAAACCCAGTCAATTTTATTTGAAATTGTTTCCATGTATATGACTTAGTTTTCTATTAAATTTCAGGCTACCAATTATTTTTAGACAACATAAATTAATGAGAACAGATGGAATGTATGATTAGAAATTTTGGCATATTGAGCAGTCAGACTGAACTGAAAAATACTTAAAAGTATAATATGTGGGACAAAATTATATCAAAGAGGTATTTGCAAAAGCAGGGGTGCAAAAGGATGCTTTGGAGAAAGGCAGAGGGAGCCCCAGGGCTCAGCCCCTCTCACACTGTGCAAGGCGTGAGGAGTGGCAGTGTCTGCAAGAGTGACAGTGTCTGCAGGGGGTGACAGTGTGTGCAAGGGGTGGCAGTGTGTGCAAGGGGTGACAGTGTCTCCCAGGAGTGACAGTGTGTCCAAGGGGTGACAGTGTCTGCAAGGGGTGGCAGTGTGTGCAAGGGGTGACAGTGTCTGCAAGGGGTGACAGTGTGTCCAAGGGGTGACAGTGTGTCCAAGGGGTGACAGTGTGTCCAAGGGGTGACAGTGTCTGCAAGGGGTGACAGTGTCTGCAGGGGGTGACAGTGTCTGCAAGGGGTGGCAGTGTGTGCAAGGGTGACAGTGTCTGCAAGGGGTGACAGTGTCTGCAGGGGGTGACAGTGTCTGCAGGGGGTGACAGTGTGTGCAAGGGGTGACAGTGTCTGCAAGGGGTGACAGTGTCTGCAGGGGGTGACAGTGTCTGCAGGGGGTGACAGTGTCTGCAGGGGGTGACAGTGTCTCCAAGGGGTGGCAGTGTCTGCAAGGGGTGACAGTGTCTCCCAGGGGTGACAGTGTCTCCCAGGAGTGACAGTGTGTGCAAGGGGTGACAGTGTGTGCAAGGGGTGACAGTGTGTGCAAGGGGTGACAGTGTGTGCAAGGGGTGACAGTGTGTGCAAGGGGTGACAGTGTCTCCAGGGGGTGACAGTGTCTGCAAGGGGTGGCAGTGTCTGCAGGGGGTGGCAGTGTCTGCAAGGGGTGACAGTGTCTGCAAGGGGTGACAGTGTCTGCAGGGGGTGACAGTGTGTCCAAGGGGTGACAGTGTCTCCCAGGGGTGACAGTGTCTGCAAGGGGTGACAGTGTGTGCAAGGGGTGACAGTGTGTGCAAGGGGTGACAGTGTCTCCCAGGGGTGACAGTGTCTCCCAGGGGTGACAGTGTCTCCCAGGGGTGACAGTGTGTGCAAGGGGTGACAGTGTGTGCAAGGGGTGACAGTATCTGCAAGGGGCGACAGTGTCTGCAAGGGGCGACAGTGTCTGCAAGGGGCGACAGTGTCTGCAGGGGGTGACAGTGTCTGCAGGGGGTGACAGTGTCTGCAGGGGGTGACAGTGTCTGCAGGGGGTGACAGTGTGTGCAAGGGGTGACAGTGTCTGCAAGGGGTGACAGTGTCTGCAAGGGGTGACAGTGTGTCCAAGGGTGACAGTGTCTGCAAGGGGTGACAGTGTCTGCAAGGGGTGACAGTGTCTCCAATGGTGACAGTGTCTCCCAGGAGTGACAGTGTCTGCAAGGGGTGGCAGTGTCTCGAAGGGTGACAGTGTCTCCAAGGGGTGACAGTGTCTCCAAGGGGCCGTGGCCAGTGTCTGGAGAACTGTATCTGTGCACGTGAATTCACTCCCTTAAGGGCCTGAACCAAAGAATTTCAGTAAAAACTGACCAAAGGAGTGGAAGGAGGAGAGAGATTCTGCTTTTCAAAAACACTACCTAATGTATATTTGTATAATGATGTTCATATATGATGTTAGGAATTAAAATATTTACCACGGGGCATGAATTGCATTTTTTTAGTAGTGTAGAGAAGAATTTGTCTTTGTAGAAGAGGAGAAGAGTTAAAAGCTAAGTTTGTTGCCCTGCTATTTTCAAATCTATTGTAGGTGACTTGCCAGCATTTTATTATCAGTGTTGTTAGTTATGGTTTTGTTTGGAGTTCTACTGAAAGTATTCTTTTCTTATTTGTGTTCCTTGAGGTGGTTGCTTTAAGAACAAATTTGTACCCAGGATATCAGCCTTTCATTTCCTTTTCTTAGAGTGAGTATATATGTACCCACTTTCCTTAGAAAGTTGTGTTTCAGCATGAATGGCTATGAGGCTGCAAGTTTTCCAGCAGTGCATAAAGCTTTGATCTTCTAGCTGGAGTTGTTGTAATTCAGGAGTAAAAGAAACTTTTCTGTGTAGGCTGTGTAGAGTGTTAGGAAGGAGCTCAATAAGCTACATCCAAGTGAATGCATATGAAGGGAAGTGTAAGAGGTGTAAAGTAATTTGGGATCCTGTGTTTGCTTTTGGGCAATTTGCCAAGTCTTTGTTGTTAGTTCTATGAAATAGTGAATTGAGGAACTATATACAGTTTTAAATGCTACAGTCTTGGTGGAGGGTGGTGATGAGCATTAATGAGGTGCTTTTGATAAAGACTGTTCTTGAATTGGAACTCGTGGTGTAGCTTTTCAGTTATGAGAATCTGCTGCTCTGTTCCTAGAGTTCATGGTTATGTCCTAGAGTCCTAGAGTTATCCTACAAAAAGCAGGAAGCTAAGGTACCTTTGGAACCTGCCATCTGTCTGGTGTGTTTTCCCTGGGTGCAGAACCCTGTTCTCCAGGGTCTGGTGCTGCACAGACACTGCTGCTGCTGGGGGACTAGCGCAGAGCTGCTGAGGCTGCATCACTGATGGAGTGTGGATTACTGCTGGATTTAATCTGCTCTTCATTACCTCATGGGCACAGCTCTTAATGAACATATACCTGAAGATAATAAGTGTACAGAGATGTAGTTAATCCAGTAATTGTCACAAATGAATCTTCAAAAAGGACAGAAGGTGAGCAGGTTATAAAATCTAGTACTGCTTTTGTTTTTGCAAAGGAAAGAGCAGCAAAATTTGAGTTAGTTTAAATAATATCCTTCATGGTCACCTTCTGCCTATATCCTCTTTTCTCTTCCTACCCATCTTTCCATATATGCATTTTAGCCCTAGGATGTCTTTGGCACCTTGATAGGTTCCAAATTGGATCATTAAGGACTCAAAAGTAATATTTTGAGTTGTTTTCTAGTATCTATCTATTCATTCTACCCTCTGGAAAGTTCTGTAAGAAACTGTATTCAGTGTGCCTAAATAGTATTTTACTTTGGTGGAAATAGTAGGGGTTGCATAGATTTAAGGTGTGCCTGAAAAGGTAATGGAGGTGTAGATTTCAGACTGAGTAGAACTTAGAATCACATTGAACATGAACTCCCCAAAGCCATTCATCTTCAGAACTTGGCCATGTTTGACATCCTGAATGCCCAACAAACCTCCAGGAACTGGGCAGAGTTGCATTAGACAATATTAGCTTTGTTAGCCTTGCACAACTTTTCAGAAAAATTGGGTATCAGCAGTGTTTTCAAAAATTACAATAATGCTTCATTTGCCTTATTTGGCTGACAAATCAGTTGATATTTACTTCTGAAAGTATCGACTTCACGGAGGCAGAGGAATGGAAATGTAGGTTACCTAGTGATACATAAGCAGTCATTTCCACTTCAGATAAGTATTCATTTAGGCTTTCATTTCTGTGTAATTTAGGTGTTGGGCTTTTTTTTATCATATAGGAAAGATGAGGACAGGGCTCAGTTATTGCAATTACTGAGTTCATTATTTTGATATTTTGCTTAAATGGGATGCCATGTGTTTCCTTCCACCCACCCCCCCAAGAGTGGAGGGAGGTGGATCTTATAGTGGAAATAAGTTTAGAAAAAATTGCCCAATGTATTGCAGCTGGTACCTCATTTTGGCAGTTTTCTTGGATAGAGTTTAACATGAGAGGAATTGGAAGAAAACCAGAACCTTCCCACATGCCATGTGACTCCCAGAAATAACAACTCTGTATTGAGCTTGTTAGGAAGAATTATGAGCATCTGAGACTGGCTCAAAGGGAAACATGGTTGTTCTTCCAGGAGGAAGAAATGAAGCCTCTGCCTAGTTACAAACCATTTTTCTCAAAATGGTTCAAGTAAATGAAGATAACAAACTCAGGAGATAACATGTCTTCCAGCTCTGCTGAATTAGAGGGGTTTTTACTTCCCAGAAATTAGAAGGGCCTGCAAGATGCTATCATGAGATAGACTTCAAAACTTTTCCTTTCTTTTGGAGTAATCATGGTTAGGATGATCATAGCCTGTGCTATGATGTGACTGCTACAAGATGAAGGGTAGCATTGGCAGCTCTTGGCAGGAGCTGCCCCAGTGGGGAGGGCTGCCTGGGCAGTGCTCTGTTCTCCAGGGGTGCAGTGCTCACTGCAGGTGTGCTCACTGCAGGTGTGCTCAGTGCAGGTGTGCTCAGTGTGCAGTGCAGGCGTGCTCAGTGTGCAGTGCAGGTGTGCTCAGTGTGCTCAGTGCAGGTGTGCTCAGTGTGCAGTGCAGGCGTGCTCAGTGTGCAGTGCAGGTGTGCTCAGTGTGCTCAGTGCAGGTGTGCTCAGTGCAGGTGTGCTCAGTGCAGGTGTGCACAGTGTGCAGTGCAGGTGTGCTCAGTGCAGGTGTGCTCAGTGTGCTCAGTGCAGGTGTGCTCAGTGCAGGTGTGCTCAGTGCAGGTGTGCTCAGTGTGCAGTGCAGGTGTGCACAGTGTGCAGTGCAGGTGTGCTCAGTGTGCTCAGTGCAGGTGTGCTCAGTGTGCAGTGCAGGTGTACACAGTGTGCAGTGCAGGTGTGCTCAGTGTGCTCAGTGCAGGTGTGCTCAGTGCAGGTGTACACAGTGTGCAGTGCAGGTGTACACAGTGTGCAGTGCAGGTGTGCTCAGTGTGCAGTGCAGGTGTGCTCAGTGTGCTCAGTGCAGGTGTACACAGTGTGCAGTGCAGGTGTGCTCAGTGTGCAGTGCAGGTGTGCTCAGTGTGCTCAGTGCAGGTGTGCTCAGTGCAGGTGTGCTCAGTGCAGGTGTGCTCAGTGTGCAGTGCAGGTGTGCACAGTGTGCAGTGCAGGTGTGCTCAGTGTGCTCAGTGCAGGTGTGCTCAGTGCAGGTGTACACAGTGTGCAGGGGAGGTATGCACAGTGTGCAGTGCAGGTGTGCTCAGTGTGCAGTGCAGGTGTGCTCAGTGTGCTCAGTGCAGGTGTGCTCAGTGCAGGTGTGCTCAGTGTGCAGTGCAGGTGTACACAGTGTGCAGTGCAGGTGTGCACAGTGTGCAGGGGAAGTGTGTGCTGGCCTGCGCAGTGGCAGGGAAAACTCCCATGGGATTCTTGGGCAGGAGGGCACGGGCTTGATTGTCAGTGCTTTGAGGTGACTGCTGTGAGAAGCTACTTTTAGTAGCAATTTGCAGTATGAAATGCAGTGGTTGTCAGAAAGCATGTTTAATTATTCTTTGCTCCTATTTCTCTTCAGAGAAAATTAAAGGTAAATACAATTACAACTAATGGATGTTCTTGTATCTAATTAAAAACTAACTTGAAGATTTACTGTGATTTAACCTGTCAGCTAAAAGTTTACATTACATTTGATTTAAAATTGTTTCTTAGTTTAAATATTGTTGAATGGTGGAAAAGTTTATTTTTTGTGAAATCTAATTGAGTGAGCTCTATCACAGCTAGTCAGCATAATGAAAACCTGCTTACTCGAAAGAAAATATTTGGGTTTTAAGCAAAGCATAGAATTGTCAAACTTCTCAGAATAAAGATGTTGTGTTTTATCAAGCACTGATTTTTGCACTAAAAATAAGCAAAAATTTTGTGTTCAGCACAGCTTGTAACTTATTCTGTGTAAGCTGGTGAAGGAATCACTAGTTTCTTTTGATCTTATTAAAAAAAATCTTTGATCATTTTGCTTTGAAAGTGAAAATACAATTGAAAGGTTGAGGCTGCTTGAGGATACAGTATTAAGGCATTATATCTTTGCTGACATTCATGCTGCATGCAGAGCTGACATGCCATGGGAATTGTTTGACTTTGTTCAGAGAATTACAAGTAGTGGGGTATTTTATGCATAAAAAAGAAGAGAGGAAACACTGTGCATTTCTTCTTGTAGGAGTTCTATCCTGGAAAGTGCTTTCTGCTTTCCTGTGTTTTTAAACAAATATAAAAATAAATTAAATATATTTGTAGTCATGTGTTTCTCTCATTCTTAGTAAGTGTAAGAGTGTAAGGTAGATCTGACCATTCTACCTGTCCAAGCTTTAGTTGTTTGGCCTTTATTGTAAAGTAACACTTGGGAAATGCCAAAGGATACTGTGGACTGAGAAGTAAATGCCTGTTGCTTACTGATAGCTGGAAAACACATTTCATAAATAGCAAAAGGGAAATGTTTCTTTTTTTTCTTTTAACTTGGTAAATTATTTCTGTTATATCCAAATATAAATACAATTTAAGAATATATTCAGACTGCTAGTGAATAAGTTCACCTTAAGTGAAACAAACTGGATATAATTTATAAATTAAAACACATCACAGACAGGGGGGAAAAAAGTAAGATCTGTGCACTTTGCTGCTGCCTCACTAAGAAAAATAGCCAGTAATTAGGATGTTGGTGTGTGAATTATTTCCCCTCTAAAAAATCTGATATATTTAGTTGTGTTTATACAACATATGACACGTGAATGACTGAGTACTCTTAAAATTTATTGTTCAGTATTGCAGTTTCTGTACCTCACACTTTGTTTGGTCTTAAACCAGCAGATGGCATTTGTTATTTCATTTAAGTGCAGGCTAACATAAATTTTGTAAATGTGGTGTAATTAACTTCAGTATATAGAGAAATGCTGTTGTCTGAGCTTTCCTGCAGATGCCTCTGCACTCATGGAAGTTGCTGTGACAGACTGTGCTTGGCCCAGCGTGTGTGAGGAGCACAGTGCCCCTCGACATGCCCTCTCACACGCTGGGCAGCCCCTTGTCCTGGGGCCAGCACAGGCTCTCTCTTGGCAGGGATTTAATGCCATTTTCCACCCCAGCTGCTTTAGGCATCCCACTGGTTGGGGGAATCTCTGAAGCTGAGCAGGGTGGTAGGAGTGGGGGAGCAGGATGCTCTCCAGGGTAGCCTGTGGTCTATGGGGGAGGCACTGGAATACAGGGTCTGTACAGTGGTGAGATCATCTCTACAGCACATGGCCAATGTTTGGTACTTCACACCATACTTGATGAAAGCCACTACTGTATTCTAGTTTGCACTCTGTATACTCTTCCATTCCATGAAAAAGCACTATCCCTTCCAATGGAGTTACTTTGGGTTTGCTTTCTTTCTTATTTGGATATTTTTTTTATTGAATCAAGTGTCATATAATCAAGGAACACTCCCGTTTTGGAGGAAAACAAAGGTATGAATTTAAAATATTTAGCTCGAGGTGGAGTCAGTTGGTTTTGTTCATTTTTTCCTCTAGGAAATGTGCTGGTCCTTTAAAATGCAGATAGGCTTCCTGAAAGAGGTATTAAAATGGCTCTAGTTACTCTAATATTTAGTATTCTGGTCTTTTACTCTACAGTACAGATCCGATAGTAGAGTGTAGCTGCTAATATAGTGAATAATTTTTGCCTACAAGATTTTAGTTTATGTGAACATTTTACTGCTGTCTCTTCTCTTCCTCTCAGTTTCTCATATCAAAAATTATCTCTAAATGTGACTCCAAATATCTCAGTTAGTAATAATTAGTTATGTGAGGCACTCTGACTCTGGGGTTTTCAAACCCAAGCGTGCCTCGTATGGGGCAGTTCCCTGTAGTGCTAAGTGACTAAACCAAGGAAGAACAGACCAAACCTGCAGATTGTAGGAGAAGCAGAGCTCCTCTGTCCAAGGCTTCTGGTAGCCAAGATCCTCTGCACAGCAGCTGCTCGCCTGCAGGGGCCTTTCTGGTTTCTGTGTGAGCCGGGTCTTCACCATCCTTGTTCTGGGAGAGCAGCCAGAACTGGAGGTGACTTCTCCTTGAGCCCACTCAGACATTGACCAAAATGTCCATGTGGTTCTTCTAATTCAGGCATTTTATCTTACTCATTTTGGATCAATAACCTATTAATGCTCATTACTAATCAACATTAGTAATTAGTTTGATGTAAATTAGGTGGACCAAAACCTTTGTCTGCTGTTAGGTTTTTCAGAGAGACAAAATCCACTTATTTTCTCTTATGCTGAAAAGTAACAAGTTTTGTGCAAAACTTCTGATTGTGTGTCAAACTGCCTTAAATTGTGCTGGAAAGTAACTATGGAGGGTTATTTGAGTAGCTTGTGATTTTGAAAAGGCATGGACCAAGCAAATTTTGCACGTACTTTCAGATTTCTTGTACTTATGGGAAAGCAGCTGTTTCAAAGATGGTTCTTGGCTAACCTCTGCTTTATTATGGAGCAATTGTGTAATTTGTATTCTCATTCTGAAAACATCGATCTTGTGGTCTGAACTGCCATGTTGGCAATCACCAGTGAGCACAGCACCTTGATGGAAGCTGTGTGGAAGCACAGAGAAGGTGATGTGTTAGGAGAGAAATCCAGTTCTCTTTGACAAGTTGGACAGTTTTGTGGAAGATTTGGCTTTTATAATGAGACCTCTGTCCCCTTCTTGTCTGCACTAGATTTGGGACTATGACCACAAGGTATTTGATTTCAAAAAGGCCAGGTAATGCGTTGGTAGAAATGAGGAACCTTCATCTGCTGCCGTGGTATGTGCACATCGAAAATCGCATCATCTTAGATGATGAATTTGTCAAATTTTGACAAGAAAACTGATGGGAAGAGTGAGAGCTCTTAGCTTGCATATGAAAAATCAGATGCCAAATTTGACGTTTTTCTTTTTTTTTCACCAGGTTCTTACTTATTTTTGTATTCCTTTTGTATCCTCCTGGTTACCAAGTAAATGATGCTGTTGGACCATGCAAGCCTAAATGCATGCTTCCTGAGGAGATCTGAAGGTATTGGATGTGTGCTGCAGTTAGACTGCTGTACAGCAGATGCCAGTAGAGGCCTGTGGAGTCAAAATAGAAATATGACCAGGGTTTCCATAGCAACACCTCCTTCCTGGCAGTCCTATTTATAGCCGTGCTGCAGCCCAGGCACAGCTCACAGGGACTCTCGAGGAGGGGTTAACCTTGTTAGGCAAAAAGGGAGGCGGAAAGGGGCACCAGCAGTGGATGGGTTTGCTTTCTTGGCTTTTATTCAACAATGAACTTACTGCTGGGGTTTATTTTGAAAAATCTCTGTTTCAAAATGGAGAGCCATCAAATCTGTGAGCTGTGAGCAAACACTGCTCCTCCTCCCGTGTGTTCAAGGAGAAGTGCAACCTCGTGGCACAGTGCTGGATGTATAGTGAAAGCACATCTGCTTCTTCAAGAGCCTTTTGCTGCCTCTCTTTCTACCCATAATTCCTTCTGAAATATGCATGCCTGGCAGGATTCAAAATGGATTTTGTTCAATTACATAATTTCTGGTGAAAATGTTTGGGGGGGTTAGGTTACAAAATGGCTATCTGTATACTTTGGTTTCCATCCTTTTCTCTCAAGGTTTATATAACAACTAGAAAAATACCACACGTACTGCCTCAGGCTTATAGCAAAGACAGTCTAGGTTCTTTAGTATACGTCAGGTAACAAATTAAATGCTTATAAACTTTTGTATTTTCTAATTCAAAATTAGACAGGTAAATTGTTTTCTTTTTATGAAATGTGTTGGCTGCATCTTTTGACTTAAAAATACCTTCTTTATTGATCAGTAAGATACCTGGAAAATTCAGCAAGATTCCCAGGCTCTTAAAAATGGAGGATCCCTCCCTAGCACTTTGTATCAAGTAATTGCTCAGTCCTTTTGTAATAAATAATAAATACTTAAGTTGTATTTTCATCTTTCATTCTTGAAATAACTGATGCATAAAGGAAAAGGTGTTTCATCCAGCCATCAATTTTTAAAGCAAATAAATAAACTTTCTCTAACCTCTAGAAAAAAAAAGTTCTTCATTATTCATTTATAAGGTTTCTTTAAGTTATTTTTTTCCACAGATTACAAAGAAATATGCAGGAAATGTCACAAGATGTCTTTTTTAATGCAGATAAAGACCTCCTGTGAAATTAAGAAATATTTAAATTTAATATTATGTTTAATATTTAAAATAAGAAGATAGAATATTTTTATTTAGAGAAATAAAACATGAAACCAGGAAGATACTGAGTTTCAAGATTTGGAATTAAAACCTGAATTTTGGCTAGCTGTAGGTGATCTGAAATTTGTTAGCATCGTAAATCCATTTTTCACGGTTCTATCAAGGAATACGGTTCATTGTCTTAAAACTCCTGTTCTTGACTGCAAGGTACTTGAGGTACTCAAGGTATTGACCTTTGCTAAACACTAGAGAATGTCGTTTGCACAGTCCTGGTTTGCTTGAGTATAGAAGAGTGCCCCCGTTACCCTTTAGGGCCACGTTCCGTGTTCTCCCAGGGAAGTGTCACCATCCAGTGACGTGCTGTTACTCAACAGCGGGGTCCTGGCAGGAAAGGAGGGCCCTCGCTTTCCTAATCCTTCGTGTTTAAGCTTGACTGGTAGGGCAGAATTGCTTCTTAGTGATTGAGAAATGATGTTTTAGCTGAGATGATGAAAAATAAATCGTCCACGTAGCTCCATGATTCCTGACTCTCTTTCAGCAAGGAGCTGGGAGGTCTGTGCCTGGGTTATAGTGCTCTTTGTTACCTGTTACAGGGCAGCAGACCCTGGCAGATGTGCACAAGGTTATGGGTTGGCCACCAGGAAAAGTATAAATGGCTTGGTTACCTTTATCAGCTTAGAGGACCACTGTGTTAGCCCTTGTCTATGGCTATCATCATTATGTTGCTTTTTATTAAACTGTGGGAGAGCAGCTTAAAAGTTTTTGCTGAAATAATATTTATCAAAGTACCGGACCTTGAGCATGCAACGTTCAGATTCATGGTTGAATCTCTTCCCCACTGCTTGGAGTTGTTAATGTGTTTTAAAATAATGTGAAGACTCCGTGGCTAGAATTTAGCAAAAATAAAATTTCTGCTGAAAGGAAATTCTGAACATTTCAGCGTTAACTTTGGCTGCAACTTTGGCTGTTAACTTTGCTATCTCTCGTAGAACAGAAATTTAGATTCTATTTTGGACTCTGTTCTTCATATATAGCATATAAAATACTTACTGTGGATAAATTAATTGGAACACCGGAGTGTCAATAAGATGAAAGATTAAGCAAAAGGAAATAGGAAGTTCCACCTTTAAAAATCATGGACTTCATCTGAAGATGTTGAAGACCATGTGGGATGTGGGTTTCCCATAAAATCAGCGTGTATTTTGTATTGTCATTGAGCAATTGCCTAGATTAGGAAAGTGTATCACTACCTGTACGAATATAACCAGCACTTTCTTTTCAGGTTTTACATGTGCAGAATTTCTGTAACTGTGTTCGCTGGCAGCGGTTTGTAAAATTCTGCCAAATTCATGCTTTCTTTTAGGAACTCTTCTAACAATTCCTTTTTGGTAACCTGTTTTCACTTAAACCAGTGCACTTCTGTAATCTCACAGGACGGGTATTTCTGATACCAATTTTTGACACCTCATTCAAGTGTCCAGGTTAGTCATTTGGGTGCATTTCAGAGCTCTGAATTTTGCTGGGCACATTTGCTCTGTGGCAGTTTCCACATCCCTCTATGGACTCTAGATGGCTGGCAGCCTCTAACTTATGTCATGTGAAGCAATGTGAATTTTGTAAATTGCTCTCTTAGATCAGGGAAACAAAATGTTTTAGTTGAAGAACTGTGCAAAGGATGACAGTAGTGTAAAGGCTCAGTACCTGGGAGAGGAGAGGGACAAGACGAGCACACCATCATACCAGGGGGCTTCGTTTACTGGAGAAAACAGACAAATACAGAAAGAATATTAAGTCTCTTGGAAGGATTTCCTGAATGCCCAAAGATTTGCAGTGAGCTGCAGGGAGAGCATGTCTGTCTAATTCCAGAGGGGCTCTTCAGTCCTGCAAAGTTCACCAGGCAGGGAAATAAGTATCTTGATGTTGTGTGAGCACTTTTTATATTGCTGTATGGAAGGTGCATAACATTACTCTGTCATAAAGCATATAATATATCCCCTCTGCCTATTTGTGACCCCTGGTAGGGCAAACACATCCTCATAGTCTTCACTAGCTCTTGTTTATGGCAGCAAAGCCTTGAGCCCATGGGATGTTATGGATGTCATAATTGATCTTGGAACAGAGCAGGTGAACAGCTGGAAGGCATAAGGTGGCACATGTAATGAGCTGGCATCCAGGGAGGGTTGAGGCACCAGGCCCTGACAGGAAAGCGGCCTGGTCACCTCCAAGATACCTGGTGCTCACCTGGATTTACAAATGGCTGTGTAAAATGTAAGCATTTAGACAGTTGGTAACAAATTTTGAACAGGTGCTGGAGAAAGAATTTCCATTTCCAGAGTGTCTGGAGCCTAAAAGCAGAGTCTAGAAAAGTAATCTGTGGTGTGGCCAAGGCCCCCCACGAGTGTCGCGGTGCCTGTTAGGAAGGACGGCCAGATCCGCGCAGTCTGTCTGTCGGCATTTGGATTGTTTTATCATGGTCGTGGGCAGTTTGTCATCAGGAGGTTTTTTCTGAGGCACAGGGCTGTTATGAAATGGTTATGTAATGTCCAAGGGTGGGTATCTGCTGACATTTGAAAACTATGCAGTGAGAAGTATGGTGGTGAAAAATGAGAGGTATGTCTTTAACACGTGTTGACTGTAAGGCAGGAGACAGATTGTGGAAAAGTTATTTCAATCTTTCTTAAGAATAGCCTAAATTTTTAAGAAGCCACATCATAGATGTGCGAAGGACATACTGGAAAACCTGTCTAATGTATTTATTTTCATTTTCACAAAAATTAATATTTAGTATTACCCATTGTAGGCATGCAAAATCACATCATTTGCAAACTAATGTAATGTTAAATACAACTTTCACTTTATTTTCCTTATGTTTTGTGCTGTTAAAAAATATGCTTTCTAGACTTACTCCACAGTTGAAAGTACTCAAAAATATTTAAAATTCTGAAAGTATGAAAATACCGATTTATTGAAAATACTCTTTCTTGTGAAAGAATGAAATCGTATTCTCCAAAAAGTTAAATGCATTTGGTTCATTCTTAGAGAAAGTAGAACCCAGTTTGAAAAAGTATAATGCAGCTTTGTTTATATGTACAATAGAATTCAACTTCTTCAGGCTGGTTTTCCTCAAAGGAGGAAAATAATACCTTTTTTCCGCCCCATATTAAAATAAGCTTATTCAGTTGTGGTTGCAAGTAACTTCCTTGCTTAGAAAGTTGATTAGCTGAAAGCATGAGATTACTAATGATTAGATTCCAGCTGGTTTTGTTTGCTACGATGAGATCTCAATAACAAGGGAGGAACTGCAGAATAAGTCACTTTTGGTTTTTTTCACACGTGGTTGTGGTAAATTAAAAAAATATATACCTGCCTTCTGATCTTTACTTCTGAACAAGATGTTTATAGTATTCTACCATAAAATTTATATTTAAATATAAAATGTAACGCGTTCAAAAGCTACGAGATCGTAGGCTAGAGAAATGAGTGCTGTTTGTTTGTTTTTTAAGAAACAAAACACTTTTCAGTTTCCCTGAGAAGAGAGTCTATGCAGTCCATGAGAGCTTCTCTCGCCAGGAAGCGGAGGGAGCAGTGGTTGGCGCTGCCGCAGGAAGCTCCCCGTGCTCAGCTCTCGGTGGGGCCGGGCTGCCCAGCTCCCTGGCCAGGCTCTCTGCCCTTGGCCCAGCCCTGGGCTGCGGATGGCAGCGCCCAGGGAGGGGCCGTGTCAGCAGGGCACCGCGCTGCAGAGACTGGAGGGTTTTGCTAATCGCCTCTTCCATAGGCACTCCAAGCATGGTGCACAGGAGCAGAAAGGCACTCAGGACAGGGAGAGCCCACGGTGCTCTGAATTCACTGCCCGGTGGGATGCAGAGAGTAAGTAGTGGGGCTTGGTTTGCTCGAGACATGTTTGCGGTTCAGTTTGCCTCCTAAGGGAAGCTCTTGTGTGTTTGTGATCAAGGCTGAACACCGGGTGGTACATTTCCAACTCCTCACCTGAAGGTATGGGTGTGAAGGACAGCACATTGTCAGGCAGGGGACATGGGGCTGGTTCTGCTGGCTGGCAGGAGAATTTATCCCCTAGTCCTTCTTTTCTGTCAAAGCACAGTTGACTTGTTTTGGCAAGCCCGCGCCCCAGTTCTTACTTCTAAAGTACTTCCTTTATTTGCAAATGAAATCAGCGAGGTTAGCAGAAATAGAAAACTCTTAACTAAAGACTGTAATCTTTAAACTTTCAAATGGGTAGACGTTGCTGCACAGATTAAACTTCTAATTATAGGGGTTTTCATCATTCATGGTTCTATTTTAAGGGATATATACATTAGAAATGCTCTATATAGTGTAAGCAATATAACATTCTGTTTGATTTTAACTATTACATATTAACTTAGTGTAGGAATGCTGGTTATCATTAGCGTTAATTTCTTAATTAGCGAACAGTTGACAGTATTTGTATGGTTAAAAAGTTTTCATGGTTGTATTTTGGCTAATAAGAGAGATTTCAAAAAAATCTCAATCTAAACAAATTGACGTTTGATTTTCTTTTTTTTTTTTTAAATTTTTAATTTTAAAGCCATGCAGTATTTTGCAGAGCAATTCTTGTGTCTGGTTAAATACTCATTTTAAAATGTTACAATATGGTAATTTATGATAATTTTGTTCCAAATTTCAGATTCATTGATGGGTTTGAGATAGCACAATTATTTCAGTTGAAGATAGGCTGTGTTGGAAATGCTTAACATCACAGTGTTACCATGAAGAAAACCAGTGTTTATACATCTCGCTTGCAACTTAAAATGTTATATGAGTAGGGAGTGAATCTGTTCTCAGAGGATAAGCAGTAAACAGGGAAACAAAAAGGTGTTAATGCATTGACCTAAAATAGATTGAATCTAGGTCTCCCAAATGAGATAGGAAAGAATTGACTCGTTTTGTTGGGAAGATAAATGATGAAAGTGCATAAATTCTGAGCTTCCACTTCTCCAAAATACTTTCAGCTTGGTAAAAATAGACACATACTTGTGTTTATGTAGAAGCTCTTTTTTATGTAAATAGCTATTTGAAAAAATAACACTGAAGCATTTCTGTTTATATAACATGAAGAAAAAAATGGTATTGACCTACTGACACTTACAAATTGTGACCTGTTTGTGTACAAGTCTGTACTTTTTTCCCCTCTATTTAAGGCAGGCTTCCTCATGTGACATGTTTGATGAGGAAATGGACTGTCGTGTCTCTTGATAAACGTGGTGAAAATGGCTGTTCTGTGAATGCTATTTTAAGTCATAATTAAGCAGAGTGGTTGCATGCAGTGTTCTGAGCTGAAGTTGCTGAGCTGGTAGCTGAATAGTGGGTGTCTATGCAGCTTTAGTTTTGAGGTGAAATTCTGAATCTTTATCTTGAAACTTTACTTTCAATTTCTAGATTATTTAAAAAAAATAATAATTTAAATTACTGTAGGTACCCATGAACTAAGTCCGCATTTAGCTGGAGTGATAGAGAAAATAGGGAGTACAGGGAAGGGAGTATTTCTCTCTACTCCTGACTCCTAATTAGATCTTCAGAAAAATACATCTGCTGTGAAAATTCTTTGTGAAACATAAAAGAGAAACAAGGTGTTGGGGTTTTTTTGTTTGTTTTGGTTTAGGTTTTTGTTCGTTTGTTTGGAGGTTGTTTTGTTTGTTTGTGGGTTTTTTAATACCCAGGAGTTCAATGTCATAGAATTGCTTAGTGTCACTGAATTCAGGTTGTAGATTAATTTCACAGAAAGTTTAATGAATAAGCAGTGTTTTAGAAACATGCTGGTGTTTGTCTTATAAGGACATTTGAATATTCTCAACTATTTTGCCCGTATCACTGCAACTTAGAAATATAAGGTTTTAGGTGAACCTACATGGCAGACAGCGTGAATTACTCTCAGAAGTTCAAGGCAAAAGCACTCTTAATTCCTGACAAAAGTTTGGAAAATAACTTCTCAAAATTTTTGTTATTTTAGGCTTGAGGTGGAATCCATTTGAAAAGGAGGTTAATATACTGATACCATCTGCTGTAATGAAATACAGTAACAGGTCTGTGTCTATTCTTTCACAAGCAGTTCCTGCTGAAGCTCTGGGTTTGCTGCAGGGGAAGGAGCTGTGCTTGTTGGGTGGACTTTGTGTTGTCAGTCGCCTGGTGTTGTGGGTTTAAATAAATTGCCTTGTGGTCTATGGCCTTAGGGGTTTTTCAGTGGTTGATTTTGAAATTTGCCATCATTGCTCTGTTATTTTGATATATAAAGCATGTGGTTTCTCCAGTGTGCCTTGGATTCTTGATTAATGCCCGAAAGGAGTGTGTTCTGTGAATTCCTCAAGGTCCAGAAGGGCAGAGCTGACTCGGGGCACCAGGGCCCTTGGAATCTGTTTGCAGAAGCTGCCTGAGCACACGTGTGATTGTGGAGCCTGGCCTGGGAACCAGGTCAGTGGTGCTGCACGGCCCCAGGGTGGCAGGGACAGATGGGAGCCATCAGAACCATGCTTTTCAGTCTTCCTGGAGATGTCTTGACTGTGACCATTGCAGCTATATGGAACCTGCATTTTGATTTTTGTTTTGTTTTATTAGTTGCTTGTTGCTCTTTGAATGATTGAAGTGGGAAAGCAAAGGAAAATGAGGCTGCTTGGTTTTGAACATAGAGCCAGTAAGATCAGCATGCATCTTTTATTCTTGAACTGGTACGAGTATTTTCCAAATCTGCATAAGAGAACACATTAACAACTTGGATAACTGAAATGGTCAGGAGAGGCAACACTAGTCCATCTGTCATCTTCATAGTCTCTGAATTGAAAATGGATGGGTGGTGAACAGTCAAAGGAATATTATTTGGTCTCTGATTCAGAATAATACCAGTATACTTTCAAATACTGTGGAATGATGTATAGAGATTTAGCTGAATAATTACTATATATTATATGAGTGTGTGTGAAGAGAGAAAAATGCATGTGAAATATGAAATAATGTACAGAGCACACTATATGAATTGCTTAAAGCTTTAGAATAACTACTAGTTGGGTACAAGTCAACAGATAATTCTGGTCTAAGGTTGCCATGGAAACAACCAGTGCTTGATATAATTGAGAACATCTTAAACCCTCCTGGTGTTTGCATGCTTTTTTCCCCTGCCATTTTGAGTTGCTTTAGACATGAATAGGTAGCATTGGTCAGAACAGTAGTAGGTAATGAGCAAACCCAAATACCCCTGTCCTGAATATTGATTTTGATATTCTGCTGGTATCTTGTGCTTCGTAGTTTTTTGCATCACAAGGAGCTCATAAGGAAGAGCAGCTCTCTGGATTCTCTGTGCTCTCTCTAGTTAGTGTATAAGTGTGTTTAGAGATTGAAGCACTGATCTGAGAGATTAACATACTTCATCAACTGTTGGATTAATATTAGGAGCAATATGTTTCTGACAACTAGCTTTTCAGCATGAATGGTAAGTCTTTTTTATTCCCTTTGACACTGTTTTTTTGTTCTGTCTTCATAAGCAGGGAAAATCTACCAGGTTTCCCTTTCTTGTCTGCATAGCTACATCGACTGCTGATTTCTTTGTTTTTGTAATCGACTCACTGTGGGTTTCTATTTAAAATTACTAGCCTTAAAGGTTTGCAGTTTATTATTAAACTGTTTGCTTTGGATAACTGGTATTTAGTGCTTTATTTTCAAGCTTTCTTTTAGAAATAACTTACAAATCATTAAGGCACAGAATCAGATTTGAAAAATTTTTAATTGAATATATACATGTCGGTTCACTTAATTTTCTGTGCCACTCATAATAAATTATTTAATGTTAATTAATACAAATCAGAGAGGCCTTCTGAAATAATTGTAATTGTTACCTAAAAATTCTAGACAGGTATTTGTTGTTTTTCATCTGAACCAGCTTATTCTTCTATGATTTTTAGTCTTTTAAATACTGGGATAGCAGAATAGTTGAGGTCATTCATGGAGATAGGGGAGGGCAGTCTCATTTGAAATGAGATGCTATAATAGATCTAGTAAACTTATCAGGCAGGTATTTACTTTCCAAAACCACTGTGACTACTTATAATAAGGTACTTTGAATATAATGGAATTATGAAGTACTATATTCTTGCTTGGAATATTATTGAAAGTTGGTTTTAAATATATGAACTCTGTATTTTTGTTTCCTTGGAAAAAGATATCCTTTGAAAATTGTTTGCAAAAAGCCCAAATATGCTAGTTTTCGAATTGGTGCCTTTGTGTTTTAAACAGATAGTCTGGAGCTTTAGAAAATGACTCGAGGCAGGGATTTCTTGAAAAGAAAGAACAGTTAATCATGTGTATGGGGTTTGTCTGTGTGGCTTTGCTTTATCCTACAAATTTAAAGGACCATTTTTACAAAGGTTTCACTTGTGTTCATGGCATGACATAGAGTGGGAGGAGTTATCCCACTGCCTTATCTAATATCAGCTTGTCTATACTTATCTCATACAAATGTGTTGAGGTCATCTTCCCCAGAATGGAAAGCGTGGCTGTCGTTTCCTTGCTGTGCAAAGTACAAATACAAATGTCAAAGCAGGTACAGTTATTCAGACAGTGTTTCAGTACTCTGTACACCCAGCCCGGAAATCAGTGGTACAGCATCACTGCTGGCTGCTTAGGAAAGCTGAAGGCACTGCCTCTGCAAGGGCTGGCCCGGCCTCTGGGGATGCTGCTGGGGAGCTGGGGTGGCCACGCAGGTCCCCAGCTGGCCTGCACTGCCCCTCAGGGACACAAGGCATTGCAGCCTCCCTGCCAGCACCTGTCCCTGCCAGCACCTGTCCCTGCCAGCACCCGCCCTGCCCAGCCTCTGTGGGGGGGGAGCAGGAGGGAACCCACAGCCTCCCTCACTACTTCCCTGCCAGGACCTGTCCCTGCCAGGACCTGTCCCTGCCAGCACCCGCCCTGCCCAGCCTCTGGGGGGGGGGAGCAGGAGGGAACCCACAGCCTCCCTCACTACTTCCCTGCCAGCACCTGCCCCTGCTCAGCTCTGTGGGGAGCAGGAAGAACCCACAGCCTCCCTCACTACTTCCCTGCCAGCACCTGCCCCTGCTCAGCTCTGTGGGGAGCAGGAAGAACCCACAGCCTCCCTGACTGCATCCCTGCCAGCACCTGCCCCTGCTCAGCTCTGTGGGGAGCAGGAAGAACCCACAGCCTCCCTCACTACTTCCCTGCCAGCACCTGCCCTGCCCAGCCCCTGTGGGGAGCAGGAAGAACCCACAGCCTCCCTGACTGCATCCCTGCCAGCACCTGCCCTGCCCAGCCCCTGTGGGGAGCAGGAAGAACCCACAGCCTCCCTGACTGCATCCCTGCCAGCACCTGCCCTGCCCAGCCCCTGTGGGGAGCAGGAAGAACCCACAGCCTCCCTCACTACTTCCCTGCCAGCACCTGCCCTGCCCAGCCCCTGTGGGGAGCAGGAAGAACCCACAGCCTCCCTGACTGCATCCCTGCCAGCACCTGCCCTGCCCAGCCCCTGTGGGGAGCAGGAAGAACCCACAGCCTCCCTCACTTCCTCCGGGTCACCGGCCACTGCCTCTGCTGGTGGAGAGGGCTCTCCTTGGGGCAGGAAGTCTCTCTTTTCACCAGTTACCAGGCTGGGTTTTCTGTCACATTTTTCTTTGTTTCTCTTACAGTTAGGTTGTAGCTTCCATGGGAATTAAAGTCTGTGGAAATCAGCTCTATAAATTTTGAATTTTGGTGATTTTAGTTTGGGTATTCTCTTATGACTGAGTCATAAGGGAATATATTTCCTACAAGCTAGGTGAAAAAGTGGCTACAGTTGTTTGTAACCTCATCATTTGTGTTGGTTTTTTGTTTGTCTGGGGCTGTATTTTTTTTGCGGGGGTGGTGGTTGTTTTAGGGTTGGGGTTTTTTTATTTCCCCTAGGGGTTTATTCTGCAACTTGCATCTGTAGATTTCATTCATCTTGACATCTAGGCTCCCAATTCCATTAAAAATAGAAATAAATAGCTGCAACTTTTACCAGGTGTCGGTTCCCAGCCAGAATTATCTATAAACTAGTCTAATTTTGACAGGTTTGACAAGGTGATCATCTTCTGCTCTATCAAGATTAAGTCTTTGCTGTAAACGTTTCCCTATTTAAACCACTTGTGCTTTTCAGTGCACTTCTGTGGCTGTCTTCACTGCAGCAGTGTTACATTACACCCTGTCAGCAGATAAAATCAGATGCTTCCCTTGTGAAAGATGGCCAAGATGCAAGTGAAACCTGAATGAAAAAGTGATAGATTTTCTTCAGCTGGAAGAACAATTGGCTAATTTGGTTTTCTTTTTTAATTTCTTTTTCTTCCTCTTCCCCAGAAAAGCTGATTAGATTTTTTTTTTTTTTACTAGAAAGACTCAAAGAAAAAGCTGTTTTTCGATTTCTTTGGACTTGGGCTTTTGTTTTGAACAGCAGAACATTCCTGAACAGATAAAACTGGAAGGCCAAGTAACTTAAATAGCCCGGGCTCCCAGAGGTGAAAGGCACTGCTCTGCTAAATCTTCTGTTTCACTAAGAATAGGCTTAATACTCCTGAGAATCACCAAGTATGGGACTGGGCTACTGCTTTCCAATCCTGCCAGTAGGGGAATGGCTGATCCAGGCCTTTGCACTGCCAGGACAAAGGGAGTGTGTGAGACAGGTGTGTGAGACAGGGAGCAGTGTGTGGAGAGGGTGTCAACCACACTACAGACTGCCGAATTACTGTCCAGGTTGGTGCACTCTGGAGAACAGGAACGTTTAAGGAGTGAAGGGTGAAGGGGGGGAGTGTAAATATCTTAGTTATGTGCACTGGCAATGTTTTTAAGGGCAAGGGACAACAAGTAGCAACTGATTATTCAGTTGCTGAATTATTCAGTTCACTGCTGAAAAGACTATAGAAAATGGAAGGATGCCATGGAATTTCCAGGTGCCAGAACTATACATCTTCCTTTATGTGTCTCATGGGACAAATGCTTTCTTCTTTTCAAAAATTCCCCAGTGTTACCTGTTAGCCTCTGACAGTGAATTAGGGCTCTTGGGTGATAACTTGAGTTCATGTTTTGTTCTGCTTCTTGTACAAAACATTTGAAAAAGGCAACAGGAGCTGCTGCACTGACGTAGTTCTTAAAACACATCCACACAGTGAACTGTCCCTCGGGGTGCTCGGTTTGGGGTAGGAGCAAAAACTGTTTAATATAATTGACGTTTCTTCCAAAGGAAAGGTTATTTGATATGTTGTAAGCTTGAACTGTGACTTACTCTAGACCCCGTTACATTACTTACGTATATTTTGTTACCAGGAAGATTTTTTTTATTTTCCTTGGTTTTTAGTTTACATCTCAAATTGTTTATATATTTGTTGCTTGTTCCTCTAAGAGTTGCTGCTGGGCCTGCTGTTGCAGGCCAAAGTTCACAAGCTTTAATTATTGAGGTTCTGACCAGCAGCTCTGTAACTTGCATAACGTTTTTGGTGGTTTTCTTTCTTGTTGATAGATACCCCAGCCCATTAAGGATTCATGTGGTTTAGTTTCTTTATTTATTTTGCACGTTTTGCAGTTCAATTCTGTGCAAGTTTTATGTCTGCCTTTTCAGACAAATAAGTACTGACTTTAACCAGTTTCTCTCCAACGACCCATTCTCTGTCAGAACGGATTGTAAAAACTCTTACCTACTTTTTGCCTGCCTTAATCCTGAGGCAAACAAAAACTTGTTATTCACTTCATGTGTTGAATTGTGAAATGTGTTTATTTACATAAGGCTTCCTTATTCAGGAAGTCAGTCTCTGCTATTTACGGGTATAAATGAACTTCTCCTGCTTGGCTGGTTACTGCAGGCAACCCTTTCCTGTAAATACTGAAGGTGTGTTCTGGGGCAGATATGTCAGTGCAGAGATGTGTCAGAAGCTCAGATCTGGTGAAGAGCTGAGGAGCTGTTTTGCTGATTTACCCTGACAGCTGTGAAGATGTGTCTTGCTGATCCCAGAGCATCTCTCTGAGAATTTGTGGAGGTTTTTGAATGCAGGGGCTGGGACAAGGTAGCTTCGTGAGGAGTGGAGTGCCCAGAGACCAGATTGGTGTATCTGCCCTTGTTCTGATGCCTTGTATGAAATACTGGAAAAAAGAAAAAGCAACATGAGCGTTGCTCTTCTCAAGTAACTCGGTAAATGCATCCATACAGTGAACATCCCTGCCGTTGTTTAGTTTGGAGTAAAAGGAAGAAGTTAGTTTAGTGAAACTTGTAAAGGCAGGGGGATTGGTGCATGAATGTATGTGGTATTATTGCCTGCTTGTGGGGAATTTATTGGTTAATGTGCAGAGCAGATGAACTGCCCGCAGGTTGATGCTTACTGTTGCTGATAATCCAGCCAGAAAGCTTGGTCTCAGTGATAGCTGCCTGATAGTATGTTATCCTTTTTAGTCAGGGGACTTTAACAAAGAGGGCATGTGGGGCAGTAACAGGGAAAGTTGGTGCTGGCCAGTTAGCCAGGATCTTAATGCTGCAGAGGGGTGGAGGGCTCAGCTGGAGGGAACCTGCTGCAAGGGCCGGAAACATTTTGCTTGGTAAGTGGTTTGGGCTGTAGGAGGAAAATCTGATTAATTTGTGTATTTGTATTAAATGCTAGAATTTGCTAAAAACCTCTGCTCAAAAATGTGATACATTTACAAAGTATTTTATAGTAGTGCCCTAGAAAATGTTGTTCTTGGAATTCATTCTTAAACTGTATTTTTTTTTCCCACTACATGGTAACCATGGAAACATATCACCTGCAGAAACAAAAGATTTTGAATTTTCACAGTTTTTGCCCAGTTTTCATTTTTCTTATATTGTTAATACCTGTTATGTTTCATGCAAGCAGGATGCTATAGGTCCTGTGGTAGTTGCAACATTTTAGATTACTTGCTGGATAAAGTTTAGCAAGAACTGTAGAGGGTGGTACTGCACAGCTGAACCTTAATTCCTAATTGTCTCCCCAGAGTGGCCTCTGTTATATTGTATTTCTGGCATTAGCAGGATTCACTACCTCTGAACCAGTACTTTGGTATTTAAGAAAAGAACAAGGGAGAAAGACTGAACATTGGATTTGGAAATAAAATTCATTTTATTATTTCTAATAAAAATAGAAGAAAGTGAGTCTGACTGTGGCAGTTGTGTGCAGCAGAGTATCTACTGCTCAGAATTCAACAAGGATTGGTGTTATCTCTGGTAGCTGAAAACCTGGTTCCTGTGCTGGTTTGTCTGAATCTGTCACATCTCTTGTGCAGGCTGTTGCTGTATAGCCAGCCAAGTAAAGAGGTGAACATTAAGTAAGATTTCAGCTGTAATTGGCAACTTAAAATTAAAATTATGTCCTATAGCACTGAAAACTAAACTAAAAATAAAAAAGAAAAAGGCTGGGCTCTTACCTGTTGCAAATTTGCTTTTATAAAATTAACAAAACACTGTTTAGCTCAAGACTTCAAAATCATGGGCAGGATTAAAATAAGATTTTGCCTGTGTTCCAAACTGGAGTTGTAATGGGTAAAGGCAATTATATTTTATAATTGCTGCATGTTTTAAATTAACACTCTATAATGTGCTTCTCCAAAGATCAGATTCTAGTGCTCTCTTCTAGTCTTTAGGCACTACAACTGTAACTGGTCTTAACTTGCTGTTTATCCTGTTCCTCTCCCCTTTTCTCCATGTTTTTTTTCCATGCCCTTCTCTTTTTAACTTCTTACCAGTCCTTTCCAGTATTCCACAGAAGTGTTTACAGTGCAGTCAGATAATTAGCACTCCATTTAAATAGCAAACTTGTGTGCCATTAATAATTCTTACATGATCATGCATTTACTAAGAAATTTTAGGTTTTGTATTTCAGCAGATAGGCTCTTTCAGAACTGCTCCATTGGTCAGCTTTTTGGTTTTGGGGAGTTTGGGGGTTGGTGTTTTGTTTTCTGACTGAAGGAAAGTTCTTATCCATTGCAGCTGGTAAGTTAGTTTGCTGTCCATCACCTGTTTTTACCATAATTAGCGTCTAAACAGAAATATAAAATCCAAACCCCTCTGTAAAAGTAAGAAACTGTGATAAATGGGATATTGAATGGATGCAGTTCATGAATCCAGCCTAGGCAGAACCAGCCTCCTCCTTGCCCGTCAGCTCTCCCTGGGTGGAGCAGTGGGTGTTCCTCCCCAGCCAGGCTTAGAGCACACAGACCTTATTTCCCCCCTTTTCATATGGTGAGAAACAAAGCCTTGGGGTTTTGTGAACAGTCTGTTTCAATGATACCATTTTAGTTCCTGCTTTGAAGTGTTTTCCAGCTATTAAAATGTTAACTGGTGCTCACGCTGCCTTCTCTGAGTATATAATGATACTTAGTGCTTAGCCATGTTCATTTTGAAACACTTGCCAGGGTGGAGAAACCTTATTTTGAGCCTTGGGATATCATTAATGCTAATCAAAAGAGAAATTTTTAAAAATTAAGACGAGGTTAATGGTCCAAGAATGGGACTTGAACGGGAATCATCAGCTTCTCACTTGCTTCTGAAATGTTGGTACCATTACCACAGGATTCACTGAGTCATCTATATACGTCTTGATAAGGTTTAAGGCTATAAGTACTGGTTTTATAAAAATGAAATATGCATATACATTTACCAGAATCTCTTCATACAGATTTATTTTTCAATTGAATTATTTAATTAAATAGTCAATTTAACTCCAGACTTCAAATTATATTATATTACAGTTTTGGAGCAAAATTTGAATTGTATTTTGATAAAGGGCATTTTAAATACCAGGCAGAGATTGGCATTTTGCACAGCAGATGGGGGTTTGTAGTGTTGCCCAGTGTTTAGTCTTAATCTTGCTTTCTTGCTGTGAATCCTAGCCAAATACTTTTTTTTTTTTCTTCCTACAAAAGATAAAATTCTGGCTTGCTGGCTCTTGGGGGAGATGTGTTTGAGAATAACAAATACAGTGCATGTGGGAGGTGGGAGAAAGGCATGGTAACTCTCAGGACTGCTCCATCTGGGACCCCTTTCCCTCTGACTTCATTGCAGCCCTGCAACCGAGAGGTCCTCAACCTTTTAATTTTTTCAGGAACTTTCCTCTGATTCACTTGCTCTTAAACTGTGTTTTAGGACAAAGTAGTCATTGTAGTACTCATACCCTTTGTTAACAATTTTGTTATAAGCCTGCTAACTAACTTTCCATACAAAAGTTAACCAATAAAACAAGCAGAAGTATGGTGAACTGTGTGATTATACTGAGAAAGCAATCTGCTGTTTGGGGGTGTTTTGGTTTTGTGTGTGCTAGAGGTTTTTATGTTTGTTTGCTTATTTATTTTTAATACCTCCTAGTATGCTGGCATTACCTTGGAACCTCTGGATCCTGGGTCTTCTTCCCTTAGAACTCTGTTCCAGCAGACTTTTCTGCTTACCATTGTGTTACCTTGCTTCTGCTGCTCACAGAGAGCTGGGGTTGTGCTCTGGGGTTGTGCTTGCCTGATCTCTGCACTGCTGGTGCATCTTCTCCGGTTCCAGCTGGTGCCCTTCCTGCCATGTCTGCTTGGTTTTGCCCCTGCTGTGGCCCTCGTTGTGCCAGTGCTGCTGCCTGTGCCTTGCTGTCTCCTTCCAGGACCTTCCTTTCCTGGGCAACTGCTCTTTGTCCTTTGGTTTCAGCCTCCCCTGCAGCTCCTGCTGGAGCAGTGAGCCCAGGCTGAGGAGGGGCTGTTGCTGGTCTCTGATACACTCCTTGAACCCCCCTCATCTTCACTCAGCCATACCAGTGATCCTTGAGCTTCTGTGTCTGTGGGAGCCTGTATATCCACATATCTTTCCTGGGTTGTTTTTTTTGACAGTCTTACAAAACTAAACCAGACTCGTGTGGTGACTGTACCAGATCCCTGTATGCATTCCAGTTTGCACACAGCAGCTCCAGCTGTGCAGTTCAAACTTTTCAAGTTGTTGTTGTTGTTGGGTAATGGGACTGAAATTTGATTGTGAAGTGGTTTTGGTTTGGTTGTTGTTTTTTTTTTTTTTTTGAGACTTCTGCTTGCCATTTCTGTGCCTATCCACCACATGCCATGCAATTCACACATGCTGTCTTCTGGAACAAAGTGCTAAGTAGTGGGAAGATCACCCGATTACAGGTTTTATTGTGATCCAGCATGCTGTGATGAAGATAGATACACTTTTGTTAGCAACAGTTCCTTTGATGTGTGTGTCTTGGAATAGATTAATTATTAAAGATGCCAACTTGATCTCCTGAAGTTTTGTAAGCTGTGCTTATTTCTGTGATGCATGGTCTTTTTTTCATACTGAATTTAGCTGCCTTTGGTGGATTTTTTTTCTGCCTTTGCTCAAACATTCTGTGATTTAGCATGAGTCATTCTGTCTATGTGGGAAAGGGCTGTTTTATTACAGGGTCCGTTCTTGAGCGGGGAGGGGAAAGGGTGGAATGTATTTGTGTTTTCTATGTGTTTGTTGTGGAAATGCATAAAACTTTTTTTTCTTCTTCTCTTTCTTTCCTCTCTTCATCATCTCATCTGTGTGGGTGAATGTTCCTGCAAACCCTTGGGGAACCTATAGAGACGTTTGGTATGCTCATTCCTTCATTAGTGCCCAGAGTCACAGATGCTAGGTACAGTTTAGACTAGAAAAGCAAACAAGAGCCACATCGGCACAATGTCAGGTGGCTAAAAATGTGCACTTGAGCAAAACTTCCAAGTCATCATCTCTTCCCTGTTTGTTTGCATCAGACACTGATTTTGGTTCTGCACTCGAGGAGTAGAAAGGAAATGTGTTCTCCTGTAGCAAGAGCTACTGGTTTGTGATTGAGATAATTTTCAAAAGTACCTCTCCTGGTTCAAGTTCCAGGTCCTATTTTGAGAAATGACTGAGGTGTGTGCACTGAAGTTGCCTAAGTTCTGTTTGAGAGCACCTCTTGAATTGTGTTGAGGTGTAGGAGCTCAGGTGACCTCTGAAAGTGAGAACAAGGCACAATTTGACCCACTCTCTCATTAGGAAGAAGCTGTAATTCTAATATAACACATCAAAAAATATAAAATCGTTTTTAAAAGATAGTGATTTTGAGATAAATGGGCACCACTGGGTAGCTTTATTTTGCACATACATGTTCAGTGCTGCTTTCGAAGAAAAGAGCCAAAGTAGAATAAGGTAGAACTTTTGTTGCAGGAGAGCTTGTGGCTTAGTGATATTCTAGAAATGAGAGATTTTTCTCACATATCCGCAATTTAAGTATTTCCAGATGGATTGCATTTATTTCATAAACAGCATTCTTTATTCCATAAGTAGAACAGAGACAGAAATGACTGTAAATGTCATTGTATATTTTTGTAAATACTGAATAGTCATATTTCAGTGCAAAAATATGGAAAGTTAAAATACTTATTTATATGAACAACAGAGATAGCACGAGGGATATTTAAGACATATGTACTGTAATAACTTGAAAAAAATGAGACCAACTACTTCATGTTTTGGTTAAGCTGTAGAGTGTTAGAGTTACTGTTCACTCCTAAGCTGCGGCCGCTCCAGTTTGAAGGCTCAGCTTTTCGGTAATCTTACTGATCTCCCAGCATTTTTTTCTCATCATTAAGAGGAAATAATACTTGTGCTACTTTGACATGTTTGCAAAACTATCAATATTCATCACTTGATCCACATCATCTCTGTTCTCCTAATGGAAGAAGGATCATCAAACATGGACATCGCTTGTTTCCTTTTTTTGTGTTGAGAAATTATTTCATGCCACAGGAAATCCTGTCCTTTTCTCAAATTAGGATCATTAAAAGTCATTAAATGAATAACCTCTATAATTTAAAAACAAAGGAAATATTTTCCACACACAGGATAAATATGTAAAAAATTTTTACTGATTAGCCACTAAAATATTTTTAACTCTCAGTGAGTTTTAATACCATTTTAAAATAGTTCCTTTGGTATAAACTGTGTTTTTATTGCTCTGCTTAACCATAAGTTTAGGATACTCAGTATGTTCCTCCTCTGTGATATTGCTCTTAAAATAAAATTACTGAGTGGATATTATGCTTTAAATGCTTTCCTAATGTTGAGGTCTGCCAGAACTTTTGACAACTTTCCTGAAATTTCCGTTATATTTGCTGCTCCATCAGAGCCAGTGATGATGGGAGCCATAAACCTCCCTTCAGTGTTTTGTGATAATCAAGTCTAGCACACCTGAGAGGGTGGAAAAAATAAATAAAAAAAAATATCATTCATGACCAGCCTTCTCCAGAGCTGCTTTTGTTTCTACTGCTGCTGGAACTTAACTGCTATAAGAAGAGAATTTTTAAAAAGTTTTGTCAACATTAGTATTCACTGAAAAGTGCAAAGTTCCAGTTCATCAGATGATTGTTTACAACGTGTTATAAACCTCATTTTTTTGACTGTCAGAATGCAAAGTACAGTTACTAAAATGCATATTTCTAGATATTGCCCAGAGTAATGGTGGCATATTGCTGTGTGTTTTTAGCAATCACTTGAGGCAGAGCGTCACAGCACTGAAAATCCACTGTTATTAACTTTGTATTATGGGAAATGATTCAGAGAACAAAAAACCAGTATGATATTTTCTTCTTGATTCTGTGACTTTCAGAAGCACAGCAATGTCTGAAACCCTCCCGTTAATGACTGTGCGTGCAGGAATCTGCACTGATGTGGCTGAGCATTGATATTCAAAAAAAAGAACAGCTGAGAGATGAGCTGAGCAAAATATGTTGGTGCACATTTTAAACAGTCTCCAGAATTTTGCCATTATACATTCCTTCAGTTTCAATGGAAAATCAGTGTTAAAACTGCATATTCTCTGACTGTGGGCATGCTTAATGTGCAGTGTTGTACCCTGTGCTTTACCTTTGCTTGCAGTAATGCTGTCCCTTTGGTTCTTGAGCTTGCAAACAGCTTTTAAATAAAGGTGATGAGGGGAAAAAGCAATGAGATTGACATTGCAGTCAAGCAGCTGAAAGAAAATGCAACGTTTATTTAACAAAAATAGATTAAAAGTCAATCTTTGTGGAATGGCTATTTATAAATGCCAGGTGTTTGGTTTTTTCCCAGTTGAATTAAGAATTAACATCACCTTAAAGCCTGCTTGCCTATAGAGTATTGTCAGTTATTAGAACTGGCAAAATTTAAGTAATTTTTGTAGAATGATGTAGTTACTGCAGAAAGCTTAAATATCGCCTAGAGATATGGTAGAAGTTCTAGAGGCATTGATGCTTGCTTTCATACATGGTGGAAATAGCATATTATGAGTTGAAGAAAGAAGTTGATGATGGAGTTGATGTGTTTTGTTAACAAAGCATTTCCATTACATCCATGATGAATTATATTAATTAAAATGTACTTTTTTGTGTGTTTTCAGTGAAAGAGTTCCTAGCCAAAGCCAAAGAAGACTTTTTAAGAAAATGGGAAAGCCCTCCTCAGGTATCACTGATTTAAGCACTCAATAATTTTCTGTATTGCATTTTTTGATAATGTTACCAGTGTGTTATCAGTTGACTATGAGCAGAAAACAGAAATAATTGGAGTGCCATTTATAAAGGAGTTTCCATTTTTAATGTTGGCTTTGTCACTGAAGTTCATCAGCAAAGACTCTTGGGTCTTTGGAGTTGAGCTGATGAAATGTTCATACTGAACACCAGGTTTTTCTTACGAGAATGGTGTTCACAGTCAACATGACAAGACTCCAAATCTATTGGCATGTTTTAGTTGGCTTTTTTTATAACAAGAAGCATTGGCACATCTGTAATTTACCATGCTAATAATTTCCCTCATGATAGTAAGGGAAATCAGGGGTACTAAAACTACTGCATAGGGCTTGGGGGCAGGTTAAGGAGCTTGTTAGAGAGAAATCTTGTACAATTTTAACATGGAAGGTTGGGATTTTGGGGAAGGGTCATTGTTTTAAAGCACCATTTGAAATGCTCTGGCAATGGATATCTGAGAAAATGTACTCAGGGACATTTTTTGCATGTTCTAATGTTCTTGTTTGGGAAGCATGAGGAGGTTATTTATCTGCATGTTAAATTCATGATCAGTTTACTGCTAGATGTTTCTTACTAAGCATGTGTCACCTGTATGAACAAATTACAGAAATGTGATATAATTCAGTTAAGTCTTTCTGTTTTAATGAGTGCAGTGTAAAATCTCTTACTCAAATTTGACAAGTATGAAATTATAACAACGGTACAGTTGGCTAGAGTTGTCTTTGATAAATGTAATTTTACTCAACTTTTTTTAATAAATGGATTTAATTCATACACTTAAAATTGTCTTTGGGTATTAGGTTGTAAATAATGTCCTTATATCCTTGTACCTGTAGAATACTGCTGGCCTAGATGATTTTGAGAGGCAAAAAACCCTTGGAACAGGATCATTTGGGAGAGTAATGATGGTGAAACATAAATCCACAGAACAGTATTATGCTATGAAGATACTGGACAAACAGAAGGTTGGTGTAATTTATAGTGGGTTTTGTGGTACAGAAGAGTGTGATGTAGACAAAGATCTGGTTGCTGTGGCTGAGCTGTGTTGCACATACTGTGCTTTTTCTTATCACACTTGGATACCAGTGGCAATTTAAACGTTCGACTTTCTCTTTTAGGCAGTAGATTCAGTTGTTGGGATTGTGTAGCATTCATACAACAGGCAATAACATTAGCAGCAGGCCAAAGAGGCTCTAAGTAGTATCCAAAGCATTAATAAAATGTTGTCAGGTAAATTCTTTGCATTGCTTATGTAAGGTGACCTATATATTCTTTGGCCAAAGCAAAATGTAGTTCTGTAGTTTAAATAAACAAAGAAAGAAAGAAACTTTTGCATGGTAGCTCAAAACTCTGGAAGGCTCTTTGGGTCAGAAATTCTCAAAAATTTCATTTGTGAACCACAGTTGAAATTGAAATTGTTTGCACAAATAATTTATTTTCCATTCTTGATCCTGTGATCAAGAATGGGTGGATCAAGAAGTATGGATGTTGATCCCATACTGTTTCTATGTACAGTTATGTAGTAATCTTGTTGCATCAGTAGTAACTGCATGGATAGAACAGTGGTCTCCCTCTTGGAACAGCTGTCACATAATGGATATTTCCTGTGTCAAAAACTTCAGTGATGTAGTCTGAACCTGTATTGCTGCTCCAGCCTGATTTTTTGTTTTTAACAGCTTATTACTCTTAGATTAAGTAAGCAGTGTTGTTTGGTAAAGTTCAAATTTTAAATAGATTAAATTATATAAATAATTATATAAATGGATTAATTAAATAGAATTAAAATATAAATAGAATTCCAGAATGTGGAAAAGTATTTTGAAGGAATTTATCATAACAAGTAGTTTTGACAATTTTATCAGAAGTGCTTTAGTTAGATTAGTAGATTTAAAGGTCCTCAATGTAAGAGCTCTTCTTACTTTGTAAGACACTATACATAACTTTGCTGCTGTGTAACAAAAATCATATTAAGAAAGTATTAATGGGGCAAAGAGAACTTAATAACCAGCAACTAACAAAATCAAAGTCAGCATTGCCTCAGTGTGAACTCCTGCACCTGGGCAATATTACATTTCTGAGTAATTTTATATAATGGAACTTTGGCAGTGACATAATCAAACTGGTTTGCCTGAGTTGCAGTTCCAGTATTCTTCACACGTGATCTGGGGTCCTGGACCATGAACAATGGTTCATTTAGTTAAGGATTACTTATAATGGTCAGATAAGGAGGAATTAAAGTAAACTTTTCTTTTGGTGTCAAATCTGACATTATTTTTTATTTTTACTTGGAACAGCTCATTTTTTTGCAACTAAAGCATTCTTCTCTAACAACGGTTTCTAACATGTTTTTTAAAAAATCCATTTAAATTAAAATGACATTCCAACATAGCACAACTGAAAGACAGGCCAGAGCATTTCCATCTGTGTGGAAATGCACCTCCTCATTACCTCAGGATGGCTGGTGGCCTCCTGTGGGGAGAGCTCTGTAGCATCCACTGCTGCACAGAGAGCCCAGCACCACATTTCACATTTTCAGCTGTTTCATTTTTTTATGAATGGCTGAGTTGTTGTCACTGGAACAGTTTATGAAATTACATCTTAATTCAGAAAGCTGCTATAAAAATACTCAAGGATTTTAAAACAAAGTTCATTAAATTCATTACTACCTCTCAAAATTGGAAAGCTATAGTTATAAAATTTTCTGGCAAAAGCAAAAAGTCACATTTTTAACAATTGCAGTGGACTTGCAGTAAATGATTCACAGGATTATAACATGTTTGCATCCAGACATCAGTCTTCTCTTAGTAAATTAGATGGTTTTGTCTGTAATCAGAAGTCTTGATGTGTTCCTTTATGAAATATCTGCTTTTTCAACTCAACTTACTTAGCATATATAATTATGTATTTGTGTTCTATTAAAAATGTATTAGTAGCTTCCATTAACTGATGGAAAAATAGGAGATGGTTTAGGGAGAACACATTTCTATCACTTATTCTATTATAGAAAATATACAGATGTCTGAAATCAGACAATGGGCAGGCTGCCTATAATTTTTCATTTCCAATTTACTTGAAATAAGAGAAAGCATATATTATATGCCTTTGTTATCCAGTCTTAAGCTTGATTCGTCAGGTTATGAAAAAAAATGTAGTCGATGTTGGTATAGCCAGTAGTTTGTGTATATAGGGATATTATTCCTTTGTCTGCCTTGTGATAGAAAGGCTGTAACACACCGTTGCTTGGCTGGTTTCATTCTGTAATGGCTTTTGGAAAGAAAATATTATGAACACGAGCTGGGACACAGCCGAGCTGTTGGAGAATCTGCCATTAGCAGGATCCTTTGTGTCCCAGGAGCTGGCAGTGGGCAACCCTGAGCCTGAGCTCAAATATGAGCTCCTGGAGAATCTGCCATTAGCAGGGATCCTTTGTGTCCCAGGAGCTGGCAGTGGGCAGCCCTGAGCCTGAGCTCAAATATGAGCTCCTGGGGAATGTGCCATCAGCAGGATCCTTGTGTCCCAGGAGCTGGCAGTGGGCTGGCAGTGGGCAGCCCTGAGCCTGAGCTCCAGGGGGAGCAGGGCTGTGCTGTGGGAGGCCTGGGCTGGTGTTCCCCATGTCCCACAGCACCCTCAGCCTGGGCACTGCTCCATGTCCCCCACGGGGAGGAGGTGCAGGAAGCAGCTGCAGGAAGGGGGCAAAGCCATGTCTGGCACTGCAGCTGGACACCTCCCAGACTAAAGCCTCAGGTTCCTTGCTTGGATGGACAGGAACATTCCAGTACTGTAGCTTTCCAGGGGTGGAGGGCACACCTTTCACAAATGAGCTGATTTGAGCAAAATTTTTCTTTGGTCACTAAAGATCTGTGACTCAAAAGAGATTTAGTATTTTTAAGTCACTATTAGTTTTGCATGGCATTTATTTCAAAGCAGTAGTGAGTTTTTTGTTGGTACTACCTTTTTGTATCTAAAAGTTAAATTTAAACACAGTTTCAGTCAGGGTTGAAATATCTTGCTTATCTGTTATTTATAACAGTTAGATTTGATTTCCAAACACAAAACCAGACTTGTTTGATCACTCTTGTACATTTTCTCCTTGTTTCCTATGGAGAAAGAAAAAAAAAGTAATTTTACTTGGAAATCATGCCATTCTCAAAATGAGATATAGATAAATTGTGCAGTAGGGATTAAGTAAAATGGAAATAATTGATTATGCAATGTTGGGGTTTAACACAAGGAAACCAATTATTATTGACTGAGAAAGAGCAATGATCAGAAATCAGCAACTTGCCCCCGTGTTAGCAGCTTAACATTTTAATGGATTCCAAGAAGTAACTATTGCTTATAAGAATGGAAATTCTGAATTTGTATTCTCCTTAGTTTTCTCACTAATGTGTGAGCTATATAAAGTAAGTCTGTTTACTCCTGTTCACAGATAACAAAATTCAGAATTAAATGTGTCCAACACAGTCTCCTGCCTTTCTTAACAAAGGGTCCAAAGATCAAATGGATTTTATTGAACTGCTGCAGAAGTATCTCCATTACAAGCATAAACAATTCTTAAGGAAATGAAGAGAGGTTTTCCTTACTATCTTCTATGCTCAGCAAGTAGGAAGAAACACTGTTTGTAGAGTTGTCTGCCAACCATATTGCACAAGTGTTACTCTTTAAAATGTTGTTAGACTTTTTAATCCTTTCTTGGCACTGTTATTGTACTAGTAATCCATAAGGTTCTTCATTATGTAAAGTTACGTAGCTTGCTTTCAACTAATTGTTTAGGACTGAAAAATTTATCAACAACTATAAAATGTCACACTTACACTGAGTATTTTTTTGTCTCCTAGGTCGTCAAACTGAAGCAGATAGAACACACACTGAATGAGAAGAGAATATTACAAGCGGTGAACTTTCCTTTCCTTGTTAAACTGGAGTATTCTTTTAAGGTAATCATCATTTTGAAAGTAGTTGCTGGGTTTCAGGGAAGTACATGCTTAAACTTGCACTAAGCATCTTCCCTCTCTTCCTTCAGGTCCCTTACACCCTATTCTGTGTCAGGAGCTCACTAATTATCTTTATTCAGATTTACTTTAAAATAGATTTCTTGAGATATATGATGCTGCTTTTGCAGTTTTTCAAGAATTTCTACCCATGTTGCTTTATATTTGTCAGGGCCATTGGATGGCTACAATTTTTCATTTTCATTCTTTAGTAAAATACATTCTGTGTAGGAATTACAGAAACTGTAGCATGCCTAATGTGTATTTGTGTATGTTTACTTGTTTCTGTAGGACAATTCTAATTTATACATGGTAATGGAGTATGTTCCTGGTGGTGAAATGTTTTCACATCTAAGAAGAATCGGAAGGTTCAGGTAAAAGTATTAATGACATTATTCCTTTAAAAAGGCTTAAGTTGCTAATTTGGAAAGAGGGTTTTATAAAATTTGTTAGCATTGAAGAAAAAATTCTGAAGGGTTAAATGCATTTAATTTACCTCTTTATCAGTGGACTTAAATTAGTCAGGCAGTGAAGAACTTGTAATTATTTCTTATTTTTTGCTTAGTTAATACAGACATTTGTGATCTGTGCATTGTAAAATCTTGGAATCCCTATGGATATTGTCACTGAAACTGATGATAGCTTCTAAAAGTAAAATTTGAAGTTTAAGCTCTGCACTGTGGGATACATTCATCTTGATTTGCATGTGTATCTTAGCTGCAAGACTTAAATTTAGGGAATGCATATATCAATTCTAAAACATTTGCTTTTGCTTTTTCTTGTTACCCAGTAAAAGAACAGATTAAAAGATGCTTTGTTTGTCTATCCCTGGCAGTTACGTGGTTGCTCCAGTACCTTAGCATAGCACTGGGGTAATTAATATTCTTTGAATTCTTTACAGTGAACCACATGCACGGTTTTATGCAGCTCAGATAGTGCTAACATTTGAGTACCTCCATTCATTAGACCTCATCTACAGAGATCTAAAGCCTGAAAATCTTTTAATTGATCAGCAAGGATACATCCAGGTATGATACTTTTCATATATTTAGGGAGTGGAGTCTTGTCTTACTGTGTAGATTTAGGTAATTCTAGAAAATGTGTTTAGAATAAACGGTCTGAAGCTGTTTGGCATGTTAGCCTATTTTTGGGGAGTATTCCAATGCCCTGCTGCTTAGTAATGGTTAAAACCAGTGGGTTGTATTTCCTCTGACTAAAATTAAGTATGCACAGCGGAGCTGTCTGCAGTTGAGCCAGTTGTCAAGATTTCCCTTGGGGTCTGTGGTGAGAAGTAGGTGATTACATGGCTCTGCTCATCTGACCTATTTTATGCGTCTGCCCTAGAACAAGATGAAAGGTGCCCTAAAATATCTGTTTCTCTGCATTGTCTGTATAAGTAGTTTGGGAAAACCAGCTTGGATGTTAACACTGATACCGTGGTACTTAATGTCTGTCAGATGAATCCCACCCTTGGAGAGTCCTGGCCTTCTCAGACACCTGGAGTAAGAGCTGAGTTGAGGTCGGATCAGAATTTCAGTGCTGCCAATGATGACTTTGGTTTTACAGCAGTCTCTCTCGGCACCTTCTCATCTTCCTTTTAACTCTTATGTTTTTAACCTAAATGGCAAATGGGAAGGCAGTGTGTGCAGCAACAAGCACTCTGCAGTGCTTTACAGTCCCTAAACTATGGAAGTTCTTCGTTCCTCAGTGTATCACCTTTTGCCATAGCGGAATCTAACAAGAAAATACATCATAAAAATGTTCAAGAGAAGTGGGAAGGAGTCATATCTTAAACAGCTTATAACTGTAAAATAATTTTGTGTGGAGAGTAGAATAATACTGTAGGGAGAAGATAAATACAAGTTCCTTTGATGTGGTTGGGGAGCATCATTAATATAAAGCTATGACTGACTTAGTCCGGAGTTGGCAACTCTCTCTATGCAACAGTTGTGTTTTCCTTCATTTTCTTTTTCCATTTTAAAGCCATTGCTGTTTGTCCTGTGTCTGTAGTGTATCGTTCTTACATAGGCTGATGTGCATTCCCAAACACAGAAATGATTCTTTGCTAACTGAAGCAGGTCTGTCTAGTCAACACGTCACCCACTCTGTTCAGTTCCAGCTGTTGATGCTGTTGTTTCTACCAGAAATGAAGCAAAAGCTGCCTTGGTAGTTTGGAGTTTGGCTTCTTTAATTGTGACACTAGTGTACAGGACAGGGTTACTGTATAATTAGCAATGATTTTCATTGCAGTGCAGTATGCTTGCTTGAGGAATGGGTTGAAATTGATACCACGAAGGAGGAAACAAAAGAAAAGGATCCCCAAACAAATAGACTTGGTAGCTTCAAACCAATCACAGAATTTCACATGTAACTACCTGGCTGCTGTATACATTCCACAGGAATATATACGTCCAGGAAAAACCACAGAGAGTGTGATATTGCACACAGAGTTCTGAAAACTTCCTGCAGAAAACATGACAAGTGAAAGGAAGAATTTATAATGGCCAAGTACTTGCCATTTGTGAATACAATTACTGCTACATTTTTCCCCCAGGGCTCTAGTAAACAAACTTGACTCTGGTGATGCTTTCAAAGATACTCAGAACTGACGGGAAGACCTCTTTTATGTTGTCTTATTTCCACACTAATTTTACATATATCCTTTATACACTTATGCAATAAAATTCTAAATTTACAAGACTGTTGGATATCATGACCCTTTTTGTGATACATTTATTTGCTAAGTAAAGAAATATATAAATATCTTATTCATGTTCTTTAAACTTTCAGCAGTACAAACAGCCCAATGTGAAAAGTATAAGAAAAATGAATAATGTAATTGCAGTGCATGTGGAAGATTAGTAAGCCACAGTTCCCACTGATTTTTTAAGTTACACATAGAAGCTTATGTCAGGTGATAATACCTACTTTATGTTCTTTCTTAGTTATATAATGAGAAACCTTCTGTTTATTGAGAACTGAACTAAAGGTACATCTGATAATATGCTACTATGTGATTTGAGAAAAATTTTTCCTCTAATAAAATGATTTTCCAAAAGATTTCAAAAGTACTTAATTTTAAATTTCTTGGTAGCAAGGCACTTACAGTCAATTTATTTCTTCTGATGATAGGTCACGGACTTTGGCTTTGCAAAAAGAGTAAAAGGAAGAACTTGGACGTTATGTGGGACTCCAGAATACCTGGCACCTGAAATAATTCTCAGCAAGGTACTTTGTCTTGTTACTCAGCCATGCATTTGAGGCAGTTAAAATGTAACCACCTAATTGTTAAACTCTGAGGGATAAACAATTGCTGATACTTCGAAAAATCAAATGTTGACCGGTCGATTCTTTATGAATTACATAAAATGCAATCGTTGCATTGTAAATATTTTTTAGTATGCTAAAACTTATGCCAAATCAGCAATTTTCACAATACTGTACAGAACTTTCTGCATATACTTGCCATGTAACTTGGGAGGGGAAAAGAGATTTAAAAAATCTATAATAAGTTAATTAACTAACATCCTTATCAGAACAAGAAAGCTCAGTGATTACATTCTGAAGTGTTAACAGGCTGGAACAGGAACTCCAGAGGTAACAGGAACCACACAGGGGATGAATCAGTAGTCATCACATAACTTGTTACAGAGTGTTTCAGGTTTAAGGCAGTTTCCATGAAATCAAACATGACAATCCACTGGTTTTACACATAAAGTACATGCACTGTAAGCTTACTCTTGATCCGTTTGTCTGGTTCTTGCACTAAGTGTTCAAACATAGAAGAAGTATTATTAATCATATAGCTGTTTAACTGTAGCCCTATATATTTTGCAAGGGGAAAATATAGTTTATAGAACTGCTTATGCTATAAATAGTCATAATGCATAATGTTAAATCGCACATTTAGTGTGTGGTTTAATTAAATACCTTAACAGGTCTTCAAAAATAAACAAAATCCATGTCTATTTGGGGAAAAAATGTTGGTTCTTTGCACCTTTTTTTGCCCCAGTGCAGCTAAACCAGCAGAATAAATTGCAATGCACCTACTACAAATTCTTCGTAGTAGATTCTTCAGAAAAGACTGAATCTGAGCCCTGAGCTTTGTAAAAGATGTCAGGGAACATATATGAAATTGATAGGTTTGGTGGGGTTTTTGACTTTTGTAATACTGAATAGGACCTACTAATGATTTAATGTTCAGGTTTTTAAGATCATATCGTAAATGACTATAACAGCTTATTAACTAAACTTCTAAGCTCTTGTGGCTAGCTCACTGCATATGGAAATGAATGTTCTGAAATGCAGATAATCAAGAAAAAAGATTACAGTACACCATCTAGGAAATACTGTGATATTTAATGAAATGTCCCTAAGCTTTGAAGAATTTTCAATCATTCTGTAATAAGATAGTTTTGATTTTAAGTAAATAAATAAATTGTGCCCATTTCTGTCACTTAGGGATTCTTGTCACTGTAAAGACAGCACTGGCACTCATCACACAAATGTGTGCAAAACGTTTCCCTTCTCTCACTGTTGCACTGGCAGTGCTGTATTAGGGTTTCAGTGTATTGCTCTTGGAATCTGGGACCACTTTGGTTTGAATTAGGTTGTAAGTTCTGTATTGAACAATGTAATTGCTTTCTTTGTATTCCATAGGTATATACTGGAAATCTTAATCTGTGTTAGAAGCTGTACTAACAGTGGGGTGTTTTTATCCAGGGTTACAACAAGGCAGTGGATTGGTGGGCATTAGGAGTGTTAATCTATGAAATGGCAGCTGGATATCCCCCATTCTTTGCAGATCAGCCCATTCAAATTTACGAGAAGATTGTGTCTGGCAAGGTAAGTTTGTGTGTTTTCACAAACGCAGCTGTTTGTCTTTGCAGAGCCTGTTTTTTGGTGGAGGACATGCAGAATTTACTGGCTGCTAGACAGCAATTTGGAAAGAACATAGGAAAAGTGTGTAATGTCCCCTTTTTAACTACAGACATTGTAACTTGAAAATCAAAGTACTAAAAATCTGCTCCTTGCCTTCAAATTTAAAATGCCAATTACTAAATTTACAGACACTGTGGTATTATATCCCTTCATGCTTGGATTGAAATGATCTATTAACAACTATTTAGCTGTATGCTTAATTTGCCTAGCTATTTTCTAGAATTTTTTTGCAGTTTTTGATAAGCTCTGAAGGGTTTCCATCATTCCTAGTAGGTCTCTTTACTTCTGCAGTCATGTAGTTGAAGGCATGTCTAATGTTCTGTTTGGTTTTCATTGCTGTATAAAATTTTCAAAAAGTGTTTCCAATGTTTCCCTTTTATTTTTAATTAATATCTCTTACCTTTGGTGCCGAATGGCACCAAAATGTACCCACTCTGCAGCTTCTCCTGCCAGCCAGTGTTGTCTCTGTTTCTCTGTGCTCACTGGATCTGTTCCAGTTCCTGTCTCCCTTGTCCCTGCACAGACACAGCAGTGCTGCACCAGGTACCTCTGCTTCTAATCAAGGGCAGTACTCAGCAGGCCTGTGGTGCATTGCACTGACATTGATTCTTTTTTAAATCAAGAAGGTTGTTGCTCTTTGAAAGGCTTTAATACTGTGAACCTTCAGCTGTTTCTATGAATATATGGGAATTAATTTACAAACATCTATTTTTAAAGAAATCTTTTTCTTCTAAGCTAAAAGAAAAGAAAAAAAGTTGAGGCAATTTTGCAGTTTTATCTAATTGGCTTGACATCTGTACTGTTGATCATCTACCTTTTTTACTGAGTCCATGGATGGATGGCTGCAGAAACAGCACTGGACATGAACTCTGGAAGCTCTAACATTCAGTCTTCAGCTAGCAGTTCTTTATAACCTGAGTCTTTCATTCTACCTCATTCTCTTAGTTCTCTACTTAAAAATTTGAGTTAATATTTCCTTAGTTCTAAGTGGTCTGGATACTATAGTCATTAAAACCTGTTAATTTCTGATAATGTACAATAGAGCTATATTCATAGGTGAACTAAAGCACTGTCCTTGATAATTAGACTTCTTGGTATCACAAATGTTTTTATTTTAAGTAATTCCATGTTCTGTATTTACATCATAATTGATCAGCTGAATATAGGGAGTGTCAAACACTGAGACTGTGAGGATGACAAATATAGCTTTCTGCTTGTTCTTTTTCCCTTCCTTCTCTCTGCCATCTCAGATAGTGTCAGTAGATCATTTGCTAGTAAAACCCTTTGTAATTATATCCCAGGAATCATCTTCAAATGTATCCTTTAGCCAGGTTTGAATAAATTGCAAGTCACTCACATGCAATCTTCAAATAGTGCTATGTTAGTTATGTAAGACTTTTAATCTTGGTGCATTTAGTTATCAGACAGATTGCAGTACAGCATGAAGTTCCAGGCTGACTTTTCATATATGATTGCTGAATGTACAGTTATTTCAGAGCATGCCTATATATTTATATGCTGTATATATGCTGTACTGTACTGTGTCTCCCATGTGTGCATATATATAATATAATCTAAAAATTTACTCCTAGAAAATAGTTGAGTATGTCTTGAGATTATGTTGTGTTGGTGAGACACCAACTTAAATTAAACTTGACTTTTATATCACTCTTAGCTAAATTAATATTTTGCCCACTAGAAACTTTCAGCTCAAGAAATGGTAGATGGACCAGGTAATGCTGTTGATAAAGGCTCTTTGAAACAGAAATACATGTGCAACAATAATAATCTCTCACTTCATGCATTCCTACTTGATTTGATTTTAAAGGAAGGATAGAAAATGGGCCCACTGTTTCCTTTTGTATGAAGTTGTTTCACTTCACAGGGAGAAGAATCAAATTTGTATAATATTTTTTAATGTTGTGGGTATCTAATTTTAGGTGAGGTTTCCGTCACACTTCAGTTCAGACCTAAAGGATCTTCTAAGAAATTTACTCCAGGTAGATTTGACCAAACGATATGGAAATCTCAAGAATGGTGTAAATGACATAAAGAATCACAAGTGGTTTGCAACTACAGATTGGATTGCCATTTATCAGAGAAAGGTAAGACTCTTCCTGGTCAAAACTATTACAGGTCCTTAAGGGGTTGAAGTAAAATTTCTAATTATTTTGGTGTTTTTTCCCCTAAATCTATCAATTTAAAAAGTAGAGGTAGTTTCATCTTTTAAGACTGCAAAGGATATGTATTGATTGATTATGATTGTTTCTTATTGGTATTTTATCCTGAACCTCTATGTACATTGATGTTCTCTTTAACACGTGTTGTGCTTTAGTCTGTTTCTGGATTATCTCAAAGTGAGCCATGTCCTGCCTCTCTTGCTTTTCATTTAACCCCTGCTATATGCATCTATAAATACTCCTCCACAGCAGAGAGGAATCTGTTTTCCTTTCCAGCCAGCTCCTAGCAGTCAGGCTGTGCTTCAGAGTGGAGAAGCTCCAGCCAAAGCTAGAGCTTTTCTTTCTTTTCTCCTAAAGGAGCGTCCCTCCTCCTCCCTGTTTGGAGTGTTTGTCTCCTGACACCATGCTTGGACTGACTGCAGTTCCATAAGCTGGGGCGATGGGAAGAGCTGGATGCTTTTTTTTCTAGTTCCCTGATCAACACAACTTGTAATGTGGTTTTTAGAAAACCCATGCCCAGTCTGCACTGGGCTTTGGACCTGCATAAGAACAAAAGCAATGGAGACAATTGGGAATATTTTCAGCATGTGAGCAGCCATTAATGTATCTGTTTGAGGGCAACACATTTGTGCTGCCAGGATGAACGAAGCAGAGCTGCCAGAAGGGATGAGGATGATGATAATTCAGTCTAGGCTCCAGTAGCTCCAAAGCTCCCTCTCCCTTTGAATGTAGAGTCAAAGTTAAATATTTGTAGATTAGTGAGTTAACTAGAAACAGAATCCTAAGAAATTATTTATTCTCTTAAATGTAACCTCTGAATTCTTCATTTTTCAACACACAGCAATAGAAGACTAAAATTGGTGTTGTCCCAGAAGACTCAGGTGGAGAAATAATTTTGAGTCTCAATATTGGAAAAGGGCTAGAGACAAGTGATAATATTTTAAAAAATTGATTTGAATTTGAAACACTAACAGTCTTAACTATAGAGACATAAACTTGCTGCTTGTAAGAGCAGTATTTTAAAGGCCAAAGCTAAATACTTACAATAGTTTATAAAAAGAAACTGGTTGTTTGTCTACACAAATGTGACAGTACAGTTATTGAATTATTCACTAATGTATTAATTACTACTAGACAGGGTACAGTTAACACATCCTGTATTCCTTGCATTAAGTATAGATATTTTTAAGAAAATATTTTCCATTGCAGATTTGTAATTATCGTTCTTTGGTTTCTTAATGCCTGTTTGCAAGGCGGATTTATATGCACCAAGTTTCATTTGCTGGTAGGCTGTTTGGGGACACTCAGGCTCCATAAGATTAAATCAGATGTTTTAATACTGTGCTAAATATTCTTAGCATTCCTAGTGCACTGCTGTAGAGAATTACTTCTGCAGAAATAAGAAATATTTTAAAATGTTAACAAGTAGTACAGTCAAAATAGCCATTACAAGATTTAAAGGGTTGTGAAAACTGATGCTGAATAAGCTTGAAGCTTTTCATTATAAGGAATAAATCTTGTAATACTAAGGGTATGAAACAACAGCATACATTGTAATACCATCTAAGCAGTCATAGAAATACAGCAATAAACCTTGGGGTTATACTAGCCTTTCACAGTGGTTGTTACCACAGCATGTGTTCTCCTGAATAAACGTGTTCCTTGGCAGCTAATGTCATGTGAATGATTTATTTCTTTTTTATTATTTTTTCTTTAAATTTAATGCTACAGTCATAAGTGAACCAGTCAATTACTTAATATTTCGGATATGATCAAGTCTTGTTTTCTTTGTGTGTTTGCATAGCTATTTATTAACATACTGCCTGATAATATGGTTATACTTAGGGCCAAACAGGTATTTCCACTATAAGCTGCTGTTATCTCCTGCAATCTCTTTTTAGCAATTTCCTTAGTGAAGGTAATAGGAAAAGGTCTGATGTGTCTCATTTGACAGCATTCTAAAATTCCAGTAGTAAATGTGATATTTTCTGTGCTCTGAGTTTTGCTGTAAGAGAGTAACTGAAAATCAATTAAGGAAGACACAGAGACAGAAATTCAGATAATGGTAAAAGTGTGGCTTTATAGGGTAGCTATGTACACAGGCTGTGTGTTCAGTCAGGGTAAATCACTGAACCGTGTATATTGTTTTAGGAACAAAAGGATACACATGTGACAATTGCACAAAGGCAAAAGTTAGTATGATTTCTCGGGGTGTATAGTGTTGTTGCCCAAAGTCAGCAGAGTATAATTTGTGTTGTTCTGTGCTGTACCTCTTTAATTTACTGATTTACACACACAGCACATCCACAGCACCATTAATCTACCTGGTTGCACAGTGTGATATGATCCTCTGCCTCAGCTGGAGCTGGAGCTGTGCCTGCCCTGCTCAGTTGTCTCCCCTGGCACACTCACTGCTGGGGATGTTTGGGACAGGGACACTCGTCTGATTACTTTGTGTTTCCAGGTTTAAATTTGCATTGCCTCCATCATTTTGTTGTATTTTGGCTTTCCTTACGGTACAGTCTTTGAGTGACTCCTTCATGTCATTTCTTGTGTCTCGTTGTGGCCTTTTTGAAAAGGCTTTCACCTCTCACAGTTAGGTCCTAGGAGGAGCTTTGTAGGAGAGGCAGAACAAATTCTTTTACACTCAGGTTAGTTTTTATTTGGAAAGAGAGGGTCGTTGGTAAGTAGGAAGGAGAGGGGTTCCAAACTGCCCTAAGATTTTTGTGTAGTGTTGATGGCAATCAGTCTACTCTGCTTCTGCCATGACTGTGCTGGGAGCTGTGCCACAGAGCTGATGAAGGGAGCAGGATCGCCTCTGCAAGGAGAGAACTAAACTTTGTTTTAAAGTGGAAGTAATTTTTTAATGGTGTTTGTCAGTGAGATATTAGTCTTTTTCAACTTAGATTCACACGTCTAGAGGCCTGTACCTTCTTAGGCTGGCTTTATTTATGTGCCACAACTTTAGCCTGTAATACCTGATTTGGCAGGATTTGAGGATTAATGGGAATATTGCTGTGCTCATTATCACAATGTTAAACCTATTGGCCAGTAACGTTTCATGTGCTTTTTTGTGTCTCCCACCAATACAGGTAGAAGCTCCATTCATACCAAAGTGCAGAGGTCCTGGAGATACCAGCAACTTCGATGACTATGAAGAAGAAGATATTCGTGCGTCTCTAACAGAAAAATGTGCAAAAGAATTTGCTGATTTTTAGTAGGAGTAAGAGGACAAGATGACATCAGGGCTCACATTGGGATCTTTGCACTCTGTTAACAGATGAGGTGGAGCTGAGACCATCATATGTCAAAACAGTTACCTAGTTACTTCATTCCACAAAGCTGACTGAGGTCTTTATTGCCATCTTCCATGTGTGCAGTTTGCACCAACCCTTCTAACTAGGCACAATTAAGCAAGCACTGTTTGTGCAGTAACACAGAATAATAGACCACTTTCCTACTTAACTTTGGTTTCTGTCGTTCTTTGTTTCTGTGTATTGTTCATTTTCCCCCTTTGAAATGAAGTAGTTTTTTACCCAAGAATGCTCCATTTTATTTTGAATAATGTATTATTTGTGTGAGTGAAATGGAAGGTGTTGCGGCTAGTGTGATTTAGACTGAAGTGAAAGATAAATGTTGCTTCTAGTCTGTGCCAGCCAATAATTCATGTCTGTCTTGTGTCTGATGCTACAATTTATAATAATTTTTTAGTAGCTCAGACTAAACCTAGCCAACATTTTTAGCATTTTTGAAGGTAGTATTTATCGCCATATAAATGTCTGCTAAATTAACTTAAAAACATTTCTTCCTGGAGGCTGACCAAAATTCAGTAGAATCAATTGGATGGCTTAAGTAGGGGACAGTAGCTAGACCCTGTGCCTTGGTTTTCTACATCCCTGCAGTTTTTTGTCACTGCCTCCTTCCTTCATATCTCCCACCTAGGCAGTAGGTAAGTTGCCATAACCAGACTGTATCATGGAAAGCTTACAGTCCCGTGAGAGCAGGAATTCCACCTGGTCTGGATTTTGGACCATATTAAACAAAGTCAACTTACCAGCATTTCAGTTGGCAGGTATAAAATGGCTTTTTTAAGATCAAGAAACCTAAACTCTTAAAGGAAGTTTTGGTCAGTATTGTAGAGAATATGATTCATTTCGATTCACTTTGTGGGGTTTTTTTTAAGTAGCCAATGTCTGGGCTCCCAAAGTATTCCTTGTTTCAAGCCTTTTTTGTTTCAAAAGGCATCCATTAGAATAAGAACCATCATGCCACAAAAAGCAAAATGCGCTCTGCCATTAGCTGTGAAAAATAAATGGTTTAGCAAATGCAAAATATTGTTCTAGATGCATCGCTGGATGAACACGGTTATTTTTTGTTAGCTGTTAAGAATAAGAGGTTATTGCCAAGTTTTTATTCTGGTATACTATATTAGTAAACTGAGGATGGAGTACTGCTACAATCATTTTCTTTTTAATTACAGCACTTCATTCACGAAGAAAAGAGAGAAAGTTTAAAAACTGCAACAGCTGAATTTATTTTAGTTGCATTGTCTTTGTTTCTAACCTACTTTCTTTCAATCAACCAGAATGTATGGTCACACAGATACAGGTATTTGGGTTTAATTATGTTTTGTATACTCTCACCAACTGACTTAAAAGATATTGCTACCATGTGCTAGCTTTGGGCACCTCTACACATTTATTTCAATGTTAATAATCAGCGGCTCAGCACTTTTCTGGGGGTTGCTTTTAAACTTATTCATAGTAGTTTTATTTCTACACTTGGTTCTGGCTGTCTCAGTGACCTGTCTTAAAACAGCACATCTAAACAGTTTAAACTAGACTCATGTTTTATGATAAATTTACATGCATACAAGGATGAATTGTTTTTTAAAAACCTGAGCTATATTGATACATAGCCATTGTGTTTGTTTGAATGCCAGAGCAAATCAACAGCTGATGGCATTCCTTCCTTTTAATCTGTATGAGACTCCCTAAAGAAAAGCCTTTATAGACATTTTACAAAAGATTCTGAAACGTACCACCCAACATTCTCTGTGTTTAGGTTGTTGAGCATTTTTGCACAACGTCATTAGGAGGCTGACACCGAATGCAGTCTTGTCCACCCATATATACATACGTGCAAGAAAAGTATAAGATACTTTGCTGTAGCAAATTTTATGTAACAAAGATATATCGTCACATGAATAAATTTAAAGAAATCCTTTGTATGAAAATGTTAAAATCTTTTGTATTTCATTTAGACCAAGGACATGCTGCTGTATGCTAGCTGTATGCGATAAATTCTACAGTAACTTTGTTGTCGTTTATGAACTTTAAAGATTTTAATAAATGTTGGAGATCACAATTTGATTCTGTTATGATTTTAATTTTTAATCATTACATTTATAACTCTAGAAAGGTTCAGAGATTTTTCTGTTTTGTAATATACTGTAATCATTCATCTTGCGTGTACAATAAGACAAAAGTCTAGGAAATTGGTTCTGACGTGTCTGTCTGATATCCAGATTAAATTCTACATGGGCATAAGTGGAAAAGTCATCATAATGCCATGATATTCTGCTATTTTTTAATTTTATGAAAATCCTGTCAGCAAGTTAAACACTTTTCCAATATGGCATAATAGACTTCAGTATGGAAACGAGATTCTATTTTGGAAAAGGAGGGGAAGTGTGCAATTTCCAAGGCATTAGTGAGTACATTTGACAATGTGAGTATTATACAACCCTCTCATTTAAACACAGTCGTGAAATATAACTACAGAATATTATGTTACCTGTATTTAATTTGAAAAATCCTTTTCACAATATGGAAAAATTGTATATCTATGACAGTAGAAGCTTGTTAATTTTACACATTTGAGGAATTAAGTGTTGAACTATATGGTATATTTTAATTGTACTCTAGTTGTATGTAACTTTCATTTCCAACATAAAGGATTGTATCTCATTAAGTAAATTGCTTTTTTTATTATCTTGTCAGTTGCATTAAAACCCTTATTTTTAAATCCTTTAAAGTATTTTACTAATTTTTGCAAATAATTAGATGTTTTTAAGTGCTGCAATAGTGTGCAATATAGTAAACATTTATATACAGAAGTGCAAATTAAATTATGTACAACACTTGTGCTGCTTCTTTGTGAATCAGAATGTTGTATGATGAGAGCTGTTGCACCTCCCCACACACTGCAAGTAGGGTTTGAGAGCAAAAGGTTGTGAAACCTACCCACACATATGAGTTGAGGCACATTAAGCTTTACACTAACTAGGGTGTTTGGAGAAGGTGATGTGGAGAACATTAAAGGCACTATGACAAGTCTTGGACTTTTTAGACAATCAAAAGCAAGCAAGGTGATCATTAGCTTCAGTATTGTTTGTCTTCATATTATTTTCATTTAGACTCAATGCTTTTTATTAAAGATAATTGCCTGTTTTTAAACTGTCTGCAGATCCCACTGTACAAACTTTGTGCTGTGTCTCATTGTGCTGTGAAATAACTGAGAGAAGTAAAGACTGTTCGTGGGCTTGGCATTGTCTGTCTTGAGGCTTTTTCTGCAAGTGGTGTTAGGAGAGGCCCCGTACCTGCTCTGTACTGCAGCTCCTCCTCTTCCTGTGCGAGCCAGGCTCTGGCCTCTGCTGCTGCTGCTGTGCCCCCGCTCCCTGCGGCTTTGGCTGCTTGGTTTCGTGGGACTGCTGCTACATTACAGTTCAAAGGCCTTTGTACTGTTTCTGAAGCTGAGCTAAAAAACCTGCAAAAGTATTGCCTTCTGCTTTTACTACAGCTCCCATGCAAACACAGCATGTTGAGCTGCAGAATTGAACGTCATTCAAATGTGTTCTTCTGATTTGCTGCGTGTGAGGAGGACTTATCCCAGATCAGAATTTTGAGAACATTCCATAAGAAAATGGTAAAAAGACAGTTCCATTCTCCAGCTGGGGTGTACATAGCTTATCTGGATGTGTTTGACGATTCAAAGCAGAAAAAAAAGAGTTTGACCACACAGTTTTACAAGTGTGGGTCTTGCACACATTTAAAAAATGTTTTTAATTGAAGGCTTGAGGAATCAACTGATTTGAGTCCTCTGACATAAAGGGTAAAATTCAAGTGTCTAATGTCAGACTGGGCAGTAAAAGGGGTAGAGCTCCACAAGGATGCCTTATAGATAGTAGATATTTGTCATCTTACATAGGGATTATGTGAAGTGTTGGATTTTTTTCTTAGTATCTTGAGGCAAGGTAAGATCTCAGGATGTCTTCCCTAACTTCTGAGTTTGATGATGAGTAAAAGTATTAATTAAATCTAAGGTCTACTCACATTTTTACCTTTTTTTTGTTGGTTTGTGGTTTGGATTTGGGGAGGGGGTTTATATTACAAAAAGGAATGCCTGTCTGAAGGAACTTGCATATATTGAAAATGTGTTTTATTTTTATAATTGACTACTACAGAAAGTTCTTACCTCAGTGGGATAACAGCAGCTTGAGGTTTCCATGAAATCTTAATGATGAGTTCCCAACACTGTGTTTCAAAGCCGGTAAAAATTCCTTTAGAATCCTTACAGCCTCGTTATCCTGTTCCCTCCCTCAGAAGGTCAAATATAAATGGCTTTGCAAAAATTTATTTCTAAGAATTGTGTTTATGTAGCTCTTTGTTTTAAAGTTTAAAAGCAACCCAGTGACAAACTTGCATATTTCTTACTAGTGCTGCGTTTATAAGGTTTAGATTTTGATAGATCACACAGTGGCAGTGTAGTGTCTGATTGCAAATGCTGCTCTCTGTGTTAGAAGCAGCCCGGCTGTAGGTGAGGCATCTGTGCCAAGGACAAGATAAAGGCACTGCCCAACACGTGTACAAGGTTGCAGCACAAAAGCTCTTTAGGATGAACGGTTGTTGTAGTTGGAAGGAGTTTGAGGACGGAGGTCAGGCATCTGTTCCCATACGTAGGCAACCACAGTAACATGTTTTCCTTTGCTGGGAGGTAGTCATCAGAAACATCCTCCTTTGCCTTTGCTTCCAAGGTGCTGTGGAAAATTGGAAAGGACACAGCTGTAGGTATGTTGACACAAATGGAGCAAGGTCTCAGCAGCCAGGCAGACAGTGTGGTTCATTCTGAGTGTGTCCAGGCAATTCCAGGAAAAATTACTGGTGATTAGGGCAACAAAGAGAAAACTGGAGTGTTGGAAGGCTTGATTAACTGTCTGAAATTCTTCCCCCACCAAGATAATTTGATTAAATTAAAAAAAAATAATCCAACACCCCATTTGCATTTAGTGGTATATTAATACTTTGGTGTACACAGCAATATCACAGGAACTGCCTTCTCCCAGAAGTATTGCTCTTTACTGTGTATCTACATTGCTACTTTTATTGTATATGTAGTTATCTAAGTTACAGTTCAACAAAATGAATGCTTGATTGGGATGTCCTTTCGATTTCTTCCATCTTTACCCTCATCTTTCTACTTGATGTTTTCGTGTGTGGCAGGTCCTACTGCTAGTGTGGGCACAATGAGCTGTGTTTTTTACAATGATTTTTTAATATAAAGTATAAGCTTTAAAATAACAAGGCCTTATGTCCGGGCAGAAGCTTATTAAATATGAGCGACTGCCACAGTAAGAAGTTGCACAACAAAGTAAGTAGGGCAGGAAATTCCAAGTGAAGTGGATATAATTCACATGCAGGAAGATTTATTTAAGCAATTCAGTCCTGGAAACAAGAGGAAGCAAAAGCAGAAAGGTATCGCTGCCTTGCATTGCAGTCAGCTGCTGTACACGTTTGTTTTTAGACTGGTACAAGGAGGGTGCAACACTAGTCATCTTATTGGAGATTCATATGATTACAAAAAACAGTTGGGTAACACATGTTGTATAAAAAGTACCTTAGGATACTAGTGCAAAGATTCAAGGGACTCTCCATCAGGACAAACCAAGAGCCTTTGCCACCCTGCCTTGTCAGTAAGTCTGGGCCCTGCTCCTCCCCCCAGGCTTGCAGGCAGGGAGCTGTGTCACTGACTCAGCCTGTGCACCTGCACAGCTCTGAACCCTGGCACTGGGCCTGATACCCACAGCTTTGACAAAAGTTTTTGCACATCTACGGATCCTGGGTTTTACCTTACAGGAGTGCACCCAGGTAACTGCGTGGAATGTAAACTGAGGCTGACTGGCTGTTGTGCTCTGATCTAGCACTGCACACTTAATTGCCTTGAAAATGAATGCCAGGCTGGTAGCAAGTCACTCTGCTGTATTCTGGCCGCAGGTTTTCTGCCTTCCTTCCCTCCACACTTATTTAACACCAATGCTATCTTCAGCCTTTTGTCTAGGCTTTATGCAGAACTTCAGAGCAACATGACAATGCTCAGCCCTGGAGAAAACCCTGGCAGGTCAGAAGGGGACTGTGAAGAAGACACAAGTTTTTTGGAGGATCTTGCTGGCCAAGGCAGGAATTGAAGAGAGGCACTTCACTGCTGGACTCTTCGGGCAGACTAGAGTTCCTTGATGGGAGCTGTCCCTCATTCCTATGTGTGCAGTGCTGAAGTAGGGAAGGGAGAGCAGGACAATGGGTCCAACATCTGTTGATGCTGTGCAGCAAGGTAAGTGACAAAATTCCATTCCAGCAAACTGTAAAGACAATGGACAGGAGTTGAAAAGATTTTAACTGAGAAAAGACAGTTTTCTGAGAGTAAAGTGTTGGAAAGGTGCAACCTGGACCAGTAACAGGGTTTTCGTGTCTTTCTGAGTATACTATAGTTGCCAGGGACTGTGGAAAAGACCCTTAGTTACTCTAAGTAGTCCAAGGCTGTCTAAAATCACCTGGGGGACAAGCTGTCATCTGTACACCCATGTCACTTCCACCCTTGTGACGAGTTACTTAAAAACAGCCTGAGCCCCTCCCTTGATTCCCCTGCCGCCAGTGCTGTGCATTACGAGGAGCTGATCATTTGTTGGCTGCCAGCACATTTAAATGAAATGTCTCCGCAATTTGCCCATATCTGGTTCGCTTTTCCTCACGGTGAACCACAAGCGATCCCCGCCAGCCCCGAAGTGTCTCCTTGAGCACGCAGAGGAGCAGCAGCCGCACTCTGGGCTCCGGGAGCCGCCCCGGGGCCGTGAGGGGAAGGGAAGGGCCGCCGTGAGGGGAAGGGCCCCGTGAGGGGAAGGGAAGGGCCCCGTGAGGGGAAGGGCCCCGTGAGGGGAAGGGAAGGGAAGGGCCGCCCTGAGAGGAAAGGAAGGGCCGCCGTGAGGGGAAGGGCCCCGTGAGGGGAAGGGAAGACCCGCCGTGAGGGGAAGGGCCGCCCTGAGGGGAAGGGCCCCGTGAGGGGAAGGGAAGGGCCGCCGTGAGGGGAAGGGCCCCGTGAGGGGAAGGGAAGGGCCGCCGTAAGGGGAAGGGCCCCGTGAGGGGAAGGGAAGGGCCGCCCTGAGAGGAAAGGAAGGGCCGCCGTGAGGGGAAGGGCCCCGTGAGGGGAGGGGAAGGGCCGCCCTGAGGGGAAGGGAAGGGCCGCCCTGAGGGGAAGGGCCGCCGTGAGGTGAGGGGAAGGGCCGCCGTGAGGTGAAGGGAGGACCCGCCGGGAGGGGAAGGGCCCCGCTCCCGGCAACCCCCGCGCCGCGGTGAGGGCGGCCCGTGTCCCGGCCCGTCCTGCTGAGGGCACCGAGCGGGCGGGCCGTGGTGGCAAAGGAATATCTATTTTATACAGGGATACGGCCCATTCTGCTCTGCATAAGGCTAGCTTTTGGAGGGCGGCTTCCCTCAGTGGGAAACCACGCAAGTCCTGCGTTGTTTCCTCATTCAGCTTTCCCTGTGTTTAACCATGTTTCTACCCAGGACACTGGAATAAGGAAGGTTTAAAGGGCTTTACTTAGCTCTGGGGGAGCTGAAACTCAGTATCCACTGCACAACTAACAGGGCGCTACACTCTGCCACATGCATGGTGCATTTTGTCTTCATCTACTGTTTTCATTGGCAGGGACAAAAAAATGATAGCCTTTTCTGGCCTTTTCCAATACCCAGAAAACAGGGTCGACTGGTGTCCGATACCTGCGCTGAGCTCTGTGTGTTTCCCCCGTGTGACAGCAGAAGGTGAGACACAGTCAGTCAGGGCTACCAACCCTGGTCTCACTTTGTTCCCTTGCACAGCTTGGAAACTGTTGTTGGTTGTTTTTTTTTTTTGCCAGAAGTGGGATGCAAATAGTCAAACAAAAGACTAATTCGCTTTTCTGTTTTGTCTCCCTCCAGACGTAATTTCATTATAATTAAATTACCCTACCCCAATGAATGAAAATACAAGCCACAGATTATATTCTGCATTGAATTTTTCCATAACCCATTTTATTAAAATTCCTCTCTTTGCTGTTCAAGGTCCTCTAGAAGAAACGCATGTACTGTGTGAGCCTCACTTTAAATACTCAAAGAATTAATTGAAGAACATGATGGAAGGAAGGGGAGAGTGTGAGTAAAATAACTCATTTATATTTGTATCCTCAAATGTCAGTTCATTACCAAAGTTAGAAACCAGCTGATGCAGAAAACTCATTATGGCCTCATTCAGAATGCTTATTTCTTGAGAAACAGAAAAGAATTGCCTTGCTTGGCTTACTTGTCCAACACAAATATGCCATGTTTTACAGTATGCTTTGGGATGTGAACTAAAGAGGGTTTTCTTTAGGGTGCACTACATTTAATACTCTGTTTATCTTGTTTATCTGCATTTATTTAAATCCAAAGGAGTGAGGACTGTCACTGCTCTCTGTTCTCAACACTTCTGTTGATGCTTGAGTGCTGTTATTTGCACAGTTTTTACAAGCTTTGGTTATTTATTTAACAGCGTATGTCAGACAAAATGAAGTGGTTGGGGAAGTCATGTCTGCAGTCCTTTGCACAGAAGTCCAGTTTTCTGGTGATTTTAGTGCTGTGATCACCCATATCTGCGCATAATTGAGTTTTTTCAGCTGGATCGATCCACCACTTGTTCTGGATGTCACGGAGTTTCTGTTGGAGCTTGCTGCATGCAAGACAAAAGGCTGCTTTTCTTACGTGACAGGATGGCAGTGCAAGGTGTGCTTGGTGAGCAGATCTCTTCTTCTCCAACAATTCCTGGATCTCTTGACTGTTTTCATCAAACCGGTCCTTGTTCTTCTTGAAGGAGAACCCTAAGGATTCTTCAGAGGACTGCAGGATGCTGTTTTTAATATGGTGCCAAAGTGTTTCAGGAGAGGCATCTGTAGAATCGATGGAATGGTTTTTGAGCCTAGTTTGAAGATCTGCCTGGAATCTGTCTCTCACTGTGGCTGATTGGAGACTGTTAACTTGGAGTCTCCTCCTTGGGATGCTGCCCCTTTTAGGTTTGAATGTGAGACTGAAGTTGAGTTTACAGCGCACCAGCCGATGGTCTGTTTGGCATTCTGCACTGGGCATCACACGGGTATGGAGGACATCGCGGACATCTCTCCGTCGCATCAGGACATAATCAATGAGGTGCCAATGCTTAGATCTGGGGTGCATCCAGGTTGTCTTCAGACTGTTTTTCTGCTGAAAGATAGTGTTAGTGATGGTGAGCTGTTGCTCCGCACAGAATTCCAGCAGAAGTCGACCATTATCGTTGCAGTTTCCAACACCACGCTTGCCTAATACTCCTTTCCAGGCTTCAAAGTTCTTTCCCACTCTGGCATTGAAATCACCAAGGATAACAATCTTATCATCTGCAGGCACCTTTTGGGTAAGGCGGCGCAGGTCGGTGTAAAATTTATCTTTTTTGGCAGAGTCAGCTTGGAGAGTTGGGGCATATATACTAAAGAGGACAACGTGTTGCTTGTTGTTTAGTGGAAGGCATAGGGAGATAATGCGGTCAGAGTGACCTGTCGGCAGATTTTCGAGTTTAGGAACAACAGAATTTTTAATCATGAAGCCTACACCCGAGAGATGCCTTTCGGTTCTGGGTTTACCTGACCAAAAGAGTGTGTAACCGGCACCGTGTTCTCTAAGGCTGCCTTCCTCATGGAGACGAACTTCACTGAGAGCGGCAGTGTCGCTCGGTAGGAGTAGAAATGTCCACACGGAGGTCCCAAGGCACTCAGGTCCCGAACCGGGAGCGGAGCGCTGCTCCCCGTGTGCCGCCGGCAGGTCGGCCCCGCCGTGCCCGCACGCCCCGGCGCTGCTCGAGGCTGCCCCGCAGGTACGCGCTGCCGGCAGCGCCGCGGGGGCGTCGCTCGCTCCCTGCCCGCCCCGCTCCGTGCCCGGGCTGCCGGAGCCCCGGGGGAGCCCCGCCGCTCCCGGCGGGCGCGGCCCCGCGGCGCGGCGCCTTTAAGGCGGCGGCCATGACGCGGGCGGGCCCGTCACGGCCCGGGCGGGGCCGCGCCCGCCGCCGCTCGGAGCCGCCGCGCAGCGCCCGCTGCCGCCGGGGGGGCGGGGGCCGCGGGCTCCGGCGCTCCGCAGCAGCCGGGGACCATGCACTGGTTTAGTTGCTCGTAGGTAGGTTTTTCTGCCTCGCTTCCCCCGCCCCAGGCAGAGCTGACGATGCGGTGCAGGCGAGCGGGCGCGGGGGTGCCCGTGACACGGTGAACGGGTGTCACAGCCCCGGCGGGGCCGCGGGGAAGGGCAGCCCCGGGGGCTCCGCGGGCGGTGCCCGCCCCGAGCTCGGGGGGCGCCGGGAGCTGCGCGGCCGCGGAGCGGGGGCGTCCGGCAGGTAGTGCGGTGCGGGTGTCGCCTGCAGTCACCTCAGGTGAACCAAGAAGTGATTCGGGGCAAGACGTGGAGTTGTTCGGTCAGCGCTGCAGCAAGCATCTTTTCGATTAGTTTGTTACTGTCTTCTTGGTGCTTTACGTGATGTTTAATAAAGGATCCTTTTTTTTTTTTTTTTTTTTTAACAGCAGTGTTAATAGCAGTTCTCTATTTTTGCAAAGTTTTAGCTGAGGAGCATGATTTCCCTGTTATGTACTTCCCAGAGCTTGTGCCATTTCACTGGCATCCATTAATGCTACACAGCAAGAACATCCTGAGTCCTTGGTCAGTTCTCTGGTGCTCTCTAAAACAGAAATGGCTTACTTGAGAACAGAAAGGAAAGGCTCGGGTCATTTCTGCGTGTTTTGTGGAGTGGTGGAAAAAGCTATGTGGTGAAAGTACTGCAGCACGCAGTGAGGAGGGAAATTAATGGGATTTTCTCCTCTGTGCTTCATGTGCTCCTTCCCTTTTTGGAGTTTGATATACTATACCTATAAAAGAAGCTAGCGCAGGAAGGATGGTCTTAGGGATAAGATACTGATGTAAGCCTCAGGAGCTTGGTGCTCAATTAGTAATTCTGCTTACCCTTTTTATGTGTGAGATGGGCAAAAATGACTGTGCTCGTCTGTATCCCAGAGTGCCCATTTGTAAAGCAAGGCTATGATTTCCAAACCTCTCTAAGGATAAGATCGTGCGTCTGTTTGGACCCCTCACAGGCTGACTGAAGGCCTGTTAAGCTCTCTTGATACGCAGCTGTATATTGTAGGTCAGTCTCCATGTATATGAATATATAATTTGATCAATATTTTAACACTTAAAAAGGATCAAACTCCTTGATTTTCAGGCAATAAATATTTCTTGTGTTTGAAGCACAGGTCAACTTTTTTCTAGTTCATTAGCTCCTGTTGGCTTTGCCAAGCTTCTGAGAAAATCAGTCTTTGACAGCACTGTTGCTCTCAGGTGGAAACATGCTTGTGTCCCTGTAGAATGCTTGTTTCTGTTACATTATGTTGTTCTTGTCATACTAGCAATAATTACACACTGCTTTTTTCCCCTCCCTATTAATCAGTTGCTGAAGTAAAAGAAGCCTCTATCCTCCCCATGCTAATTGTTGACATGGAAAACAAGGAAAATGGCTCTCTGGATGTCAAAAAGTAAGTGAATTCGAAGTGTTCCATTTCTGTAAACAGGACATGGATTTCGAATGTAGTTTTCCTTTGACCTAATGTGATTGGCAACTGTGGGTGTCTCCATCTTTGCTCATTTCAAACCTTGTCTGTTCTAAACTATTTCTATTGTATTTCAACTTTGAAATAGAAGACTCTAGGGCACTGAGTTGCTTAGAGGAGGTGTGTGGAAGGACTGTATAGCAGTGGAGAGATGTAGAAGCTGGTAACTTGAGTTAGGAGTACACCTTCCTCCATTAATTTTTTTTCCTCTCAACTAGAGAAAGTGGTAGCACTGTAACCAATATTCTACCTCTGCTCACCTGTGTGCTCATGGCTTTTGCAGAACCAGTGCCTAATGGAGAGAAGTGTCCTGTGTGGAAATCTGCTTTCTGTCTCATTCAGAAAGACATACGCCCTTCTCTGCTGTCAGCCCACCTGTCTAGTGGCTGAGAAGTAGCAGCAGCATATCACTCAGTGTCAGTTCTCTTCTGAAACAGATATCTTAAGCTGTTTCTTGGAGAAGCCCTAAACTGCCGGGTTTTTACTTCAGACCTATGATGGGAATAAGACAGATATGGTGTGCACTGCTCTACTGTTTCCTTTTATGTGGTAAACTGCAGGTTAAGGAATAGGGACTGTTTTGTAGGCATTTACTTATCCTTAAAGGTCAGAAATTCTTGGATTAGGACTAGCAATTTTGAATGAAGCCATGATCTGAGAAGTGAAGTTCTGTGTGGAAAAATCTGGCCTTGCTGCTTTATGGTTATAGAAGCCATGCTGAGATAGATGTACACATATGCATGTATATTAAAAGAAAAAAAAAACCCAACAACAAACCACAAAGAAAGATACTAGAGTGCGTTCTTTGTCTGTCCTCTCGAACTGCAGCACTTCTGCGCAGCTGCAGCTCATTCTTCTCCTTCAGATCCCTTTTACATAAGCCATCCAAGACAACAAGACAATGCTTAGGCTACCAGGCACTAGAGTAATATCAATAATAATAACGGTCACTTCAGGATGCTGATAAAACACCTGATTATGACACAGCATCAAAAGATCTGATGGCAGCCATTAAAATCAGCGTCCTGCCCCTTCACTTGAGATGCTGGCTATACCACACCAACATAAAGAGCATTTTCCTATTCAGTGACTGTGAATGGATTATTGTGTATGTCCCTCAGAAGCCACCTTCAGTTGACAGTCTGGCTTCTACAATGAGTACTCTGGTGGGAGGAGAAGGGTCGCAGTCAAAGCAAGGACAGTTCACATTTAATCATATTCCCCAAGGCTTCAGTGAAAAAGGCTCAAATACTGATTGCTAAGGTGGCTTTTTAGAATGGATGGGAAATGTAATTAAACTGATCAGGGCTGTGGTTTCTAGATGAATATATATAGTATGTTTGTGTGCTTATCTACAAAGGAAGTATTTGACACTTTGTTGAAGTGGTTATAAATAGCTTGGATAAAATCTGTTTGTTCTCAGCTATGGCTTTTCAGACTTTGCTGCTTCTGCCACATGATGGCAATAAAGGCACAGGGACACTGGTGAAAAACAGACAAACCTAATCTTTATACGTTGTCAGTGCATCTAGTACCTCCTGTCAAAGCCTAAAATGCCAGTCCTCTTAAGTCCTTTTACAGCATCCAGGATGTCAGGCATAAAGCAATGTATGGCTAAGCTATGGATGTTATATGTTCACTTTCCTTGTTTAAAGAATAGAGCCATGTCAACAGCAGGGCAAGGAGGAGACTGTTAAAGTGCTAAATGAGCATCTGTGTGGGTAGATGGGTTAAAATCCAGCCAGCCTCCAGCAGTCTGCCACATCCTTCCAGTCTTCTGCAGCTGTAGCTGTGGAAATTGGCTCCACTCGAGGTCCAGCATGATGCTATTCCTTGAGGAAGGAACTTGCAATTATTTCCTGCAATTAGTTAATGACAGAGATAGAGCCCCTGAAGTCACTGCAGTTGGGCCTGGGATGGGGCTGGACCAAGCTGTAGTTCCCTAGTGATAAAATAAAAGCTACAAAAAAACCCCAACACACCTGGGCTGATAAAAAACTGTGGGAAGGAGGGTTTGGGACCATATTTAACTTGAAATTAAAATGTTTGGAGAAGTAAGCAAATTATGGTCAGGATGTATTTTTACAGATTGAACTTTTTATTTGCTGTTTAGGAAGGATTAAATTCGGTATCTCCTAGAGTTTTTTCTAATACTGAGTTGTTGAGGTTTTGTTTGTTTATTTTTAAGTAGAAGATGAGTCATTGGAAGTGATAGTTTATAATGTAGGGAAAGTGCAAAGATATAATATAATATAATATAATATAATATAATATAATATAATATAATTCTTCAAATTCTGCTTTTATAAATACGTGTAGATTTTGTGTGGTGTTTTCAACATTTTACTTCTTAGGCTTCAGAATGTGCACAACACTGAAAAATCTTAAGAGAAAGGCATTCTTTGGCTTAAAAAAAATAGAAAGAAAAAAAATGCAGCTCTGATAAGACCAGATAGTCCCATGTTCAATTTTACTGAGTGTTGCTTTCTATGTAATCACAATCAGAGAAGCAATTCATGAAGTAAGTCATTATGTGATGAGCAAAAGTAAGAAACTCTGGTCCTTTGCTTATTGCTCTGAGATATGTGATAAGTGAAAGAAACTGCTTCTAGAAGGCCAAGTGCAGCATAGATTGTGGATGAGTCCCTGCAGTCAGATTTTGTTGCCATATTGACAGGAACATTTCAAGAGTTAGGGGAGATGCAAAAACTGTTGTTTTCAGGAGTCCTCCTTCCCAGGGCTCGGAAAGCTGTAGAAATTGGGATGTTGTAGAAACAGTGATGGGAGGCACTCTGTGTGATTCTGTTTGGCTGGTTTGAAAAATGGTTGACATCCTGATTATTTTGCTGAAAGACGTACAAGTCCAGGCAAGGCAGAGGTGGTGACAGCTGGAAAAGAAAAATTTGGAGGACAGAACAAAAATGGTGTCAGCAGAGTATAATCTGCGTGTCTTTTCCAGCTGGGGCTGTTGAAATCCAAGTCCTGCTGCTCAGCTTCAGCCCTGAAAAGGACAGGATTCTGACTTCTGTCCTGATCTGTACATTTTCAATATTTCTTCATTAGTGTTATGGTTAAGCATGCAGAACAGTGAAAAATATTTGGCATGAACTTCAGGACTTTCAGTTGGAGAAACATGTTAGAGAAACTCTTTGATGTCTTGCTCTTCATCCTCATAAATCCCAATAGAAAAGGCAATCAAGCTCACTGTGTGTCTTTTACCAAGAATTTTTAGATACACAAAGGTTATCTTTGTGATATAGTGATTCCAGTTTGAGGAAAAGAAAGGCAGAATAAGGATAGTAATATGAATGTTTGGTTGGTTTTGCTGCTGTGGAAAACATTTGCCTGAGGTTAATCACAGAAGGAATTAATTCTGATTGCATTTAACAGATGTTTTCTCAGATTCATAGTTATTTAGGAAGTCCATAGATTTGTCTGAAGATGAGTCCAAAAACATGAAAAATTTTCTATATTAAGAATAAGTGCAATCATTTGGTGCCTCTTTTTTGTTTTGTTCTGGTTTTCTTTTTTGGGGGGCGATGTTGTTTGTTTGTGTTTTATTATTTGATGTTGTTTTTATAAGGTAAAGATGGTTACCAGTAATTTCTAGCCATGTTACAAGGAAGCCCAGTCTCATCTGGGAAAAGAATAATCGACACACAATTCGTTAGGTACTTGGTAGCCGAAAGCAAGCTGAAGGCTTGAAGGACAGGAATTTGGATCCTCAGTTATGGCAGTCTTCATTCTCCAACAGCAAAGGCAGCGCACTTGTAGGAAGATCCTGACTGAATACCTTTGGCTGATGTGAAGATTCCTATATTTTCTTCTTTTCTGAAGGGAGAGGTACCTGGGAGTTGTCCCCAGCATTAGGTCTTTGACATGGAAAAGAACAGGAATGACTGTTCTGTATCAGGGCAGAGGGAGGTGCGTCCAAGAATACTTTTCCTGCAGAAACAAGGAGGGAGGGGCTGTACGTGTGGTGTGCACAAAGAAGCAGCAGATGTTCTGCACGCATTTAGTGACTACTTGTCTGGATTTTCACTTTGCAGTTCAGTAGAGAACGGGAGACCTCCAGATCCTGCTGACTGGGCTGTTACTGATGTTGTGAATTATTTCAGAACAGCTGGATTTGAAGAACAAGCCAGTGCTTTTCAAGAACAGGTAAACCTGTTATCAAACACCTTCTGACTGCCACCAGTTTCTCATGTTGCATGTTTTTGCCATAGGCCTGACTATATACTGTAAAATGGGAGTGAAAATCTCACATTAATGAGGGAATTTGAGTCTGTTATTGGATGACAATCCATGGGACTATGAACTTTGAGTAATAATATTTTTCTGCAAGCTGTGGCTAATGAGTTGGAGTTTGTTTAAAATAGTCATTAGAAAGATGAGAAATCTAAACAAATTTTCTGGCTTGAACTCAAGTCTTCCTGTACAACACACTCAATTTCATTGTCTTGAATAGTAATTCCCTTCTTTCTTAGTGTATTGTGCAAGTACACTCATGAGTATTTATAAAACATGGGGCTCCTAAGCAACAAGTTTTTTCTGAAGGTGTAGGGTGAAAAAGGGGCTGCTGTGTTACAGTGAACTTGGCAGTACAAGTGAACAGGGAAAGGATAAGTTGGTAGGGGAGCAATGTGTTCGTATGACAGTCTGAGAAAGAGGTTGGGTCTTTGTTTCTGGGCCTTGTAGCTGCTGATGCTGATGGATGGCTTCTTCTGGTAGATTTGATCAGCAAAGAGCTTAACAGTCATATGGCCCCTTGTAACTCACCTGCCAGCAAACTGGTAAAGGGAGCAGAATAGGGAAGTCAGCTTACTTGGCCTACAGCCCACCTGTTCCATAGGGGAGTAACTTACATCTCCAGATTGTCAGTTCAGCACCTTCCCTGATAAATCTGTAGGTTTAAGTGCAACTACCAGGAAATTAGTCACCAACATTTGTACTTAGTTATCAAAACAGATGTCTTGACCTTCCAAGGCAGTGGGCTAGTGCAAGTTATTGGCAGCTTTGCAGGGACACTGTGCATCTCATATGAAATAACATCGTTGATCAGGTTAATGTTGCTGCCCTTCAGCACTGTGTCTGTGAAATCCCATCTGAGTGTAACTGATGAATATAATGAAGTATCTTTTGTATCTTTATTCTTGGGGTTGAAAAGCCTGCCATTGGGTGATTCTCTGGCAAGTTGCAGATGAAGGTTCTTTCTCCAGCTGCTACTCATTCTTCAGAATTTGAAGATGGGTAAACAGACCAAAAAAGAAAACGTTTGAGTGTGTCCATTCCTTTATACCAGCATCCATGTCTCCTCAACAGCTCTGGAAATGTGGCTTAAAAACCCACACAGACAAAGTGATTGTGGCCTCTGGGAGTTTTTATCTTGTACTGACAGATACTTCTGACTTTCATCAAATATCTTAACCTCTCTGCACCTCAGCTGGCTTGTCAATAATACTGCAGTAATTACTACTGATCTTTCAGCAGCAAGGTGAGGCTGACTCACGAGTTTTGGCAAAGCAATTTGCAACAGCCTTATGGAAAACAGCAGGGAAGTGGAGTGTAAAGGTTTTACTAGTATTCTGCAGTGAGGGCAAGTGGCTTCAGTACGATAACTGAGGACTCTGCTAGGATAGGCATGTGCAGAAATGTGGCTGTGATTCCACTGCCAGTGTCACTTTATGCTAAAGCCTTGGAGACAGAGGCAGACAGCTGCCACCAGGATGTGGCTAGGAGCTGTGGGATGGACAATCACTGCAGAAGTCATTGCCACTTCTTTGCCCCTCCTTTCCATTAGCAGCACAAGGAGCAGCAAGTACCTGGTTCTACATAGCAGCTCTGCCAGCCTGTTCCCTGTCTGGATCAGAAACAGCCCCATAAACAACCCTATCCCTAACCTCTTACCAGTGGTGGTGTTCAGTTTCTTCTACACTATTTACTAGCCACTAACTTTAACTCTGTCTTCTTATGATCTGTTATCAGGATCTTCCAGGTATGGCAGTGCAGACAGGTTCAGTTTGAATCCCAGCCATGCTCTGTCTATAGAGCACCAGTCATGCAGCCGAAGTTTTGGCCATCTCTGTTTTCCTCTGCCATTTGCATGGGCCCCTAGAAACCAGATCTGCTACTGCCCTGACTATGTACTGGAAAAAGAATGAGGTTGTAAGTGGTAAAGGAAAGTATTCAGTCACCTACAACACTGGGAAATTGTTTACCACTGAACTGCTTTGGTAGGGGTAGCACAATGGTTTCCTTACAAAACATCCATAGCCCAGAATGTAATCTGTTATTATGTTCAGGTTTTACACAACAGTAGCAAAGTCCAACTTTCTTTTGATGAATCTGAATACATCTGGACTTGCCTAAAACAAGTGACTCAAAAAATTTTTAAGACCTGAATTTGTCTTACAATATTTTAAGGACTATGAGAAGACATTTTAAGAGCTGCAGAATGTTTTATTAAAACCGTATTGTAAGTGCTGGTAAGGAGTGATTGTTGTATGATGATCATACCTTATTCCTTCTTGGAGTTCCACTGATGTCAGCAAATCAAAAGAGCTCACTGATAAAAACACATTCAACTCAAAGATGCTGCCCAGTAATAAAAAATCATAACATCAGCAAGCAAATCAGACAAGCCAAGAAGTTGAGGATACCTAAAGAGGGAGGAATACCAGATGCAGGGTGAAGGTGTGAACACTTTCAAAGAAATGCTGCCTGCCAGCATGTGGCTGGGCTTTCTCTAGGAGCCCTGGGAGCAGAGGGGGCTGTAGCTCACTCCAAGACTGAAGCTGTTTGAAAGTCTCAAGACATGCTAGTGCTGTGACCTTTGTTATTGCCCATGTGGCTTCTTACCCATTAGTCCTGCGATAGCCAGATAAGCCCAGTGCTGGTTTCCTGGCCTCACTGCAGTCCCTTACCCGAAGGGAATCTGGGGTTTGGTACCAGCTGGTGTCCACTGTTGCTTTCTGGCAGAGCCACGGCACAGAGGAGTGTGGGAACATGCTGGCTGCCATGCTTTCACGTGGCCTGTGCTGTAAAACCTTGCAGTTCTCAGAGAGGGCAGAAGGAGTGGTGGGAGGACTTGAAGCTTAACCAGTCCTCTGTTTTTTTTGCTGAAGACAATATTCAACTGCTGTTGAGATCATCCAGGCACAGTGGGAAATTACTGTTAGCTCTAGTTGTGCAGAGGTGTCTCTCTGCAGGTAACATAAAAAAAGGCATACTGAAAGCTGGCATTGAAGTTGCATCCCCCTCAAAAAATACAGAAAATAGGCAAGTAGCAGAGAAGAAATCAGAGAAGTCACTAAAGCATACAAAATCTTACCTGGTGCCAAAAAATGGAGTAACTGTGACAATTCTGCAGAAGCATGTTTATGTGGAAACTTAAAGGAAGTGGAAGAGGTAAAGCTTACAATACACACAAAGATATAAAATGCTTGAACTCTGAATACATAATCACTCATTTCTACACAGATGTTAAAGAATCAGTTTTCTATTCAATGAAAGCTTTAATAGTTACCAGCACTTCTAGAAATCACAGGGAACCCTGTAGAAGAAGAAGGGGAAGGAATAGATGCTTTTTTCCTATTCTTGGAGTTTCTCCTGTTCCAGGTACTGGATTTACTTCATTGGGATCCTACCAAGCTGGAGGCTGTTCTTCCTCCATAGCATCGTTGAACAGCAGCAGAAAAGCAACTTCAGATCGGTCATAGCAATGAGCAAAATACTCACTGGTGTCAAAATTCCCACAGAAAGAATTGTGACGAGTGGAAAAGAGAGGATAGAAACTGGTTTTAACCATTAACATTCTCCACAGTAATTGGAAAGAGACCTGCTCTAATTGGGTAAAAAGTTATTGGAAACTTTTTTTCTTTTAGACATAATGTTACTTTGTGCTCCTCTGAGGGATTAACAGTCTTATGTATCCTGGGGGTATTGTAAAGAAATTCCACTTTCAGTTGATCTTTGACTGTACTGTGGTTTGTCCATGTATTTTGTATTTATAAACTTTATCGAATTGTAAGAGAGATCAGTCTGGACAAATTCATGCTGAACTGTAATATGTATCTTCCTCTTTTCATGTTGACTTCTAATCAAGAATGGGATCTCTAACATTTCCAAGACAACATTTAATATTCCTAAGGAACATGCTGCAGTTTGATAAATTGATGTGTGACATTTATAATACTTATAAAAATACTAAATTTTGGCAATATATTAGAGGACAACAACAATATGCCAGCATTTGAATTCATTGTTGGCTATTGATAACAAATCCAACACTTAACAGTGGGGGTTTCCTTAATTAAAAGTAAAAAAAGAATGCAACAGCAGAGTGAAGTCCAGTGCAGGAGAATGCCAGATAAGGCTTCTTTGGGCTGTGATGCCCTTTGGAGGTCTGGCTGTGTTATGAGACACCAATCAATGCATTGTTGTGTAGCTGTAACTCCTGTTTCTGGAGTAGTGCAGTGTCACTGAACTGTAGGAATGTGTGACGAAAAGGATGATCCCGTGTCTAAAATGGAGGAGGGAGTTGAGGGATGTGGATTCTTTCTTTTCCATTTTGACCTTTGAAAAGTCATTTAGAGGTAGTTTTCAAACATATGACAAGGTTTTGAGATGGAAAAAAGCTCCAAAGCCTACAGGATTTCTAACCTAAACAGGTCAGAAGGTCAAGGTCTGAGAGAAAAAAGTGCCACCGTATCTCGGATTTACAAATTATATTTAAGCAGGAAAGTGTACGGGTTGTTGAGACCTCAGCTGGCAAGTTGCCACTTTTCTCCTCCTCCCTTGTAAGTGGAGGAAGAGAAGTTACCTCAGAGTGTCAAGCTCCAGTTAGGCCCTTCTGAAATTTCTGATTGCAAGAGTCTTCTCTTTGTTTTCCCCCACAAGATGCATGGGAAGGTTGGCCTTTTAAAGAAGGCACCTGAAGTTATTAGCAGATACTGATGAGCCTAAACTTGCATGTTGCTGTCAATAGTAATTCTGAAATGCACTTAGTAAGCTGCCTTCTTAAGGGTTTCCTTCCCTTAATGGCTGATAATTAGGCAATCTGCACTTGTAGCTATTAATTTGAAAGAGGTTTACGAGGAGGGAATTTTGAAATTAGGCTTATTTGAATTTTTTGCTTGACTAAATAGTATTTATACCTTTAGTCAGCACAGGTGAACCACTTGAAAAGCAGACAGCAGAATTTAGCAGCTATAAACATGGCTTCAGGAAAATAAGGCTGCTATTTCTTTTCTGACTGATTCTCTGTAGTAGTCTTTTGTTGCATGACTATTCTCATCTGTTAGATGTGTACATTTGTCTTTATCAACTCTTTAATTCTTCTTATAGGAAATTGATGGCAAATCATTACTGTTGATGACAAGAAATGATGTACTGACTGGACTTTCATTAAAACTGGGGCCTGCGCTGAAAATCTATGAATATCACGTAAAACCTCTACAGACACAACATCTAAAGAACAACTCTTTGTAGCGAATTGTCTCATTGGGGTCATGTTGTACCTCAAAGGAAAAATAAGCAATTTGGTTTCATGTGATGGAACTTTGTAAAGAGGGAATATATCTATTAAGAGTTTAAACCAAATTACAATATATATCCTATTGGATAGAGTTGGCAATATACTATATACTGAGTCTGAACTGAGAGAGGTGGTGTGTATTTTTTACATAGTACATAATGATTTTCTCTTTTAGGAAGTGTCAGTCAGCATGTTGAGATAGCCACATCACTGTATCCAGAACAAAAGGGAGGTATGTCATTCTCATTTTTGAGCCAGACAAGTTCTTGATTTCATTAATTGAAATACAAAAAAAAAAAAAAAATAAAACCAACCCCAAATAAAGTTTACAGGCATCTTTAGGAGAGAGAAACCAGTTAAAGTAGGTTTTAGTTTACACTGAAGACCTATTAAAATTATTCCTACTTTTAATTTTAGGAGGGACTGACACTTGCCAAGTCACCCTTTTTTGCAGAGGGTCCTATTTTGACCTTATTAAGGTTTACTCGTGGTATGCTGCAATGTTTAAAGCTGTACATACAACTAACATAACTCCTTCGATAGCAGAAGGTGTTGCTGACAGGTGAAACTGGGTTGTGTATTTTTTGCTGTTCTTTAAATTTTCAACTTGTTTTCACCTGTTTTTAATAGTAGTCCAATGTAAAATATAGTTGGTTTTTAAAGGTTTGTGTTCCTTTGCAAACAACAACAAAAAAAGCTTAATTTTATTTCTTTTTTAATTTATGATTGTTTTCTAACATTATGCAGAAATTTGTAAAAAGTAAAATTCTGCACATTTTTAATACTGTCTGTCTTTGGTGTTGTAATGATTGGGGTTTTTTTAATGCTTTACTTAACAGTTAGAATACTTGTTTTAAGAACTGAAAGAAGCTGTCTCATCACCATACATCTCTGTTAAAAGAGAGTCTTGTTCAATCTGTTTGTACCAGTTCCCTATTTGATAGGTTGCTTGCTATATCCCAATAAAACATTGCTTATGTTTGGATTCAGTTTACAGGTCTTTTACTTTCTCTCTTTCTTTGTTGTGGTTTATTGGAGCTCCTGTTTTTCTCCATTTTCCTATTAAAAAGGTACCAAAATCTACTTAATATTCTATGTTCTTGTGATTACTTTTAACATCACCTACCATGATATTTAAAGATTTAATTATTTTTGCTTTTTCTTATCTGGTGTTCCATAGTGCCGAAGGAGAAGCCCTGATCCCAGTTCACTGCTAGCACCTGTCAGAGTGCTACCTTTACCCCTGTCAGAGCTGCAGAGCTGCTGTGCTAGCCTTGGTACACAGGTGATTTATTTCCCCCCAAACCTCTGGGAGACAGCCCATGGATGGTGCCAAGCCCTGTCTGGGCTCACCATCATCTCTGGCCCAGAGAGCTTTGATAACCCCTGAAACTGGGGTGTGGGGTTGCATCGGTGAGGCTGAGCAAAGAAACCAGAAAGTAGGAAATAAGCATGAGAGTGTGGTGACAGTGGAACTGATGTGGGAGGAAATGGTGAGGGGGTGCAGCTGAGAAGGGAGAAGAGTGCTGCTTTCTGCCAAGTGGGGAAAGGATTCAGGGACAGGAAGGAGGAGCTCCCCTAATCCCCTGCTTAGGTGGTGGCCCTGTCTTCACTCTGACTTGGCCAAGGGCGAGGTGGCTGTTCATGCTACAGCACTCAGAGAGTTGCTTATGGTTTCTGGTGTTGAGATTTGAGAAGGGATAAGGCCATGTTAATGGCTATGCCATAGGTAAAGCTCATGGTATATGCTATAATACATAAACTATATACAGTGGCATGCTTTCTTGTATACTTTCAACCCTTTACATTGTACAACATGTTTATTTGGAATTTGAGACAATAGGATGGAGATGTATTCACCATTTCTTTTTCTGTCCCTTGTACTGTTCTTACTTCAGGTATTGGTCTGTTAGCAGGTTTGTAAGTCACAGTCTGAATTCTGCTTATGATTTTGTTTATAGTGGGTAGTGTCCAGAGGTGCCTACTGGGAGTGGGCATCTTCTGCAAGACTAGATTCAAATAGAGATCATCATTGCTGCCTTGGGGAGTTTTGAGGTATAGTCTGTATCAGACTAATTGTGGACTGCAATTGAAAAATTATATATGAAACTCCTACATATTTTAATATAGAATTAGGTCTGTTTATGAAAAGGATTATGAAAAGCTGCGTGCAGCAGTCTGGACATGCCTACCAGCCCTGTATTTGTAGAATTGTTTTTGGATGAGAATACATAATGCTGTGTTACTGAAGGATTAATTGAATATTCTCTTCTCCATTTGCATGTTTGGTGTGGGATTGACATATTTTGTGGATCTATGGATGACACAGAATTAAAAGTAAAACATATTTATGAGGGAGTAAAAATCTCTTCTGTGCAGACATGAGAGTGCATTTGATGATTACTGAGCACAGTTCTTTCTTTTAATATGTTTTAATGAGCAAATGGATTGCATTCAGAAACATCCAGATTGTATTCCCCTTTTCCTCAGCACCATTGAGTCACACAAGTAAAGGCGTAACAGAAAGCTTGCTGCGAGTGCCAAAGGGAATTTGCAGGATGTTGCTCAAAACTGTGACAATTTTTTTACCATTCCTGATCTTTATTGTAGTTTCCTACGGTTCTCTGAGCTTTCTAATGCTGCTGTTCCCTTTGTGCAGGTCACCGTTCTGGTTTTGTCTCTTACATTCTCCTTGCTGTTTCTGGGAGAACAAAAAAATCTTTTTAGAAGAGACTGGAGGGTTTGAAAGAGGAAGTCAAAGCCAGATTATTTTTAGCTACCATTCCTCTTGCAGAAAACACAGCTGCTGTTGAGATGAGGAAGCGACTGATAGGCATTATTTGGATACCGTGTCAGTACTGCAGCTCTGAGTCCAAGCGCTATGCAGGAATCCAGTTTATGACCCCCTTAAACGTGCCTGCAGCTAGGAGAGTCTCTCTTCCTTAAAAGCCCTCCCTGTGCTTTGGGTGATGGTTAAGCTGCCAGCTCTGACTGCTCAGCTGATACCGAGCATGACAATGGTCTTTGCTTTCACACCGAACCACAATTCCGAGAGTGCCCTCCTTCTCCTGGAGGCATCTTTAAGGAGCAAAGCAGCAGTGAGCTACCCTGCCCTGCTGCTGCCAGTCAGCACAAAAACAGAGCCATGCTGCAGCCAAGGGCCTCCTGCTCCCTGTCCTTCCTCTTACCCTTTGTATAATACCAGCAGTGCATATCTATCACAATCTCTCATGCACTTTTAAAAATTATTTGAAAGCATTACAGTATGCTTTTTCTGATATAACGGTTGTGAAATATATATTGGTATTGTTCATTAGCTCTAGTCACTCTCCTCTCAAGCTGTAAATACACAATGCATGGCATACTCTCTTTGCATCCAAACACAGTGCCAAGTGCCACATGTAGAGCACATATAAGGCAACGGTCAGCAAAGTATGGGGTCTGTGGCTGTGCCTGTCCACCCAGATCACTTTCTCAACCCAGAGAAAATTGTTCTATGTGCTGCTGTCTCCCATCCCTGCATGTTATTTGTTCTCATGTGCTGCACTTTATCAATTTGTAGAAAATTCTTTGCTCCCATAATTATAGGACAAGATTTGGCATCTGTAATGAAGGGAGCAGCCACCTGTGGATCACTCCTGGTTAGAAATGGCCCAGGCAAAACATCTCATTAGGCCCTCGCTCTCAGTGATTACTTGGTAAATGACCCTTCCCTCTTTTCAATACTTTTTCCTACATGTTCAGATTCTATCCAATCCTTTCACTCTTCTTCCTTTTAAAAATCAGCATTTAATTGATCTGTTTTCTTCAACACTTCTCTTTCTACTGTCACATTTAAGTTAGAATCACAGTTAATTTAAAATCAGAGAGTCATAATTTCTGTGAGTCTGGGGGGAGCTACAAAATGAGTTCTCATTTTTTAATGGCAGTGTTGTCTAAAATTTGAAAGCTGAGTCCGAGTAGGACCAGAAAAACATTACCTCTCTTTGTCTCTATTCTGGTTCTTTGCTTCCAAGTCAGAACAGTAGTGCCTTCCCTTCCAGGAATGGTTTTTGGCCCAAAAGTCATGTGGGAAATTAAATGACTAACTGTGCATGTGAACAGTGTAACCATCACTGGCTCAGTAAGCAGCAGGATGAGTGGAGCGGGATAGGGAAGGATCTGCTCTACCCTTTCCTTCAGGGACAGTTTACACAGGCAGTGGGTTGGCGTCTGCTTCATCTAATGAGATGACTTGGGGCTTGATGTCAGCCAAGAGAGCTCGTCCATATCCCACTCCATCCCACCCACGAGCTCCATACACCTTCACCTCTGTGTTGCTCAGTTTTGACAACAGCTTCCCCAGAGGAGGTGCAAGGACAGTGGCTGTCATTAGCCCATTGGCAGCCTGCAAGGGCAGCTTCTGTTGGGAGAATGGGCAGACTGATTTAATAAATAACTTTCATTCCTGTTGGGAAAATCTGTCTTCTTTTTAATACGATAATGTAACAAGGTCATTAAATTATTTTTTGTTTAGCCTCTATAATTAGGGAATGATTTAGTGATGTTATTTGGATCCCAGATGTATATGCAACTCTCAGAATAGCATTGGTTGGTAGTCACTGTAAATTTGGGGAATACAGCTGTAACCTCAAACACCTGGAGAGCCCAAGGGGAGCACCTTGAAGACTGTAACTGGTCCTTGGTCTCCATGTGAGAGTTTCATTGCTGCTGGAGGCTGCTGGTGAGTACTGGAGACAACTGTTGTATTTACATGCTGCACTCGTGAGCATATTTGTTAAAGGAGCAGTCAGCTGTTAGAACTGCTGTATCATCAGCTGATCTGCTGAAAAGGCAACAGCAAATGTCTTGGCATTGGCAGGCTTGCACTCATTTCAAGATGTTCTCTTCCCCTTTTGGGATGATTGCTGTAATCCAGCTGCCCCTCTATAAACACTCTGCAGTACTTGCCATGTTGAGGATGCCTCTGACTTTGTAGCAGCTAAATAGTATCAAAAAAGGGAGGGAATGCTCATCATTTGCACCAGTCTCTGATTCAAGAGTAGTGTGGCTTTGTCTTGTCCTGGTGGATGGCAGTAGGTGGAAGGAAGTAGAAAATGTGGTACTTCCAGCTGAGTTTGTTCCCAAGCTGGTGGTGAAACCACAGCAAGAGAAGTGTGGAAGTGGGTGTGGTCTAGCAACCCTGTTTCACAAGGATACTCTTAACTCCCTCCTCCGGTATAAATACCACTTGCTGGTTTGCCTGGGCTTTCCTACCTGGAAATATGTGTGTCTAAAAGATTTGAAAACGTTGCAGGTGTACAATGCTATTAAAACTCGAACTCTTGTCTTTTTCAGGCAGCTGTCAATGTTAATGGGGGAATTCATGCCTAATGCCACCCTTGAGAAGTGGCAGAAGCCCCTTGCAGTACTCAGGCTCTCTTGTTTTGGTTGTTACATTTCCCTCTGCACCAAAGGTTTCTCTACTCCCTTATTTATTTGAGTCCCTCCGGTATTGTTTGGTTTGGATTTTTGGTTTAGTAAGAACTAACCCCAGCTCCTGTTTTTTATTATTTGGTTGCCATTGCTCAGGTGTACATCAGCTGATCTAGTGTCATTTATGCATGTATTTTATATGGGAGTGGGGGGTGTGTGCAAGCACTCAGGTATGTATGTTGTCTTTCTCAGTCTGCTATGAATGGTAAGGTTCAATCTCTGAATTGGAAAACTGTTTATATTATAGCTGAGATGTGAGTTGACATTTTTGATCCTATAGCTGGAGACATTTAATAGGTGTCTTTTCTAGATACAGCTGTGCATTTCTTAGCTGTTGTTTGTGTACAGATAGTGGAATTCTAAATTCAGAAGTATTTATATTGAAAGTTCTAGCCAGAAACAGGTTTTTGGTTCCTTTAACTAGCTCAGTTCAACTTCGAATCAGAATTATGTACTCCTGATAAAAGCAAGATTAAATTTTAAAAAGAAAAAGACAACTTTAAAGAAGGAAAGAAAAAGTAGCTGGAATAGTTAATAAAAACTGACAGTTTTAAATGTATGTTGGAAAGCAGGTAGCCTGAATATATAGAGAATAATGCAGTCAGGGAAGATAGAGCACTGGTGCTGACCCTGACAGTGACATTTGCTCTTGTTTTAGATACTGGCTGACGAGTTTACCTGGTGCATTTTGTCTGTGTGACGTTGGTTGTGCACAGAGCAGGATCAGCAGCTGAGGAGGGCTGTGGTCGAACTGTCAGAATTGAACAGAAACAGGATGTGGAAGAATTGGATGCTAAAATGATAATATGCTTGTGTGTGTGAAAAACCCTGTTTCTTGGTAGGACATTTCAGGCCCTATAACCTATTGGGATGTAACCCAGGGCCAGTAAGGTTCATGTTATCAGTAAGAAGTTGTATTTTAAATAGCAGTTTTACAATCTGCTAGCTGCTGCTCATTTGCATCAAGTGTGATTTCATCGGCAAAGCATCGCAGCTGCTTCTGAGTAAAACACAGTAAGCAACTTGACTTGCTCCTCTGTACAGGAACTGAAAAAAAATCTGTCTAACTGAAATTAGTGCAAGTCCATTGTGGAGACTGAATCTGATGCAGCCTGTGGGAATTTGGTCAAATTTCAGGCCCAAGTAAGTCCGTCTGAGTCCCATTTCCAATGATTTATGCCACTGCTATCTGAATCTAATTGCCATATGGAAAATTTGGGTTGCTTCTGATTGCCCAAGTCCTTTCTTTAGAAGCTGCCCACGTAAGTGACTCAGGTTTGCAAAGCTGGATGGAGCTGTGCCGAGATGCTTTTAAGGACTTACTGATGTCTGCGTGTCTGTGGAGGTTCATACAAACCACACTGAATGAGTGTACGTGTGGGCTTGTTGCCACAGGAGAGTCTCACTAAACAACTGGTTGCTGCTTTGTGTCCTCATTCTGCCATGAACGTTAGTCCACCACTACCTTACAGGCCCACAAATGAAGCACAAAGAGTATGAAGGAAGCCTTCTGCCTAATGCAATAAATTTCTCATAAAGTAGAAAGGAAGTAGGTTGTGCAGATCTGCCTTGTTTTGAAGGGAGGTAAACGCTGGAATGTTCAGTAAGATTATTTTTCATGTATTGTTCCATCTGTCGGTAGTGAACTGTCATTTGGAACAAAACTGGTCTCTTTTTGAAGTAAAATTGGCTGAATTAAAATATTTCTTTTACTTACCATGTTTACATTTATATATAGTAGTAAATGGTAAAGAGTCAAAAGCTAGTTTGTTTTTTGATGTTGCTCTTTATTCGCCCATAAAAGATACATTAATAAATTACAAGCACCTAGAAATGGCAGAAGTAGCGAGACGTAAGCCCACAAGTGCAATACAACACAATCTAACAAGGTAAGCAAGAATGTCTGCAGCAAAAGCTAGAAGTGTAGTAAATAAAGCTTTCAGAATTGGCTAGTGACCAGAGAACATCATATCTGGGACAGTTTCACTCTGTGGTGTCATTTATCCTGTTGTTTTTCAGGAGATACCTCAGGCTGCTGAACAGTGTCTTCCCTTTGCCTCTCTTATGTCCTGCTCACCCAGGCAAGTTTCTATCTTGCAAAGCACCTCAGAATGTCACACAGTGCAGGACCTCTCTCTCATACTTGGTACCTGTGAACTTAATAATTGTACCCAGAGGAATGCTGCAGGTCTGCCAAACTCCAGAGGCACAAAGGCAACTGAATTGCAGTTTTTAGAAGTTGCTTTGGGCACTTCCCATTGGACTTGTATACTGTCACATGGAGTCTGTGAAAATGGTGCTCGGAGAGAGTGGGAGCAGTGGTCAGACACTGTTAGAAGCAGAGCGAGATTGCTGTTGCAAATGTGCCAGCCCAGTTTGCAAGATGAGAACTGTTGACTGTATAGTTTTATCTCTATGTTCAAAGCCATCACCTGGGGTAACTAAAGTAACATAAGCGTTGTCTGCCTGGCTGGCTTTCTGCCTACCCCTCCTCAAAATAATAGGGTTACTTGGGTTGACTCCTGCCTGCTCAGAAGTCATGATAAGATTATTAGACTAAGGAAAATTATTTAATTAAGCCTACAGAGATAGCCCAAACCCTCAAACACCTCAGCGATCAATATAGAAGTAGTTATATAGTAACTTTATGATCTGATGAGCAGCAGCAGCATGCATGCAGTCAGAATTCATGCAGAGAAAGTAGTCAACAGCTGTTAAATATTCACAACACAAAGGAGATATGAGAGATACTTTTTTTTCCTGTTTTTCATTTCCTATGCAAAGAAATCCATGTCTGACTGATTCCCTGTTCAGTCACTGGGTCAGAACCTCAGCTCTGTAGGTCGGTGTGGCATCAAGGGGTTATGACAGGTTATGTTGATGAAACAGCAGATCTTGTGCCTGTATATTCATTTTACTGAAGAAATATTAATAAATAGAATATACAGAGTTTCTGATTTTACATGTCAAAAAATATTGCAGTTATCAAATTATTTGTTTCGTTAAGAGGTCTGGGAATAGCTGGTTTAAAAATTAATTGGCTATAATGTTTTCAGCTGGGATTTTCCAAAGAGTGTAGGGGATTTCAATCTGCAAATCACACTGAAATTCAGGAACAGACTTTGATTTCCGAATTTCTGAGGGTTCTTCATAAATCCCATCCTCAGGAGTTCATAGAGGGAAAAGTAGTCAGCAATGGAAGAGGCCAATAAGGAGTAAATATTGATAGGAAAGCTGTGCTGTTAAGTTTATCAGGAAGGTGTGAGCATAGCCAAGAGGTTTAGTTTCCCTGGGCAGCTGCCAGTCCAAACTGACATTTCCTCTCATCTTTCAGCACATGGCCTTGTGCTTCAAAAAACTTCTTCCTGCCAAGAGTGCAAGCACAGGAGCCATAAGGAGCTTCCACAGGAATCAAAACCTGAGGGGAATGAGCACAAACACATGGGTTACTTTTGAGATAAATTCACCTGCCAGGCCCTTTCCTTCTCTTACGAACATCAATGGTGGATGTTGATGTTATAACAAGTAGAGGTGGACCTATAACGTCCACCTGAAAGAAGGCAAGGATGGGAGAGGATGGAAGCAGTATCCCAAGACTTTGGAGGGAGACTAGAGCATAAACAGACTATAGACTGTCAATGCAAAATGGAATAGCTCTGTTTCTCTCTCACAGGAGGATAATGTAACAGACCTTCAGCTGGACCTGGCTGGCAGCCACAGCAGCTGTGGAGGGAGGAGCAAATACATCTCATCTCCTACATCTCTCACCCTCTGCCTCATCCCAAGCTTGCACCTTGTCTGTGTTGGACCAACCTGCCTTAGCTCCTAATGGCTACAGAAACATCCCTTCACTGCTCCCTTAGAGTGCTGGTGCTCTGTCACCCGGAGCCAGCCTGTGGCCTCGCTGACCTACTCGTAACCCGCTGCACCAAGGATGCTCCCTGGCCTCAGTGGTGGTGCCAGTGGAGCAGAAAGAAGAGCCACAGTGGGCTGGCTTTTCACACTGCCTGGCAATGGGAAAGGATGCCATGGTGCATTTTGCTTGGTTAAAACTGCGCAGGTTGACATTATAACGAAAGTCAAATTCATTGGAGAAAACGGAATTGATTTTTCAGAGAGAGTCTCTGTTACAGATCCTTTTGATGTCCAAAGCATTCCACTGTGCTCCTTTAGCTTTTATCAACAATGCAAGAAGGCAATTAATTATTCTTTCGTAAACTGTAAACCTTAGAGGTAGGGTGGAGCTTTTACTGGGGCTGGGTGAGAAAGTTTGCTCCCTCTAGCTCTGCTGTGTACGGAACTGCTGCTATGCTTTAAGGCTGAGTACTTCTGAAGAGTGCAGGCAAGTTATATTTGAAGCATTTACTTACTTCTTTGTCATTGGTCAAGCCTAGATTCTTCATGTCTAGGACATTATAGAAAGTGTTGTTCAAGACCACTTCTATGACCTGTACCTGAAACCATGAAAACGGATGAGACAGTGAATTAGGGCACCTCTTCAGTAACAGCCTGGCAGGCTTTTCACTTGCTGTAGAAAAAGAACAATGCAGCCCTCCCAGTACAGGTGACTAAATGTAATCTAGTGAACATGTGTCGTGTAGGACACCTTTCACTTTTACTCAAGTGCTGCCAAGCACTGGGTGATATTCTCCCCTGTTGTGTTCACACCTGGGAAGCAGCATAGGAACTTCCCAGTGTGTTCATGTTTTTTCTGACCATCTGGCTGTATCACCAGTTTTCAGTCTGACAGAGGAAATAATAGTCTCATGTTTGTTTCTCACTCATCCAATTAACATTCACTATTGTTTAACTAAAACATCATAAGGAGGAAAGAAGATACCTGTGACACTTTGGAAAGGACAAGCATCTGGATAGAGTTGACAGTTTTCTGATATGAGGGTGAATATTCCCCACAGTCAGGTGGTCCGGAAAAGGCTTCAAGGATACATTCACGGATTTTGTTCCTAGAGGTAACACAGGTTCTTACAAAACTTTGTATCAGCTCTCTCTGTTTAGATCCAAAATGTTTTACTGTGAGGTGGGGTTTTTGTATTTTTTGTGTCTTTGTGGAGGAATGATTTATTTGTCCTGTCACCTCCAAATTCTTCCCAGGTCTCCCCCACCAGCTCTAGAATTCACAAGCAGGTTTTGCTAAAAGTATTTTAAAAAATCATTATTTTATTCTCCAGATGTGTTCTGTACTGAACACTGAACCATTCATTTAAATCCTGTCCACTGAGGCAGCATCAGAGAGAGGAGTACCCCCAAGACATGCCTCTCACTCCTTGTAACGAGCTTAGTGCCACCACTGAGACCTGCAAGTGGCTGGTGCACAGCAGATGCAGATCTAGCCCTTACACCTGCTGTATTGTATAGAGGGATTTGTGGCCATAGATTAGGTAATCAGTATTACTTGGTAAGACATATACCATATGCAGTCAAAGTCAAAATCCTTGCATTCGCCATATGACCACTTGCAGAAGAGCTCTCCACATAGAATCCTGTCATGCCTTTCAGGAAGTGTGGTGTGTTCATTCTTATAGAAGCCTTCAAATCCAGACTGTGTCGTCTTCATAAGTTTCAGGTCTTTAATTCCAGCAAAGACGACCAGAGGACCTGTGATCCAAAATTACAAGACAATAGGAGCTCATTTTCAGGCAGAGAGAAAAAAAACTCTGGGTGATACTTGCAGTGACAGCTCCAAAGCCAGAAAGCAGATAATAATTTTCTGCACACTGATGTTAGCAGAATGGTAAGAAGCAAGACAAAAACTACTGAAGTCAGAGCTCAGTCCAGAAAATGGAGAATCCCACCAATTGACCTGCACTTAAGGAGAGCTTTTGTATCTCACCTGCTTGGAACTGGGACATGCATTGGGTTGGCTCCCACTGATGTCAGTTAGGAATGACTGATTTCTCTAAAGGGAAATGAAATAGGCTACTAGTGCTGTGGTGTACAGGAGAGGTATGGTGCCCCTTTTCTAACAACAGATGAGTGCAAAAACAATCTGTGTAAAGGCGGAGCCTCAGTCAGAAATTTGCTTTACATAGCCATCCTGTTGGGAGTTTTGCATCCCTGAAAATGAGAGGTCAAGGAGCCAGTGCAAATCCCTGCAGGTCAGCTAATGAGCAGGAACTGGCATCGATACAGATGCCACCCACAGATTCAAACTGACAGTGACTTTGCTCTTAGCCACTACTTATAAATGTGCTGTTGTGGATCACTGCTGCATGAGTGCATTACCATCTCCTAAAGATCAAACAGTTGTGTCCTGAATGTTTTCTCCTGACACACCTTCTGAATGGAGGCTAAAAATTATATGCAGTCAGTCATTTAGAGCACACCAAACTGATAACTGAAAATTTCACCAGAACTGCCAAAAAGCAGATTCAGAAAGTAGAAACTTCATGGCATGCAGGCTCATCTCATTCAGGGCCTGCACAGACAGCCAGTGGCTGAAGCCCAAGCTGCTGTTTCTGTACTGCTCTTGGTGCTCGCACTAGCTAGTAATCCTGGAATACATCTCGTGCATAGTAATCCTGCCTTGGACTGGGAAGACTGACAAATTTTATCTTTAAACCATGTCTTTGCAGGAATTTATACTGGAAACAATTCCACTGTAGTAGACGTTTCTCAACTGCATGATTGTTTAGAGATTTGGGTTTTTTTAAACTGCTCCGTAACTGGATATTATTGAAACTGCGTCTTATGTTTCTTTTATCTATTCTTTCTTGTTTACATTCCTTATTGGTTTTGAATGAGTCTATGGAGGTATAGCTGTAATTTTGCCTATATTGCCCAGTTATTTACCAAAGCCTTAAAAAGATGTATAGAAGAGACTGTCCTTGGACAGGATATTCTGGGGTTTGTTCAGATCTTGATTAATTTGTTGCTTGGGTATAAGATTGTGATACACGGGTATTAATGTAGTGCAGATTCTATCAGTGAAACTGGAGATACATTTATCCTATAGTCAAATACATAGCCTTGTTTGAAAGAGCTCCTTGCAACAAAAGACTGAAAGGCTGTGCAGCAATCAGCCTGGAGCTCACTCTGAAGGATGTAACACCTAGGCAGAGTTTCCAAGGTGAACAGCCCACGTTGTGCTTTCAGTATGTTTTGTGCTTGTGCTGTCTTCAGTTGTCAAATGTTGACTCTCTTACTTTTGATGTTTTCAGTTTCCAAAACACTCTGAGCCTTTTATCAGCTGATATAATGGCAAAAAATAAGTCTATTAAGTCTCACTAGGTTGTTTTTTTTTTTTTTTCATGATGAGAAAAGTGTTAAAAGATAGGATTAACTGAGAACTGAACTCCTGTGTCTGGCTGATAGGTGCATAGGAGGATGCTAAATATAGAGAACATTCTCTTAGAAAAAAAATAAAAGTGATTCAAATATCTTCTCTTTGGTTATTGTTCACCTAGGCAGGGAATCCTAAAGAAACAGCTAAAGGGCTGCATGAAGGGAAATCTAAGAAGGAAAAGTGGTTTCTTCAGTAAGCCTTAAAGGCTTTTTGTTTGTGTAGAATCTGAATTGCAGAATTTCATGCTGAGTTTTCAAGATGATGAAAAACGTAATTGAATTTACATTAAGAGCAGCAGCTTTTCAAGAAAGCATAAACTCTTTTTCTTTCTTTTTTCTTTTCTTTCTTTTTTTTTTTTTTTTTTAGTTCAGATTTATTTCTTAACATTTTCCAGACACCAAAGTCAATACTATTGAGGATGCCAGAAGTACAGCAGTAGTTAATGTTACTGGTAGCATTAAAAGAGATGAGGCCAAGAGGCACTGGAGACTTGTGTTTTTCCTCCTTCCCTCCTTCATTTTGGAACACAGGGACAGTGCTCAAATGCGCCTTTCAAAACTTGTGCCCTGTCTGCAGCTGAAAGTGGTCTTGCCACTGGTTGTAGGATGGGAGATAGTTCTAAGTTACGATAGTGCAGTTGAGATAGGTACCAAACTAGTGCCTAAAACCTCTAAACCTATTGTGTGAAATGATGTAGTGGTCTCAGCTCAGTTCCCAGGAGTCTGAGAGATGGGTTAAATGAAACACCATCACAGTGAGACTGAACTTACGTTCTTGTCATGAGCCATAGCAAGTAAAGATAATTTTTACACTTCCTTTGGAATGCAAATTTATGGACAAAACAGTTGAGCTTGAAAGCTTATGTCTTTTAAGTATCACGAAAATCTAGTGTTTTCATGTGAAAAATTGTTTGCATGTAGACCTGAGTGCTCATGATGTTCAAGCTGGCCTGGCTTGCAGCAATGGAACTGCAGCTGTCTTGGCAATAAAATTAGAGCACGTTGACAGGGGTTTGAAAATAACTGCAAACTATAGGCAGTTGGCCTGCAGCAGTGGGGCATAGAGTAATGATAATAGGGGGACTGCAGAATATACCATAGGGTAAAAAAGTAAGCAGCCTGTTCTTGGAAGGCTATTAAGTCCAGTCTCAGTATAAAACAGTTCTGCTGGATGTGCTGTTGTAAGCATTCTGTGTTTGGAATGTACATACGATTGTGAGCTACATTAGTTCTTCAGCCGTGTCTCAGAGATCAAGAACTGCAAAATAGACTCTAGAAGCATCCTTTGTTTTAGACCTGTGGAGCGTTTGGGCTGTGCTGTAAGCCCTGTAATGCCTGTAGCTCTCTCTAAAGCCATCTTCGTCTCTCATTGGCAGAAATATTTACTGAGAAGTAGGGGAAGTTGCCAGGTTTTTTTCTCACCATTTCGGCACTGCTCAGCTTCACAAAAGCGGATCCCATCAGGAACACATATGAATGAGTGGATGTGAGGAACACCATTCTGCAATTTAGAGCAGACATGTAAGTAAAAGTGCCATAAATACTATCTTAACTGGGAAACAGGAGCTAAGAGAGTGAGGAATGGCTACAGCAAAAACAAACAGAATGTATTGGTATTTTAGATACCTCGTGCAGACGTTGCCATGGTACTTCTTGAACGTAGCTTTTGACGTACACCACTTGACAAAATGTTGTCATGAAGTGATTGCAGATATCTATAGCAAATTGTTCTAAACTCGGGATCTAAGAGAGCAAACAGCATTATTAGAAAGAAGCAATTACCTCATGTACAAAACTAGATTTTTCTGGTTGCTGTAAATATTTGAGAGGAATCAATGTAGTTAAAAACACAGATTTCTCTTATTCCTGGCTTGGTGCACTGTGCCCAGTCATTTGACCAGCTTGCAGCACACGCTGCAAATAGCAGCTCCAGTTGCATCAAAAACCTCCTGTTCTGTGGTACAGTGAGCTGCAATCCTTGGACTGAAATTAACTGCTAGCCTTACGCTTTGAGGATATAATGCTGAAATAATTATTTCAGTATAGTGAACAGTAATTATTCTGATTAAGTTTTACGTGGTAGAGATGGGGTTTCATTACAGAGACAGACAATTAGCGCTACAGATTGTCATTATGATAGATGCAATTGGTGAAGTAAGAGCACAGTTAGAAGAATTAAGAGGAGTCTCACATGCTTTGAGACCTGTTTAAAAATGCTATATAGGAATAATGAAGTATTATGTGCTAAAAATTAAAAAAAAAAAGATGGATCTTATATGAAAAAATTACAAAAATAATGTTAATTGTGAGGCAAAAAGGAGTCTGCAGCGGAGGAGAACTTGTCTCTCATATCGCTGAAGACGACTTCAGTGCTGATCTGACATGCCAATTAAAATTAAAAGTATAATGAACACTTCCAAATGAAGTCATAAGAAACAGCAAGGCTAGTTAAAAAATAAAAAAATACCCCATTTTTTTTGGCCAACACAAGGACAATATTCTTTATGGTGTCTGTAGGTATCACAAGAGAGTTGTTTCCTTCCAGGTACTCCTGAGGAGAAGTCAGACGGAGATGTGTGCACACTTCCACTTCTTTAACGAAATGCTTCTTCCCCTCTCTATGCAGGCGAAGGAATTTAATTGTGTTTTTGCCATATTCACAGTTGAGGACTTCTACATCCTTGATCTGCAGAGAAAATACACGGCAGTAGAAGCCTGAGTTATGCTCAGTCAATGAAACATAAACAATGTTTATGGCCTTTATTTCTGTGGTTACCTGTGATAATGAGAATATTTCCATTATAAATCTCAAAGTCCTGATGGGAAGAAAAAATGCTTTAGGAGACCATTATTACATCAGTAGCAGCTGTGACAAAATTTTAATATATTCTTGGGGCGAGATAGAACAGGAGTAACAGTGAACTAGTCTCTCATTTGTCATCTTTGAATTAGTTCTGACTGTAGACCTTCTTGAATCTCCCTTCCGTCACCTCTCTCTGAACCCAGTGTCCCAGTGCGCTCTGTCACCTCAGGTACAGCCATGCAGAGGGCAGGGAGCATTCACACCTGCACCCTCCATGGGCACCCCACCTGCCAGGCTGGGCTGCCTCTCTCTAGAGACAGCTCCCGATTTTCCCTGCCACCAAGAACAGACTTTCCCCACCTCCTACTCCTCTGGCTGCTGGCTCTCCCTGAGCCCTCTCTGTTTTCAGCCGAAGCTGCAAAATGCAGTCAGTGTCCTGCATGGCAGAGCCCCTGGAAGCGGCAGAGCCCAGCAGGCACTGCACATCTGCAGGGACAGCTCTGCACATCCCCAGGGACAGCTCTGCACATCCCCAGGGAGAGCTCTGCACACCCCCAGGGACAGCTCTGCACATCCCCAGGGACAGCTCTGCACACCCCCAGGGACAGCTCTGCACACCCCCAGGGACAGCTCTGCACATCCCCAGGGAGAGCTCTGCACACCCCCAGGGACAGCTCTGCACACCCCCAGGGACAGCACTGCACATCCCCAGGGACAGCTCTGCACATCCCCAGGGACAGCTCTGCACATCCCCAGGGACAGCACTGCACATCCCCAGGGACAGCTCTGCACATCCCCAGGGACAGCACTGCACATCCCCAGGGACAGCTCTGCACATCCCCAAGGACAGCACTGCACACCCCCAGGGACAGCACTGCACATCCCCAAGGACAGCACTGCACATCCCCAGGGACAGCTCTGCACATCCCCAGGGACAGCTCTGCACATCCCCAGGGACAGCACTGCACATCCCCAGGGACAGCTCTGCACATCCCCAAGGACAGCACTGCACATCCCCAGGGACAGCTCTGCACATCCCCAAGGACAGCACTGCACACCCCCAGGGACAGCTCTGCACATCCCCAGGGAGAGCTCTGCACACCCCCAGGGCTGTCCCTGTCCTGGGCACGGGGTTGTGGGGACCTGCTGCTCCCAGGCCAAGTGGAAGCGATGAGTGTCAAACCAGTTCTGTGAGAGGTGGGAAGGTTGCTTCATAAGCAGGCAGAAATCATAAAAAAAAAAGGAAACAGCTGTCGTGTTCTTGGCATGTTGTGTGTTTTATTACCTGTCTGTGCACATTGCAATTCCCAAGAGCAGGGACAAAAGACACTGAGCTGAGCTGGTTGAAAGTGTTTTCCCACAACTGTGTCACGGTTCTGATCTCCCGCAAAAAGAATCATAAGTGAATGTGAGTAGCAAAATTCAGTTCTTGATCCACAACTCCAAAATCCTGGCTACCTGGTATCATTGGTTTTGTTTGTGTTAAGCCCTGTTATAAAATTTTATCCTGCTTCTGTCAAACACACCCCATTTACCCATCTCTTACAGTGTTGGAGAGGCTGTATTCACAAGGTGACAAAATACTGCAAAGGTTGTATTTCTTTTATGCCACAATAGCCAGAGCTCATTGCAATAGACTTTCTGAAATATCCCATACTTGATAGCAACATCTTTTAATGTAAATTAGCCCCTTTTAATGTAGGAATAACGAGGAAAGAACATTTTACACACCAAAATATAAATTGAAGCTTTTTATGCGTGAGTTGCTAAAAGATTATCAGATGTGAAATTGCTCAATTCATATGTTTGTTCCTCAATAATGCTAATCCACTTAAAAAATTAACTAATTGTAAGTAAACTAATTTGGCTTGGAGATCAGAGCATTTCTCTGACTGTCAGTCCCTACGAGCTCAGTCCCCACGGGTGACTGAAGGTCCCCACTGCTGGAGCCGGGACTGGGCAGGGCTCAGCACTGCGCCAGAAACTCTTTCTTCAGGCACGGTGCAAGGGCTGTGCTAACTACGAGGGCTGGGTGGAGAATAGTGGAATGGAAATTATTTTGGTTTGCTTGTCTGAACACCAAGTTTTTTTTTTCAGATAGTTGTAAAAAATTTATAGATCAGTCACGCAGCACTAAAAAAAAGGGTTTCTGCAGGTTGGTTTGGGTTTGTTTTAAGCAGAATACTATGAAGTTTATAAATAGTAAAAATACAAGTTTTGTCAAAACCATAACTTGACAACTGTCATTTTGTTGCCCAGAGAAATTGGGAGCAGATTCCAGCGGCTCCCAGGAGCCCTTGCCCCGCTGTCGCTGGCCGTCCTTGCTGTGGGAGCCCGACTTCCCATGCTGGCTCTGCCGTCCCGGGCAGCGCCCAGGGTGTGCTCGCTGCTCCGTGGGCAGGAGCCGACAGCTAACGCAGCACTTCTCCTTTTAGAGCCTACTCGGTGCTCGTCCTGCGCAGCCGAGAAACCAAAATGCCCGCAGGATCTGCATGGTGCCACCCTGCTGTGCTCTTGCTTCTCTCCTCTGTGCCCCTGTGGGCAGCTGAGATTTCCTGCAGGAATGAAGATGGGGAGATAGTCGACTGGTAAGTAAATACCGTGCCGGGGAGAAACTCTGGGTGAGTAAATAACACTTGAGACTAAGCCGCGGGAAGTGGGTGGGTCACTGAGAAGCAATGCAGGGCAATCACTAGTTCAGTCCTGTGAGTCTGCCTGTGAGTAGTGGCAGAATTTTGCACCGGGAAAACCAAGGTTAAGTTATTGAAATGTGATTTCATTTCTCTGAACCAACCACCGTCCCGCATTATGACTAACTGCAAAATAATCACCGTTTTACACAGCGTTCATGCCTCATGATCAAAGGCAGCATAACGTGTGTAGGGGTGCCAAGGCTGCGCTCGCCAGCGGCAGCCCCGGGGGCACCGGCCCGGCCCGGGCTCCGGCACAGGGCTCCCCTGGCACAGGGCTCCCCTGGCACAGGGCTCCCCTGGCACAGGGCTCACCTGGCACAGGGCTCCCCTGGCACAGCAGACTGAGCCGGGCGGGAGAGCCGCCCGCGTCCCGCCCTTGGCCTCGCAGCTCCGGCCTGAAGAGCAGCGGGGGGACTTGTCCCGTTGGTGCCGCGGCTGAGGGGGAGCGGAGGCTGAGCCGCCCGGGGGGGATGCGGTGGCTGCAGTGTGGCAAAGCCGCCTGTGCCCTGGGACTGAGGAGCAGGGGCCGCTCCCCGCCACCTTTAGCTGGTACCACCCCACTGCAGCAGCGAGCCCGACTTTGGGTATTAAATGATTAATTGGATTAATGGACTTGGAAGATGAAAGACACGAAGAACAATCGCATAATGCATATCCAGCTCAGGTTTAAAAAGTGAAATGAGGGCTCTTAAAAAAGAACACAGAAGCTTCCCGAAGATAAATATCAACCAATTTCAAAATAAAAGTGTTTTTCTCATGGAACAATGATTAGTTGGGATACAAGTGATAAAGAAGTAGGCCCATCCTTTCCCTTGCCCACAAAGCTAACTGCAGGGAAAGCAGGTGCTCCTCACTCAAGCAGGAGCACAAAGCTGGCTTTGCTCTGTATTGGTGTAGCATCAAATGCATGATGTCCATCCCTGTGACTTGTCACCCTTGCCAAGGCATTTCTGGATAACATGATTTATTTTTTCAAGAATCAGTCTTAGTTGGTGCAACTACCCAACAACTTAAAGGTATGAGATATTTCATTTTCATTTCTCCCCAAACTGCAATTATTCCTTGCAGAATGAATTTTTTGTGCTAAAGCTAAAAAAAAAAAAAAAAACAAACAAAACAAAAACACCAGACCAAAATCTAAACAAACAAAAAACCCCACATAAAACCACTTTTACCATCCATTTCTTCAATGAAGACAATTTTTATATCCATATTCTCTGAGAAATTCTTTGAAAGCTGTGGCTAGGAGTAATTCACCTGTGCCTCCATATGAATGCCAGTGACATGGGGCCTGTTCCAGGTGGGAACTTTGGCATCTGCACAGGCAAATTCCTGTTGTCATTGACAAATTTAGCAGGAAGGACAACGGGATTTCCTTTTCAATGTGCCCTGACGAAACGAAAGAGAAACTTGGCTGTCTGCCAGGATCATCCTAGTTTATTGAAAAGAAAGGATCAGCCTTTGGATTCTAGATTTGGTTGCTATGAAGCTGACAGAAGAAGCAGAACTGAAACTGCTAAGAACTTCCTCTTAACCAAAAGATGCCCCTTCAAACAAACAGCACTGCAGGTTCAATTTTCAGTTAGCATGAGCTTTATGTGAGTTCCTACTATCCAATGGTTTCATCCTGCAGTATTCCGTAATTACTCATTATTAGTATTCACACACCCTTTCATTTGCCAGTAAACTGGAAGAATCAGTTGCCTTATCTGACTTGATCCCATCTGTACTCCCAGCTGGGCTGGCAGCTCCTACCCCTATGCAGTGCCTCCCCCATGCTTTCGTTCCACGAAGGAGCTCATCCCACTCTCTTCACTGCACCTCACACAGAGGCTGCAGGAGCAAATGGCCACAGGTTTGGCTTTCTAAGGAGGGCTTAGAGTCTTTCCCTTATTCTTCCAAACTCACTGTATTCTGTGGGAAGTTTTCCCTGCAAATAAAAGTTTTCCCTGTGCTTTCTGAGAAGTGTTGAGTTGAGGACTGAAGCCACAGATCCCCATTGTTTGGGTTGGTTTTTTTTTCAGTAGGGAGGAGGGGAAGAAATGAAGATGTGATATAGAAGTAACGATATGATTTTTTGTTGTAAGCTGGTGTTCAGTCACAAGCAAACAATGTGACAATGCTAATCAGGTTTAAGCAGCTTCACTTTTCCTTGGTTCTTAGGAAAATAACTTTCACTCTCTTCCCACATATGCCTAAGTTCTTGAGAAATTTCCCATGCACAAATAGCAGTAAAGTTTTTAGACAACTTTAATTGCTAATATACTCAGCTGGCTTTCTAGAAAGAGCCAAAACATGTATCCACTGGGAATTGGCAAGCACTTTACTGATAGCTCAATGACTAGTGTTTCCGTAAGCATACCTGCTAAGGTGGATTTGTCAGATGCAAGGCTGTAAACACCTCCAAAGCATAAATATTCCACTACATTTCAAAGCAGTTTGGAAAGGCTTCATCTACTAATTCCTGGTTTAGCTTGTACTACTGTAACTACTGCTATTCCTCTCCTTTCCAAATCTTCATTTCAGATAAAGGGATTGTTGTGACACCTGCTGCACAGACAGGCACGGGCAGCTCTCCCCAGCCTTGTTACATGAATCACTTTCTTCTCTGCAATCTGTCATCAGAAGTTATTTCTCCTGGGGTACTTAAGGAACATCATTCAGTCAGTGGCAGCACAGGTGGATTACCAGGGTGACCAGTGGTGTGTGTTTTTCCTCTCCCTCTACATGTGCATTTCCCACAGATTAAATATCCTCTTCTAGCAGAACACTTTCCTGCCACTTCTTACCTGCATTTGGAGATGCCTTTTGTGACCAGCCTCAGACTGTAAATCATCTGGGCAAGGCTTATTCCTCCTGATATACTTGAAGGGTTAAGCACAGGCTGCATTTCTGGTGAATAGTATAGATTGAAAATAATGCCACCCAGTCCTTACTGTTGACGTAAATAACAAATTACTCAAGTGCAGCCCTTGAAGAAAGTGGCTGAATTAATTATATTGCAATTAATCCCATGGACTTGTGCAATGGGAAAACTTGTTTACTTTATCAGGGACCTTAGTATGAACTGAGCCATTTACTGACAATATTGAGTACTCTACAATTTTGAAAAGATTTGTGTTTCTGGCTAAAAGTTTGCAAATATCTAGTCTGCAACAGTTCAGCAGTGTGCAAGTCTCTTGGGAAAAGCAGGATTGGAACAACATTTTATCACTGTGCTTTATGCTTATTTAGTGATTGTGAAATGTATAAATGTAAGATAATGCATTCTTTATTTTAATACCTAATTTTATCTATTTAATATAAAGCCATATTTATATAAGTTGTTTGACCATGAGCACAGTAGACTGGGTTTGGGACCCGAGGCTCTCTACCAGAACCAGGAGCAATAGGGATTTGGTGGACACCAAACCAGGGCTACCTGAAATACTTTAGGGGTACCAACAGCAGTCTGGCCACAGCAACGGGAGTTTGGTGCTGAATCAGCCTCCCTTGGTTGCTAAGAAGCAGAACAAATTTATCTGCAGCAGGTATTGTGCTATCAAACTGCAGCTGGTTCCTGTGCTGGATCATTGCTTTGAGGCTGGGATGTCCACACTGCGTGCTGGTGGCACTGCTCCCCCTCCAGCCGAGGCAATCCTGGAGTTACCCTTCTCTTCCTCAGGTGGGAAGGAGACACTGCTTTACACATTCAGATAGGGTGGTGGTAAAAAAGTGATTGCTCTTCCCTGTTGCAGGTTTGCTCTTTACAAGTTACCAAAACATGCTAAAGGAGAGATTCCCATGCTGGGGCTGGAATACATGTACATGGATGCCCTGGCTCCACAGTGGCAGCTTGGTAAATACCTCATCAACACGACGCAGGGCGCTCTGGGACGAACACTGAAGCAGCTGTATGACACATATGAATCTAAGGCAAGTGACATTTAATTACTGTTAGTATGTTTACTTGCTATTACATGCAGATGAAATGAAACCACCCAAAATAAGCACGTGGAGGTATGGCCAGACCTGACTGCTCAGATCTACTAAAGCACATCAGGGGGAGCGCCTTGACAGTGGGCAGACTATTCGCAGTTTTGGCTACAATTAGAAATTATCCTCAAAATTCTAATTTCTAGTCAAGCTTTTCATGCACTTAAAGTACTGCCCGTCAAAAAAGAGTGTTGGTACATACTCCCTTTGGCTTCTTCTCTGCAATTCATGTTGAGCAATATCTGAAGCTGTGAACTGGCTTGGAACTCAGACCAGGGCCAGTGGTGACTGTTACAGACACTTGTCCTCAGCCCTCCTATGTGCATGTGTTTCCCCCCTCAAATCAAATCTGTATTTTTATCTTCTCCCTGAAATCACTGTGACTGCTCCAGCAGTGATATGCTACTGGTTGGCCTTTTTTTTTTTCCCCACAGGGAGACACCTCACATATATATATTCGTGTGAAGTAATTGTAAAATATCACAAGATCTGCCTATAGTTATTTTTTTACCATCTACATAGTATTGTTGAGAGTCTGGGTATGTCTGCATTTCTACTCTGGGTTAGTGGTGGGGTGTCATTAATTTATATGTAGAAGAGATTCCCAGAAGTCAGTCAAATACTGTCAGTCCAGAAAACTGTCCTGTTGCAGGTCTCACTGTAATTGTAATAAACTGTTTACAAACTCTTAGTACATTGGGAGGGGAAGCATGTCCCAACTCCTTTGAAGTTCTTTGTTCAGGGGAAATAAGGTGCGGCCACATGCAAATATTTTGCAAAAAAGCTTTAATTGCTTGCCTTTCTTGAGAACACTTGTCATGTCTATTTTTACTCAGCAAATGTTTTCACCGGATCTGATTGCTAAATCAGAGAGAGGCACAAAAAACAGAGAGGGGAACTTTTTTGCAAGCAAATGCCATAAACCCATGTAAACTGTCTTAGCAAGCATATTCAACCCTGTGAGAAAGGGCTACTGCAGTGATTGAGAAAACTTCCACTTCGTGTTAACCAGAGCCCTGATGCTGAGTCTTCAGGTTTATTTTACTGTAGCATCTGTGAAGACTGTGTCAGCTGAACTGGGAGCAGGATTAGGCTCGTGATGTTCACACAGAGGAGTCCTGAATTATTCTGTTTCCAGCAGATGTTCTCTTAAATGCCTTCCTTTTACTCAATGTCATGTTTCAGAAGTGTGTGTTTCCCTGCAGAGGAACACCATTGCCTATGCGATATACAACGATGAGATCCCTGAATCAGACTCCAAAGGGTGGAAAAGTGGACACACCAAAGGTACAGGGAGTGTCCCAACCTACTAGTTTCTCCTTTCCAAAGTTATGGATAGCATCTACTTGTCTGTTTGTCTACCTGCATAACTAAAATTCCTGCCTAAAGCAAAACTGGAGAATGATTTGCATGATGTGTGGTTTGTTGTATAGTTACATATGCTGCAGCTTCTGTTTTGGTTTTGGTATGCTTGTGCTGTGTGAAGGATCTTAGGGCTTTTGGACTCTTTGTTTCAAGAGTTGAAACTCATACAGATTCTTTTAGTGAGTACAAACCACGTTATCCTGTGCTTGATGGCAACAGCAGTACAAGATGTGAAGGGAAAGACACCCTGAACATATACCCCTCCAGACTCTCTGGGGTAAGAAACTGCTGCCAAGATCATGGTATGCAGTTACAGAAAAACAAGATTTAGATATAAACTTCAGTGGAGGTCTAAATGTTCCCTTGAGGAAGCAGATGGGGTTTGCCCAGCCTGTCTTGGGTATGACCACATTTTTCAGGGCTGTATTTTCAGGGTGCAGCAATGGGGACAGCTCAGGAGCCATGCTCCACCCTGGAGTAGCCTCCTGAGGGGGGAAGCGTAGCCCGTCTCTCTGCTGCTTACAATGGAAGAGAATTTGGTCTAGAAGAGAAGACACAATGTTGACAGAATCTATTTCCCCTTATCCAGTGAATATATGAAGGAAGGGAAAATAAGCAGTGGAGAGAGGGTCACAGTCAGAACTTTTGAAGACAAAATTTGAGCAGAGGAAGAGAGGTTTTGAAAAGATTTTTTTTTTTCAAATGAAACATGATGACAGTTTGAGTTAGTCTATGCAGGAAAGAATTGATGCAATTTTAATACAATATTAGTGTCTCCTATGATCCATTAATCTACTCTAGAACCAGTTTACTGTAGATATTAACATGTTGAAATGTGGTCTCCACAGCAGCAGAACCAAAGCAGGACACAGCTCTATTGTCTCAGGGCTTTTTCGTCCTTAATTCATTAGCAGTAACTTTTTTTTTACAGGATTTCTGCTCTTGGACAAATCACAAGGCTTCTGGGTAATTCACAGTGTGCCTCTGTTCCCTCCCATCCCTGAGGAAGGTTACGGGTATCCAGCTACTGGGGAGTCCTTTGGACAGACAGCCATCTGTATAACCTTCAAATATGACCAGTTCACTGAAATAGGTATGAAAAGCTTTGCCCTAAGAAAGCCTTTGTCCCACCACAGCTCTCTGATTGCTTTCCTTGAGGCTTCACCTCAAAAATTCATTGTTCTTGACCTTTGTTGTCAGATTGGGAAACAAATGGGGCCTGGAGAGAGCATTCTTGGTTTCAGTTATGTTTATCCAATGATTTCCTGCGTGAATGTGGGAAATTCACTCTTCCACTCTGTTTCCTTCTCCCCATGGGGATTATTAGGATAATAATAGTCACAAGTGCTTATCAAGGGTAAATTAGTCTGTGTATACGAAGTGCTTTGGAAACATAAAGTAGGATGATTAATAATTTTTAACAGTAATAGCTCATTCAGCTACAATCACCTGCAGTTCTAAAAATGTAAGGCAAGTACAGCTTGAGCTGAAGTAGTAGCCTTGACTCATCAGAAATATGAAGTATGGAATAAATATCACCTAGAATTTCCCCAGTATTTTTTGCCACAAAAATCACCAATACTGAATATATAAAAAAACCCCAAAAAACCCAACAAAATATATACCTGTAAGATTCAGAACTATCTGACAGTGATAACTGGTACTGGAATCCTGCAAAGAACTGTCAAAAGGCATTACAAGAAGTCACGTTGGCATGCTCCTTACCTCTTTTCACACTGTTTTTTCACTGTTTTCTCAGTTACAAACCTCAAATCATATTAATGAAGCACACATGCTGTGCAAATTGCCAGGGTGGCCACACCTTAGAGCAATCTAAACCAGGTTCCTGTTTGTGGAAACACATCTGTGCACGTGTTTAGGGAAAGAGGACAAGAAAATGAGATGCATACACTAGTGCTTTTCCTGCCTCATCCTCCCAGCTTCTGATAATCTGTGGTTCAGGGATTTCCTGAGCCAGAAAGACTGGAATGTTCCTGATGGACTGGTCTTCCCTGAACTCATCTAATGAGCCCATTTGTTTCCTAGCTCTTCATGGTATCCATGGCAAGGACTTCTACAGTTAAGCTGAGCAGTGTTCAGAAAAGTGAATTTCTTCTGGAAATTCAATCCAGATGCTGAAACTCAAGTTCTGTTCTCCCTAAAACCAAACTAGACCCTTGGGCAGCTCTTCTGTTTGCATTTGGCTTGGCAGCTGTAACTGACTGGAAACCACTTCTGTAAATACAGACAGGTTTGGATTTACACATGCTGTCTGAGTGCTGTGTGGCTGCACAGAGGCTTGAAGATGAGCAGGGGTGGAAGTGGCAGTGGACCAAGACCACCAGTTAACAGTTCTAATAATGAGGCGTGAGTGGAAAAACCTGAGCGTGCTCTCCCAGCCAGTCTATGTGCTGCAGAGCCACCTGGAATACAAAGCAATTACGCATATTTTTGGTTGGTAGAATAAGATACTTTAATGCCAAACTCATCCAGAGGTAGGCTGGGAAGATTAAGAAGGACTTACGTTTCCTTTCCAAGGCAGAACTTTGCTCTCTTGATTGCTTTGCTTTAGCCCATTTTAATTCTGCTTATGTTCATTTCTGTGGGTTTTTCTCAGACCAACAGATGTTGAGTTACAATCCCGGAATCTACAGTTGTTCCATCCCTAACATCTTCCAAGCTGATCTCCCAAATCTGCAGAAGCTCTGTGCAAAGTCCAGGCTGCCTGTGGTCCCCTTGCGCCACCTCACCAAGCTCCAGTCAGCTCATGGGGAAACCTTTCTCCACTTTGCAAAGTCACACTCATTCATAGATGGTAAGGGAACCTGTTGCTCTATGTATCACACATTCTCAATTAATTCTTAATATATTAATTAATATATTCTTTGACATTTAGTATTGTCTTTGAGGGAAAAAAAAAGTTCAGCTTCACAAATGAATGAAACAGAGAGCAAGGAGTGGTGTCCCATCTTAATATTCTCTCAGCCCCACAAAGCAAAAAGCTGTCTGGTCCATCCTAAGTTGTTCAATAATGATATTTTCAGAAAATTTATTTCCTGTTATTGAACGATAACAACAAAGAAGAAATATGGGGCTTGAATCATCTGGGGTCTTTTTGTTATCAAGAAGATTTGCAATTTTTTTGTCCTTTCCTTTTTTTCCTGCTGGTTGTTTGTAACAGGTTTTCTAGAAGGAGAAAAATTAGAAATGAACTTCTGAAACCAAAGTCAAAATAAGGGGAAGGGGCAAAATCCCCTCTGGTTGACTTTATGCATTGCAATGAAACGAGTGTAGTCTAGATGATGCTTTTCAGTCTGTTTTTAAATGAAGGAATCTGAAAGATTAATTTCTCACACCCTGTGTTATTCCACAGATATCTATGTGGCCTGGATAGCTCAGGAACTGAAGACTGATTTGTTGGCTGAATCCTGGCAGCGTTCTGGCCAAAAACTTTACTCGAATTGCTCTCTCGATTACCACGTCTACAACATAAACCTAATAGGGATGCCATTGAATTCCACCTTTCATTCCATTAATGATCATTCCAAATGGGCTGTTTCAAGGAAATACGAAGATCAGTGGACCTGCATCGGAGACTTAAACCGTGCTGCCGAGCAAGCTTGGAGAAGTGGTGGGTTCATCTGTACCCAGAATGAGCACATCTACAGTGCCTTCAGGCACCTGATAATCCACTACGAAAGCTGCACTGCTGCTTCCACAGGGATATAACAGACCATTCCTCCCAACCAGCACAGCCCTTAGTACATAGAAAGTGTGTGAAATATCTGCCTTAAAACCTATTTCCTCTGTGAAAAACGGCCCTGTGAGTTGCCAGGTGTGCTAGATTCATCACCTTGTTGGCTATAAAAGCAGGTGGTGTGCAGGTAAATTATGGCTGGTTTGCTCTGGTGTGGGACCCAGAGGCTCTGCGTGTGCTGGGCTGTGCTCTGCTCTCTGCTGGCTCCTCACCATCCGTGCTGGGATGGGATGGGATAGGATGGGACCCTGTGGCACAAGGCTGCACCAAAGCACATCACTGTGGGTGCCCTGCATGGGAACCCCTAGAGCAACTTGTGAGTTGGGGCTGCACATGGGATGGGAAGGACAACAGAAACCTCTCTCCTGAGCTGGGTTGTCAGGAATGGGCAGTCGGCAAGGGACAAGTACTCCAAAATACCTCAAAATCACCCCATATTTCAGGTGCTTTTGAGATAAATCACAGCATTTCTGCTCAGTTTGGGCTGAATCTCTTAAAGTGCTGATTAAATCCAGATGGGGAGATGAGTAGATCTGTGGACAGGAAGGCTTCATTTTTACGTGATTCATTTTTAGAGAATAAATGAGCTTTAAAGCATCTTTAAATCATCTCTATAACCAATAGCTTGGGAGTATTTCTAGTGCTTTTATTCATGTACAGCAATCTTATAAACAAATAAACATGTTCAAAATTTGAATAAGCAAAATAAGAGAAAAAAACAGTCTGTTGACAGTCTCCCTCTTCCATCTATATAGTTATTTGTGGTTTGTTACAATCTATATAGCTGCCAAGGGAAAAATGGAGACAATTAGGAAAAAAAATAAAGAAAAGGGAAGAAAATATTTGAAGGAAGATGTTATTTAATCTACCTTTTCACATTACAACAAATGTGACTGTTAATTTTCAATATCTCCATTCTCAGGCTTAGGACCTGAAGTTTGCATGGAGTTGCTGTAAAGACAAGGCTAATTTGGAAAATCCTGATACTCTTGGGTTCAGATTTCAGAATTGTATCTGCATTAATATGTTCCTAAATATATTTATAGGGTTCTATCTCACTCGTAATTTTTTTTCCTGAATTGCTGATATAAACTCCAATCTGAAGAGTTGTCTGTCCCACTAATATTTCTGTTTTGCTGTGTTCCTAGTTCCTACCACTGGTTCTCCACAAGTGTCTTAAAAGGAATTAGACAGAAAGAAATGCCCCACAACCGCAAGAGGTTGTCAAATAATGTATCAAGCCTTCATAATGAAGGGAACTGTGGAAGAATAGATTTCAAAATTAGCCAGTCTGGATCAAAGGCAAACCCGAGTTTCATAGCTCAGTGAAAATAGTGTAGATAGCTTAGATATCCTGCACAAAATGTTTTTTTTTACTTTTCTCTGCCTATGACATAACATTTGATAAATAATTTGCTTGGTAATGCTTTTTCTCTGATGCTTGTGAAATTGTTTAACATATACACCTTTCATTCTTTTGCTAGCTAGGGTTGAGCAACATCTTTTGTGGCAGCAAATATTGCCAGTGACACAGAACACTGCGCCGTGGGATGGTAGGGCATCACTCAGATAAGCCAAGATAGAATTAATCTCTCTTGCCCATCTTTTCATGGCAGACACTAACCTGACCTGCCTGTCTGAGCTCTGGCATCTTGCCCGTGGGTTTGTGTACCCATGATCTCAGTGTACAGGGCTGGTGAGAAACCCTCCACTGGAGACAGTGCTGGTGAGGCTCCCCGTGGTGCCTCAGAGAGCACCTGCACCTGTGGCACAACCTGTAATTATGGTATTTTCAAATGCTCAGCCACAGCATCTGGATTCACAGAGTTGGATAGCAAAGAGTCTCTGTCCCACAGGTTGTCAGAGAAGTGTTGCCACAGCCCTGCTTCCCAGGCTACGTGTCACCAGTCTGTCACTTGACTTTAAGTGCTGATTGCTGTTCTTAATTATTTGATCAATTGATAGCTGGCATAAGGCTAGACTACTTAAGCATTTACTAGACTAACTTAAGCATTCCTCTTTCAGTATACCCAGGAGTGGTTGCCTCCATTTTATACCTGAGGAGGTATAAAGTGCAGTAGGAAGGTGCAGAAAAACAGCTGTACCATACAGCAGTACAAGCACCTCAATATACAGACTCATTTCAGTGGTGTGGCAATAAACAGGCTGCAGATCTGGTTCTCTCATGTTTTAGCTGTAAACAGCTTTAATTCAGTTTTGCTATTGTTGTGTAACTTCAGTATTTGCATATCATAGTATTTCTGCTGCACACCTTATGAAACATGGGCAGGCTCTTTGTTTCCCAAAAGAGACTGATAATCAACAAAATAAACCAAATAGATTTTTAAAGGGTTTGTAACTCAAAGGCTTTCTGTGCAAATGCAAGACCGTAAGCCACTTACTCAACCTCATATGCCCTCACAGCACGCGCTGTGATCAATCATTAGTGTGAAATACTTTTTGCCTATTTTATATGCATATATGTATGTATTCATAAAGTTTTTAAATTTAAAATACGCTGTTCTATTTTAAAATGCCAAACACTCAAGAAATACCTGCCTGTCCCAGTGATTCTGTGTTGCCTCTGCTGCCCACCATGACCCTTTTGATGGGCAGGCTGGTTGCTGCAGAAGGGGACATGTGGCACAGCCCCTCTGCAATTTCAGGGGGATGTGCTCAGCAAAACTGACCCTGCAGAAGGGCACAAGCTCTGGACCCTGGCCTGGAGAAGGAATAAAGCTGCTCTCTTGTCTGCCAACCTGGAGTACCTTCTCAGCATGCAGGTATGGCTGTTCTGACCCTTGGGCTCCGTTCTAGTTAGACTAAATGAGAACATTTATTATACATGAAAATTGTTTGCCAAGGGAGTAGGAGAGGCCAAAAGAAAACATTATTAATCCACTAAACATTACTGTACTGCAGCCAAGTTTGTAACAAACACAACAGTAGGGATCATTGTTTGGTATAAATTGCCTTGTAATCATTTCCACAAGCTGAGGCTCAGTCCCAGCACGCCTGACACGCTTGTGGGGTGCAGGAAATGCAGATACAGTCTCCTGAAATACATGCCTGCCATTTGCATCTCCTGCCCTCACCACTGCTACTGCCACCCCAGAGCAAGGGCAGGACTGCTCAAAAAGCTGTGATGATTTTTCTGTAAACCCCTGTATCCCTGAGGATGCTTCTCTAACACTGGTAACTGTGGGTCATAGGGCAGTGGTTTGCTGTGTTGGAAAGTGCAATTTTATACAGACAATGCAAGAGGTCAACAGATTTGACATTGAAGAAAAGCTAAACATAAAAAAAAAAGTGAAGGCTTAAATATTTAAACTGTGTGAGGTTTAATTCCAGCTGGGCAATTACAATAAACTGGAACACAGGCAGAGGCATTGCAGCCTGAGCCCACTTCACAGAGCAGCCTTTGTGATGGAATTGCTTCTGGTGTCTCCACAATGATTGAACATACCCTGCTCTCTCATTACGGGAGTGATGAACAATGTAGCTGCCCGCCAGCAAGTCAAAAGAAGCTTTGGGAAAAATTTCTCTGAGTTTTCCCTTCTCCAAGGCATGCTAACTTAGCCTGGTGCTTGGACTTGTCACAGGGGTCCACAGGCGTCCTTCTGAACCAAAGCAAAGTCTGCTTCAAAGTGTGCATGATGGCACTTTAAAGTACAGCAGTCCTGCACAAATCAGGTTTTGATCATTTGATCATCAGGAGGTTTTGATCATTTCACTGTCAGTAACACCCAGTATTCCAGCTGTCCTTACAAACCACACACACTGCTCCCCTCTTGGCACGTTTTGTGCAGTTTTCTGCTCTCAAAAAAACCCCCCCAAAACCGGGAAGTTTCCAGTAGACACATCTAATGTAAGTGCCTGCGTCAAACAGGGCTTCCTCAGCTTCCCTGCAGCTTGAATGGAGAAGGTTATTTTTACAAAGACATATGGGCCTCTCATCCCTCTTTTGTTTAAATGTACACAGTCCTGGCTTCTGACAGTAGTGAAATGCTCAATAACATCATTGTGAGAAACGTTTTTAATGTATCAAACCATCCTTGGCATTATTAGCATAGTCACATAATTATCCATGGAGAAACTTACACCCATATGTTAACGCCCATAAAGTATTGTGTGAATCTCTTTTATACCTTTATTTTCAGTTTCTGGGAAAGATACATCACTGGGTACTTAATGTAGCAATTGCTTCAGAAGGTGTAAGCTGCCTATGCCCGCGGTGAAATGGTCGGGAGGCAGAGTAGTGCTGGCAGCGTCATCTGAAAGCTCAGTAAGCCACAGTCTAACTGTGCTCAGAATGTGATGCAAGAATATGATGCACCTCTTTAATTTCACAAGAGATTTCTTAAAAAGACGGGAATTTAAAAACGAGAACGAACAGAAACTGATGGTAGGCTAAGTGTGAAAAAACACCTTGTAGGGAACAAATTCTTCATAGTACAAGGCAGAGAGCCTGATCTGAAATTCCAAGCTGGGATAGCAATATCAGTGTTTTCTAGATATCCTGATACCCTGAGTATCTTAGCCGTATCTGACACTTTTGTATTTAGACTGGATATACCAGATTAAAGATCTAATCTGCTGAATTTTCTCATAATCCTTACAAATTTGGCATGAAGGCAGTAAAAGAAGTTGTGTGTGAACCCAGAAATCGGTTGTAGCACTTTCAGATCTTGGCCTCAGACAGCATAATCTAACTTTTTAATGCAGACCCATTGTATGCTTATCTTTAGGGGTTTTAAATTATTTATCCCAGTATTACAAATATGCTATTCTGTGCATACGTGATATGTTCATTCTACTAAAACTGTTAAATACAAAACATTAGGACATGAGAAATATATCTCACTTTTTATAAATAGCTGTGTTACACTTTTACTCAAGTGATTTTAGTAAATCCTTTTGATTTTATTTTTTTCATTTGCCTTTGCTTGACATTTCTTCCCAAGGTGTCTGGTGACTATTCTGATTCTTCTGTAAGAGAGATAAAAGTAAGGAACATTCTTCCCCTCCTTTGATCACTTTGCAGCTTGGGAACTGCAAACCCATACTCAAATATTCAGAGCTTACAGGAGCAGAGCATAATATTTAATGTTGCATGCTAGAGTAAAGGCAATTGCTACAAATGGTTCACTGTAGTACAGTAGTTCTAGCATTGCCTAATTTATTAATCATAGAAATGTTGCATGCAAATTAGCCACAGAGTTGTGCATCATAATACAGTAATCCAAAAATCTGTCTTCACATGTATTAATGCTCGTAAATTATGGATATCACACTACAGCATTACACAGTTTCCCCATTACATTCCAAAACTTGCCGAAAGCTTACTAAAAGCCATGTTACCGAGTGTTTTCTTTTTGTTCCTTACTTCTGGCTTTCTAAAGTGTGAGAGTATTTAGCTGCAGGGCATTTTTGTGTCTTCCTTTTCCCAGGGTTCCTTTTTGGGCTAACATTCCGCCAGCCAAACATCAAGATTTCTCTTGCTATAGTGCAGTTTAAAAACATATTTTTGCTCTGGTATGAGTATGGTCAGCACCACTGTCCTCCCCTGCTCTGAAAGCTGCTCCATTTCACGTCCTGACCTTGTAAATCCTAGGCACTCTGCAAGGGAAATCTGCATCTTTTCCTCTCTTGCTTTCTTAATGCTCCAAATATTTCTTTTAGGAAAGTCAAGGTGAGAATAAAGGAACTGATAATGTTGCATGGAATATTTTGCAAAAAAAGACCATGAAAGAATTTCTGCACAGCAAATAGGGATAATCTGTGCAGTTGTATCCCCAGCCACTCACCAACTTGCCCTCCTCTTACTGTCAAAAGATGAGAAGAAACAGAGAAATGGGAGCAAAGAGAGTTTGCAGGAAAAAGGGAGAAGAAGGAATAAGACAACTGAAGGTGAGCAAGACAGAGAGAGCAAGGGAAGAGCAGAAGGAGCGTTAGGATTGTCAACACCAAGGAGGTCAGAGACCTTGGGTGTGATGACAGATAAACATTAGGAGTTAGCTATGCAAAAATCCAGTTTACAGGATATTTAATTTACTATGATAGATACTTAACATTTATCCATTTTACAGATACAGTCTCCACAGGCTACACCACAGAGATAAAAATGAAAGGCATAAACTGAAGTGACTTAGCCAAGCAGTACAAAAACACAAACCAAACCAACACCCGAGAGGAAGTTGCTGCATCTCTGTTACCAAACTACGAGAGGTGAGGTAAGGCAAAGTCAAAAGCATTAAATAGATAAAAGTAGGTGAGAGAAATTCATAAGCTAAGTTAACCAGTTTGAACCACACGTATTTGAATAAGATGCTAAACCACTCTTTTAGAAGAAGGAAACTACGATTAAGGTTTAAAGCCAATACAACAATACAGTAAAAACAAGAGATGCAAAACATTCATAGGAGTAACTGTGGATCATTTCATTACAGCTGGTGATGCTGAAGTGAGCTGCATTCATTCTTGTAGTATTGAGAGAACTGCAGGCAAAAAAAGTAATACAAATACAAAAGAAAATAAACAGAAAATACACAGACATAAGAAGACTGATGCCTTTAACACTTTGCTTTGGGTATTGTTATTACAGATATATTTACAACATATGGTCTGTTATTGTCAGGTTAAAAATCAAGTTTTATTTAGAAACCTCCCAAGCTTTGTGTTTTCTTCAGTATCATCTCTGATCCTACTTTGCTCTCCAGCACTAAACAAACTACCACTGGTCTAATATAGTAGTTTCTCACTGCACTTAGTGTCAAAATCATTAAGTATTCCCAGGTATTACTTACTGTCACTTGGCTCATGGTGGCTGTTTTGTCACCTCCCGGTCTTGAGTCCCACAGAGGAGTAATGGCATTATAGAAACTGTAGCTCTATAAAAAGTGTCATGTTAATATCAGAGGAGGAGCTAGCCATAAGGGGTTGGCTTCACAAATGTAAATATTTAATAATTTATTTAGCAACATGGCTTTTCTTTTTCCCCCAGGCAAAAACTTTAATAAAGGAATAGGTCTGCTGCAACAAAGGAAATAACAGCAAAAACAGGGACAAGGACACATCCTAACCCCACTAATATCAGCAGGAATTTGCCTTCATCTTCAGTGGGAACAGAACTTCAAAGACATGGGAATCACCTATAAAACCTGAAGGGTAAAATCTGAACCTTCCATAGTCTATGACACAAACTCTGTTTAGAGGGTGATAGCATAGTCCCGACACGATGAAAATGTCCCTAGCAGGAGTTGCACTCCTTGGCCTGACCACAGCCTTGTCCCCAGCACTGCCAGGGTGGCTGTTAGAACAGACCTCAGAGAGGTCTCATGCACAGGCAGCTTCTTTGAGAGAACTTCTCTGAGGCAGGACTACACAGGAGCTGGCCAGAGATGAACTTCCTTTTGGTGGACACTGTCTCTCTTTGTTCATGGCTATACTTTCAGTGCCCAAGTCAGGAAGAAGTGATATCCCCACCTTTAGGAGTATATTTTTTTGCATCTCAGTAACTTAAGATACTCTTTCAAGGCCTGTCTCTGGCAGAATGAAGGCTGAAAGCTCTATCTCCTCAGTCCTACTTTGTGTTGTTAGAACTGAGGAAGATGGGCTGTGTGGATATAAAGACTCTTTTCTTCTCTAGGGAGATTTAAGATCTCCCTAGGGGACTAAGAACATCTTCTGGGTGCACACTGCTTTCTAAGTGCTGTGAATGTGGGAAAGCCAGGAGGAGGGAACTCATTCCTGAGTACCTCTGCAGGTCTTGTTTTGGTACTGGCACCATACAGCAAAGTAGAAATTAAAAGAGCAGAGATACCATTCTTCTGCTAACAGCAGAATTAGTTTCCCTCTCTTTCCTTTGGATGACTCCTTATGCTTCTGTTGCTGGGAGCACACAATGCAACACGGTGTCAAGTCACTGCACGTGTGTAATGTACAACCTGGAGAGGTTGTTACACCCTTGATGAGTGAGTTTATCTGTTCCTCATGGTACTATTTTAGCTTTGTGAGAAAAAGTACCCCTCTGTCCTTCATTATTCCTTGGTCACCAAAATCAGTCTGACAACACAGACTCTTTCAAATAAACCAAATTCCAAAGAATGGTGGGTGTTTCAGGAAAACAGTCCATGGCAGTGTGTACCCTAACTAAGGCCTCTCCACTGATTTCAAATTCTATTTCAGATGTTTCATGTGGCATCTACACCACCAAACCATTGCAGGCTGTATCAAGAAAGCAATGGCAAACACTTTCAGAAAAGCACCTTTACAATAACTATGTTTAACATATGCTAGTATGTCTGTGTACTGTACAGCAGTGATTTTCAGTCTCTGGGTGTAAAGACATTAGTGTAAGATTAGTAAGTTACCTTTAATAAAGCCACAAATATGACTATGAAATAGAAGTTCATGCATATTTTCCATACATTTAATTTCTTAAGGAAGCCTGTGCCTCTACTGGAAAATTATAGGGAAATTTCAAAACCTTTGCTCTTTGCAAGTTAGACCCACGTTGTATGCCAAAATATACAGTTGGGTTTTTTTGAGAGAGCTAGCATTGCTCAGGGCCCTGCCGGTACAGAGGACTTGAGATTTCAATACTTCTTTTAAAATAAAATGCAGTATTTCTTTAATGCTAAATTCCTTTGGATTCCAGCGTCCTCACTGTTAACAATCAGCACATTTACAATCAAAGAAGTGAGGAGTGAAGCATGTGGTTTGGCTGCTTTCAAAATCATATGCTTTGAAAATGCTATTTGAATTTGTGGGTTTAGCTTGGTAATCCAACTGAACTGACCGTCAGCTAGACAGATAGGACAGTAAAGGTGAAACACAGTATCGCAGATAAGAAACTAATCTGTATTTCATGGTTCCCATCTGTGGGTATATGAGCCCAGCTCTTTGTGGGATCAAGTGACACTTAAACATAGCACTATTGAGCACAACTGGTTTGATTATCTTTGTTAAACTGGTGTGGTAAAGGCAAAGTGAAACCGAGTGGCTTCGTGGCCCTCACCACTTACACCGTAAGCACAGTGTCCTCCCTAGGCAAGGGCAGTTCCAAGGGCTAACAGCATCTGAAGTAAGTCCAGTGTAAATTAAATGTAGTGTTGCGTAAAGCATGACAATAAGGTCAACAGAGTAAAAATTAGAAGAGCTAAACTTTAGATAAATTTATGAATGCACTGTACAAATTAATACATATTTGTGCAAAGTATTCGGGAGAAGAGAAATATATTTCCTCTGAAAGGATGTAGGTGTGGCTGCAGTGTACCAAGGAGATTAAAAAAAAATCCTGTTGCTGTGTTCTTGTTGTGTTTGAAGTAATAATTAGACTTTGGCGTCAAGTTTGAATGATAACTATTACTTTCTTCACACAGATTTTCTAAGCTTGAGAGACCAGTTTTCAAAAGCTCTTTAGCAAAGTTATTATGTTGCAAGCATTACTCCGACAGAAGAAACTGTAAAAGGATGATCAGAAATAGTCAGGGTGAGTCCTGGTTTTTCAGTACCTTCTCAGGATTTGGCTTCAAAAAGGAAAGTCAGCTTTTCTGACAGTAATCTTTCATAATTAGAAATGAAAATTATGCAGTTGGCAAGTTCTCAACAGCCTTGGAAATTGGACCTAATACATTCAAAGGCACAAGCCTTTAAATGTAAAGTCTACATATTTCACATGTAGACACTGTTAGCTAATGTTCTCAATTAGAATGCATGCTTTTGTTCTTAAAGAAAACCACCCATGCTATTTCTTTTACTGCTGATACAGGTTTGTATCTGTTAATGCTTTGAATTTTCTGATTTGGATACTCCCAGAGGGAGTACTTTCAACTCCCATAGCACTGTGTCCCAGATAGCATTACAGTAAGTCTTGCATATGGCTGTATGAACATACTACTTATGAAAAGAAGCTTACACCTGAAGAACTCTAGTACTGTGAAATAAAGTATTCAAAAGTGAGGAAGTATAGAACTACATTTGCCTGTACAACTTTGATTTGGCCTGTGTATGACTATCCTTTACAACTGGACCATCTTTTTTTTTTGTGTACAAAATCTGCAGCTTTCTCAGATAATATGTAGAGGGTTTGCTGGCTTTTAATCCTTTATATTAAGTGTGTAGTCTTCTGGTTTTATTTATTGCTCATTATCCAGCTCCATCCCAGAACTTAATTCTGTGACAGAAATTTGATACGTCTAGCTGAAAGAACAAGTGAGAACAAAACTTTAAATACCAGCCTCAGCCTGGATAAAAGCCTGGAAACTTATACATTTAGTTGTTAAAAAAAAAAATCTGGAATGACATGCTAATAATCCTTGACAGAGGCGTGCGAAGAGACTACAATCATCTGAGCAGTATATTCTACTTAAGCTTTAAAAAAAGTACAACAGAACTTGCTATTGATAAATAACTTGTGTGCAGGATCCAGAGCAGTTTTGTTGGTATCTCCAGCAACGCCATCACTCCATCTCTCAATGACTTTGTGGTTGGCATCATATCCACAATATCAGCCTTGCAGGTTGTGTAACAAGCTAATGATGCCACCCTTAAGGAAAAACATGGAGGTGCTTGTAGGATGACAAGGTTCCACCACACAAATACAGTAAGAAATAATTGAGATTAGGTGAGGCTGCAGTCAAACATGAAACATTAAAATACTGTTTACAAACAAACATAGAACCAATTAAACTGAATTTATGTAAACTACTTAATTAGCAGATTAGAAAGCCTGATGTTACATGTGTGATCTTCTAGTCTGACTTCCGGTATAATGGAGAGCAGATTTTCCTGAACTCATTCCTGTCTGAACTAGATTGTATCATTTTGAAGGAGAAACATGCATGTTGATATAAATATCAACAGAAAAGTTACCATAATTCTTGGTAACTCTCTCAATGATTAATTAGAGGTAACGATAAATTAAGGTTGCAGGTCTGGGATCTTTGTCTCCTAGAGCTAAGGCATGGATTTTTAAACGGATGTTTACAACACAAAATGGTACATAAAGGGCCCCTATTAACCTTCTATTTGATGAGCTAAATAGATGGAACTCTTTGAGCCCCACATTAGAAGGAGAGTATCTCTCAATCGTGTCTCATCTCTATCCTATGAAATCCTTCTAATTTTTCATCACTTTATTTGAATTTAGGACCCAAACCCCATTTACAACATTCCACTTTTCCTTGCATTGGTGCCAGATACAGATGAAAGTATGAATCTCTCTATTCTTTCTCAATATTTACTTGCTTGGGCAATCAAGAGTTGGCTTCCCTGTTCTAGTCACCACATCAGAGAATAGCAATTGGGGTCTATTAGTCTCCAGTTGCTTTTCAGAGACTTTGCTTCCCAGCAGAAGACTCCCTAAGAGATTTGCTGGGCCCTTGTTCTTTCTAGAACATATGTTCTGCTTATTTATTTGTATAAAGCAAAAATGCTTTCACACAAATTTTGTAGGAGAATAAGGCACAAAGGGATGTATCAGAGTTACCATGAAGTATTTGTGAAGAAAGAAACTGAGGACAGATCTCCTGAATCCCATATTGGCACTACAGTACTGCACATTTCCATGGGAGACTGAATTGCAAAGGCCATGGCCAGATGCATTGTCAGCTGATGGATACAATCCCAGTACTGGATTGAATGCTGTAATTTCTTTCCAGATGTATTTAAAACTATTCTGGTTCAATAAGAAAGCAGAGCTTGAAGCCTAACTCTCTCCTGCCAAAGGTAACCATGCCATACCTTCTCTTTCATAAATAATCCCACACAAATTTAGGAAATAAAGTATTTTCCCAAACAGGAGAAAAATATGATCAATTTGGAAATATAAACAAAAGAAATATTTTAGCTAATCAGTTTAGCTAATTCTTCCTTGTCAATTTGTACAGTTACTTTTACTGAAATGGTGCTTTTGATTCTGTCCTCTGTCTCCTACTGCAGAGAACAAAGATTGTCTTCAGCATCACTCTGTGTTGGGTAAAGCACCAAACTGGTTGAACCATGCAGACCAAGTAAAAGAGATCCTGTGATAAAAGGTCTAACTTAAGAGCAGATTTCACTATGAGTTTAATTTCTTTGTTCAATCAAACCCTGTGCACCAGACAGGATTGGCTCTGACAAGCTCCTACAGAAAAATGATCCCAAAGAGACTGAAATCTAGGCCACAGCTACGAATAATTCTTCGGAAGCTCTCTGGATTTCCTGGAGGGCAAGGTGTGGCTCTGTGTGTGGGAGGTAAACGCTGGTGTTCTTCTGTTAGTAGTAATTAGGTGCAGCTTGAGTTTCATTAATAAGAGCTACATATGCATGCTGGAAAAAAAGTTTATCTGACACTGGGATTATATGTTACTAGCTAAATGCCTTACGTTGTGTGTTATCTTTGCTATTTTGTGATTAGCACTTAAAAATGTCCATAATATTTTATCAGCACATAAGAAAAAAAGTTCTTTTACTGAGAGTTTATAATATAAAAGAGAAAGAAATCTCCTGGTAAATCTCCACGTTATCCTACCAGTCTGTCTAACATTTTAGAACCACTTCTTGCGTTAGCATTTGTTTTTATTAGCTTTAGTCATTTTGCTTTTGATGTTGTTCATAATTACTGACAAATGCAAAAATAGTCTTTCCAGAAATTTACCATGAACACCCAGCACTGAAATACCAGTCTTAAAGATTTGATAAACCAGTAAAGAAACAGAATCTTATTGGGGAAAAGGGCTGGGTAGCCTTAAATAGAAGAGATTCTGCAATTCTAGTGACTATTCATCAAAATCTAGTGATGCAAACAGGAAAAAAACCAAACCTGTAATGTAGCTAAAAATGCCTGTTAAATTATTTTAAAAGTCCATTCGTTGCAATGTTCAATCCCATACCATCTGAATATTATGGCAGTTATTCTAAAATTCTTATAAAACACTTGAAAGGGTTTTTTACTCCATTTTGAGGTTTCATAGCATCACAGGTTTTCAGACCAGAAGAAAGCACCATGAGTCTCCAGCCTGACCTTTTGCAGGGTACAGGTGGCAATTAGATCAAGTGATATATACAGCATTTCTGGTGGAGATAGAACACTTCCTTTGGAAAACCAATCCACCTTCTTGATTTGAAGATTTCAAGTGGCAAGAAATACTTCCCAGGCCTATCAATTTATTTTTTTTCCATGGCTTAGTTAGTCCAAGGGGTTCTCTCTATGTTTTGGTTTTGTTTTGTAATCAAAAAATGGCTCAGCTTTCAAACACTACATCTTTTAAAAGATTTGTCTTCTAAACTGAAGATTTCTATGATTATTCTCTTTATTTATGTAATTCAAGATGAGTTAGTGCTTATGTAGTTCATTGATGGGCTCGAGATTAAGGTTTTGAAGCCCCTGTAAGAAGGGTTTCTAGATCACAAAGCAACCATAGACTGGTTAACCAGGTTCTCAGTTTTTGTCTCGGTATCAGGCCATGCTGCTCCACCAGCCAACCCCTACTGCTACAGTGCTCTCCACGTGGATCCACATGGATGGCATTGCTGTGTGTTCTTACTTGCTTTTCTCTATTGCTGCTTTTCATAGTGCAGCCCTCCATCACATAGCTAAACTACGGTTTTCTTTCCTAGCAATATTAGCCTGCACTTAGCTATACTAAAATACACATTGTTCAAGGTAGCTCACCTTTCCAAAGATGTACTAGTACCGTGGACTAATTCCTTATCACTGAAATGTGTTAAAATATTTAAGCAATATATTTTGCTTATTCTTGATAACATATATGTTGATACCACGAAGTTAAGAGTGATCTGCAAGGGGAACAACAGTTTCACTTGACACCTTTTACTTTGTAACAAAATAGTTATACTTTTTTAGTACCTTTAGTAGCACAGGCAAATTGTGTTGCATTAATTTTGATCAAGGAGAAAATTCTTATATATTTGGGGGCAACCTGCATGCAGAAAAAGAAACAAAATTATTTGCTATACCAAGTTCTATTTATTTCATCAAAATTATTCCACTACTGTACAAATATGTCTTAATGTAAAGTAATAGAAATTTAATAAATAAAATGAAAACACAAAGTAGCATATTCTGAAAAATATCTGGCTAGAAATGAGTCATACTCTAATCCTGGATAAACTCCTTCTTTTTCCCTACGTGAAGGAATGTTTTACTAAGGCTGCTCAAGCTATTTTTTTCGCCATCAGCAGAGAGATACAAGCCACTTCCTACAAAGAGAACCACACCCCTCAAGAAACACAAATTTTTCTGCATACCCAAATCATTGATGAAATGTTGCCATTGTCCCTTTTACAGGACAGTTCTTTGGAAAAGGACAGTGATCTCAGAAGCAGCACAAGGAATTCAGCAAAATACCAGGCTGGAAACAGTAGATACTTCTTCAGTACTTTGCCATGGGTAGCTATTGGATAAATTTCTGAGAAAGTGTAATGTATCAAATTACAATTTTGTTGTTCATAGAATTTCTATTTGGGGAAGTATTCCTGTTTTCTGCACTAGGCACTTGAAACTCCAGCAACCTCCATTATATTTTTTTCCCCAGCTAATATACAATTAATGCATTATCTAGTAGTTATAATCTACTAACTAACCAGAAGTGCTGACAGACTTGTAGTAAATCAAACACCCAGTATTAACAAGGCTGATCTGGTTATCAGTTTAAGATAATGGCCAGCTGTGCCATCTTGATAAATCCTGTGGGAAGAAGTTACTGTAATGTCGGTTATAACTACATGGTTACTACTGTGTTGACATCCATACATAAAGCAACTGTGAAATAATTTTTTAAACTCTAACGAGTTTAAAACTCAACAGTCATATGTAGCAGACTAGGGAATTTCCATAATTTTTAAATAATACATTTGCAAGGTTTTTTTTCAAGAATACCGTGTAAAATGCCTTCTTTTTTAAAACACTCTCCTTTGCTTCATTTTTCCTGAGATTATTTAAGTCTTGCTCTGTCAGGCTTCCAAAAGCTTTGCTTCTTTTTCTTTCTCACATGCATATAGACACACGTTCTGAGATGTTTGACACAGACATTTGAATGCATCACTGATTACTGCTCTTTGCATGGTACAGCAAGAGGGTACACCAGGCTGAACTGCTGCACCTTCAAGAAGGGCAGGATGAGAGACGCAGAGAACTGCAGGTCTGCCAGCCTCACCCCTTTCCCCAGGATGACTCTGGAGCAAATACTCCTGGAAGATATTTCCTAGCACCTGAGATACACAAAGGTGATTGAGAACAGACAGTGTAATGTGGCTTTACCAAGGGCAAACCTTTGATGGGAAGACTGGCTCAACAGAGGAGGAAGAGCAGTGCTTGCTATTTACCTTGACTTTAGGGAGGCCTTCAACATGGACTCCCACAGTGCCCTTACAGTCAATTTGGAGAAATATGCAGTGGAAAAATGTACAAGGTAGATGGATGGGCTGTGCGGTAAAATGGGTGTTGATCAGCAGTTCTGAGTTGACACAAAAAGGTGGCTGGTTACTACTGGTGTTCCTCAGGGACCCATACAGAGGCCAAAACTCTTACTGTCCTTATTAATGGCCTAGACAAGGTAACATGGGGGACATGGATGTCAATAGTCTGGAAGATAAAACTGCCATTCAGAGGGACCTTTATTGGTTTTTTTTAACATTGTTTTGTTTCTTAAGCCTAGGACTTTTTACACAAAAGCATGAAGACTGTAAAGAAATTCTCTAAAGCAAAAGCATTACAGAATGAAAACTAAGAAAATTTCATTTGGTCCTTATTCAGCCATAGCAAAATTAACTTTTTTGGACACTCAGTCTGCATTTCTCATTTGCTGGGTGGTGAACTTGAGATATGTGGAATCTGGTATCTAGAATGATCCTGAGCATGGTGACATTAACTGTGAACCTAATTGAATATAGTTGTGGTTTAAATGCATAGTGCTAAATATTCACCAAATAACCTCTGGGTATCTTACACTGGGCATTCTAAATTCATAGATATGTTTAATAAATTTTGTTTTGACAAAATGGTTTAATTTTCTCATCCATATAATGGACATCATGCCTTCTTTCCAATAAGCACCTTAACGTTTGTACCCAGCTCAGGTACTGTAAACAAGAGTAACCCAGAAAAGCATATGAAAATAATAATTTTGTTTTTGTGTTAAGTAATGGGATGAGGACAGGCATTGAGAGCACGTAGTAAGATCCAGTGTTAATTCTAAATGTTAAATAATACCCAACTTTATCATGCATGATACCCATTTTATCCATTAGAGAGATTGCCCTGGGTGACTGAAAACACTGAAATTAAAAGACTGTAACCAAGATCCACTAAGGAATGCAAGCCTCTAAGTCTCAAGCAGATGATCCTGAAAACTACTCACGCAGTTCCTGTGTAGGCACCTTGTAATTTTACTTTGCTCCCCTATGAAATGCACCCCTGGAGAAACAGCTCTTGGTATGCCTAAGTCTGGGAACAGTCTGGAAAGAGCTAAGCAGTTTAGCATTTATTTTTTGCTTACGCCTAGCTGAGTAAACAAGAGGCTTTTCTACAGTAGAGATAACAGATGGCTTGGTACAGTATCACATACCAAGCACCACGGGCCTAGGATCTCTACAAAATACAATTGCAGGGTTTCTCTCAAAAAGTGATGGTATAGATGTTCATATTTCATGGGACAGCATATTGTGGTGGGCCCATGTCCAGCTCTATTCTCAGCTGAAGAGATGTGGGCTCAAAGACAGATTCCCCTGCCACAGGGAGTGTCTCCCAGCACTGACCATTCCACCCCAGTGAGACCATATTATCCTTTCTTCACTGCGCAAAAAAACCCCCAACAGAGCATGCTATGTAAGTTGTAAAATAAGAGTATCCTGGTTAAAATGTTATTTGCACAGAACAGAGTTCATAGCTAAAACAAGCAAAAGACTCTGGAATTCCTATGAAAAAATTAAACTATTACTATGCATGCATTTATTAGTTGGGCCTTCCATTGAAGTTGTAATTGTACCTTGTCAGTGATCTCTACCAAGTCCACAATGTGTTTCTGGTGTATTTTATTGCTCCTCCCCTGCCTTAGGAAGTTCTTGTATTTTTGTGTATCATTATTTTGTTCCTGTGAGTCCTTGGAAGAAAAGTATTTGAATAATATTAGGAGGTTGTCTTCCCTCTTGCTGGGAGGGAGAAAAGATAATGTGTTTTTTCCACATGTAAGAACTCGGTGATCCCAACAAAAACACCATTGCGAATTGGAACTACAAACAACACAGAACTCCCTGTGTGCTCTGCTAACAGCAGTGATGAAAATCTTTGCTAATGACTTTGAGAGACACCCTTGCAATCTCTGACATCTGAATCAGCTAGAGAGATAAAGTTACAGCAAGTCCTTGGTTAACATATTCTCAACAAAATCCTCCAAAATTCAATTACCATGGAAACTACTTATCCTTAAGGCACTAAGGATCCCTGAAATATTTTCTCCTGACAAAAATGGGAGTGAAAAATATCAGGTTGTGCATAATGAGGCCTTTGATCTTCCATTTACATCTGTGTTAAGTAGAGGTAATCTCAATGAAGCAAGTTGAGTTGAAGAGCAATATTCATTTATAGGACAGAACAAGGTTTAAGACTTTGGCTAGTTCTGGTTATTTATAGATGTTTTTCCATTATCTTCATATGTTTATAGTAACAGATTTCTTTTTACTTTTCTAGTAAGAGAAACATAGTAAGGCAAAATAGTATTTGTATATAAAATTAGTAGATAACTTCAAGCTTTTAAAAATTCCTTGGGACAAATGGAAATAATCAGTCCCACTGAGGCTCAGAATTTTGTAGTCTGAGATTAAAAATGCCTCTAATTTAGCCCAGCCCCCCCCAAATCCCTGAGTACTCAATTTCTATAAAACAGAGTATGGTCTTTGCTGTGCACAAACGTTTGCACGCCTCTAAGCAGGGCAATCAGCTCAGGAGCAGAAAACCTCATTTCTAGCTTTATGTAAATTGAATCTCTAATTTGCAGTAGGAGTTCTTGTTTCATTTTAACATCAAGTTTCAACAGATTTTAATGGAATAAAAATAACTTTTGGGAACATTACCATCCAAATCCCTCTGGTTCCTGTTAAGCAGATGCTCCCCACCACTTAAGTCACTGTGAGCAAAAGTCTGCATGTGGAATGTGTGTACAGGGTCAGGCATTGCTGGGCCACAATGTTACTGTCACGTAAACCCATCAGTGTGTCATATTTGCTCAAAGCTTCCCATTTTGATAGTTAACCCTGATTATAAATTACACTGCAGCAATAATTCCTATTAAATACTTTGATCTTATCTCTACGTTTTCCGCCTGCTGAGCAATGAGCCTGGCCCTGCAGGTCCCTGAAGGTCAGCAGGCTGTGCCACCCCAGCCCTGGGTCCAGCCATGTCCACAGCACACCAAGCAACCATCACAGTGTGCCCTGGCAGCCAGGAGGGACAACCCTGTCCTGGGGGGCATCAGACACAGCATTGTCAGTTGGTCGAGGGAGGGGATTGTCCCGCTCTGCTCTGCGCTGGGCAGACCTCGCTTTGAGTACTGTAAGCAGTTCAGGGTGACACAATCACAGAACCATTGAATCATCAGATTGGAAGAGACCTTCAAGATCATCCATCCTGCGTCCAACCAACCACCTGGCACTGCCCCTGTAACCCCTAAACTACTAAACCAGATCACCCAGAGCCAGATCCAGATGCCTCTTGAACACCTCCAGGCATAGTGGCTCCACCACTTCCCTGGGCAACCTGTTCCAGTGCTTGACCACCCTAAGAGTGAAAATAATATTTGTGATATCTAATCTGGATCTTCTCTGTCTCACCTTAAGGCCATCTGCATCGAACTGCTTTAGAGCTGTGGCTAGCCAGAACTGTGAGCAACACAGACTTGTGCCCCAAGTTCAGGCCTCTCTGGTCATGGGGGATGGTAAGAACTCCTGCCTACATCGCAGCCTGTCAGCACAGCCGTGGACAGCTCTCATCAGTTTTGCACTGGTGGCTAGCAAAGTTCAGATTGTTCTTGTATCTTGGTATCTGGAAATCCCATGAGTTCCTGCCAAGAGATGGAGGAGAGAGAAGGAAGGTGAATGATGCTGCCAAGCCCTGGAATCTTTAGCACTGCTGGCTTTCATGGTTTATTGAGGTTATTGCAGCAACTCAGCACCAGGCATTTAAAAATCTCTATGGATTTCTGCATTTAAATAACTAAATTCTAGACTAAACTAAAAACAACCAACACCTCCCTGCCCCCAAATTGTTCTTTCAAAGGTCTGAGCTTGCTGCTGTACTGCTCTGCCCATCCTGATGGAAGGGACTCAGACCCCACACCTCAGCACTGGCAGGAGCTCATATAAGGAGGATAGGAAGCTACTAGAAAGTGTTCAAGGGAGAGCTACGAAGATGGCGAAGGGCCTAGAGGGGAAGATATACGAGACTGAGGTCACTTGGCTTGTTCAGCCTGGAGGAGACGGAGGGGACACCTCATTGCCGTCTACAGCTTCCTGATGAGGGGAAGTGGAGGGGCAGGCACTGATCTTTCTGTGACAGGACCTGAGGGAAGGGCGTGAAGCTGTGTCAGGGGACGATTACGTTGGATATCAGGAAAAGGTTCTTCCCCCCCGAGGGTGGTGGGGCACTGGACAGGCAGTGCGCACAGCACCAAGCCTGTCGGAGTTCAAGAAGCATTTGGACAATACTTTCAGGCACACAGTGCCATCTCGGGGATGGTCCTGTGCAGTGCCAGGAGTTGGGCTCGATGACCCTTGTGAGTCCCTTCCAACTCCGCATACCCCTCGCTCCTGCGACCCCCGCGCGATCGCTCCCTCACAGCCCGGACCGCCCCCAGGGCCCCCGCACTGCCCCGCCCGGCGCATGCGCGGCACCGCCCCGCGGGGCAGAGGCCAAGGGTCAGGGGTCGGTCGGTGCCGGCGGCAGCGCCATGGCGGAGCATGGCGGGGGCCCTGCCGAGCGTGGCGGGCCGCCCGCCGAGCAGCGAGTGCTCTTCCCGCCCACCTTCAGCGTGTCCGAGATCAAGAACAAGCAGCGCCGGCACTTCATGTTCCTTCGCTGGAAGCAGCAGCAGAGGAAGGTGGGGCGGGCTGTTAGCGGGCGGCGGGGGAGGCTCGGGTCTGGCGGATCTGGCTAACGGAGCGCTGTCCCTTCCCCGCAGGAGAAGCTGGCCGCCAAGAAGAAGAGGAGGAAGGAGCGAGAGGCCCTCGGAGACAAAGTAAGGGCTCCGGCCGCAGCGGGCCGGTGTGATGGCGCGGCAGGCCCTGCCCCGCCGCGGGCGGGCATGGCGCGCCTGGGGACTGCAGCTCAGCCTTGGGCTGGGGCTCCTCAGCTTCGTGAGGGGAACGTTATCTCCACAGACTTCAGTGAAACGGAGCAGCGATTACAGTGAGGGTGTAAAACACTGCAGCAGGTTGCCCGGAGAGGTGGTGGATGCCCCATTTCTGGAAACATTCAAGGCCCCCTTGGATGGGACTCAGAGCAACCTATCTGGTTGAAGATGTTCCTCTGCTCACTGCAGGGGGGGGCTGGATGTCCTTTAAAGGTCCTTTCCAACCCAAACCATTCAGTAATTCTATCATCTCTGTGGTTGCTGGCTGTGGTAGCCTTCAGAAATGCTGTTGTCTAGCAGAGGTATCAATTAGCTAAGAAATATTGTTTCTACTGTGTTAAAGATGCTGTAATCAGGCAGGGTGAGTTTTAAGCTAATGGCATAAAAGAAGGCCCTTCCTGAAAAGTCATGTCTGTCTGCTGTGATTGCTATGGCATTTGTGTTGATGCTATTAGGAATTATACTCTGATAGTAATTTCTATATAAATTAAAACAATCAGATCTGACCAAACCATGCCCAGACCAGTTGTCTGCTGGATTCCAAGCCTAGCCATGAACAAGGGTTTTGCTTCCTTTACTGACCTGGTTGAAGACAGTCAGATGTGAGTTTCTGTATTATAGTAGTCTCACAAGAGTACTGTAAGTTAACGGGGTAAACATTATAGGCTGTTGGTCATTAAACTGTAGATGTCAAGGTTAAAAAGTGTTATGCTGAAAGTAGAGCTCTTTTCTTCCATGGAAGAAAAGGGGATAGAAAGTTCTCTTATTTTTTCAGGGGTTTTTTGTAACTTTGTTTCTTAATTAGACTGAAGTTAAGCATTGCTACTGTTCTGGTGATGCTTCTCCTCCATGTGATGCTCTCTGATGTCCCAATACCCGTGCATATTTTTAATCAAAGTGATGTTGCAACGTCTTTTTCTAAAAGTGGCATAAAATAAATAATGCTCAGTTCTATGTAGAAATATACACAATATACTTAATAATTACATGAACGTGTTATGTTAATAAACTTATGTATTTTAGGCACCTCCAAAACCCATACCAAAGACTATTGAAAATCAGCGAGTGTATGATGAAACCACTGTAGATCCCAATGATGAAGAGGTAACTGCTTTAATTTCTGCATGTACTATTAAGTTAAATGGTTTTTTTCTAAGAAGGGACATAAACTGGATTGATGAAACTGAATATTCAGCACTCTCCTGTTAATGTGTTGATGAATTACTTTATACACATGATGGCCTCACTAAGAGGTGATGTCATTCTTTCATTATCTGTGTTAAATAATTGCCTTTTGCATTACTGGTATTGATAGTAAGAGCTGCCCATGTTCATCACACTGGAATCTTAAAAACGTAAAAACCACATGCCTTGGGATGATTAATTATGAATAGATCTTGTGAATTGAAACTTACATCAGATTGAATAATTGTTCTTCAATTATTTTGTACATGGTGGAATAACAAGACTTCTGTTCTTCCAGGTTGCTTTTGATGAAGCAACTGATGAATTTGCACCATATTTCAACAGACAGACAGTTCCCAAGATTCTTATCACAACATCAGACCGACCTCGTGGGGTACGTGTTTTACTTGGAAAGTTATGAGCAGTCAAGTGGTTATAAGATGCCAAGGTTTTTATACTGTGATTGATAAAATAAAGCTGAAAATAGTAGCATTCATGGTGGATTTTTTTCAGTTGTTTCACTCAGTGATTATCAATAACCTTCTTTATATGTATGTAATCTATTGGCTTCTCTAGTAGTGTTTTGTTTCCTTCATAATAAAAAACAACCTCATGCATATGTTCTTGTATTGACATGATCTACATTGCCTAGCTGGAGAAATTACTGATGTTTGTGAAAATCGTAAAAAAATATGCTTTAAAAATAGAAGAAAAAGTACACCTCAGAGAATTTATCCAAAAACACAGACATCTTCAGTTCCTGAAGAAATAGTCATACTGTACTTTGAAGTGCTGTGAACTTTGTGTCCTTAATAAGTAATGAGTTTGGAAGTTATGCTTTTGAAATTTTCCTGCTTTTCTATGATTGAGGGAAGAAAAAAAGAGTCCTTAAAAAAAAAACAAGTGCTGGTGTGCTGCAGTCTTTACTGCAAATGAATGTTTTTCCACTAATTGAATGAAGTAGTTTAATAACTTATCTTCAAGCATTTATGGAGATACTGGAAGTAATGTATCCTCAAGGATGGTAGTTGAAATGAGCAACCTTTCATTCCCCTAATAATTGAATTTGGCACTGAATTTACCACTCTGCAATTTAATTCACCTGTTTTGCAGAGAACAGTGAGATTCTGTGAACAGCTGGCTACTGTTATACCCAACTCACATGTCTACTATCGAAGAGGACTGGCTTTGAAAAGAATTATTCCACAGTGTATTGCAAGGGACTTCACGGATTTAATTGTCATTAATGAAGATCGCAAAATACCAAGTAACCTTTTGTCTATTTATTGAGGAAAGAAAAAAATTCTGTAGAGTGCATCAGAGATCAACTCTATGCTATTTTCTTTTTACTGTGCAAACTAGAGAGTTAAAAATCACTGTGCCACCCTGACTATATAATGGCTTATGGAACTTGGAATTATTAAAGAAAGTGTGTAGATAGGTTGGCTTTTTATTTTCTTTTAGTCTGTAATGCATGGATAACCATTGTTATTATTTTAGTAAATTTAATAGTTTGATTAATTAACAAGTTTTTCTGACCAGGAAGTTTCATTTCATTTTGCTGACTAGATGAAACATTACCAATTAATAACTGGGAAAGTGATAGAGGATAACTCTTGTTAGCTATTGAAACATAATTTAATGGACATACTTAGAACACTAGTTATCTAGTCTGTGAATGTATGTTTGAAAATATAACAAAACCTTGTAAATTGGGCATGGATTATGGATATAATACTCTAATGTTGCATTTTGCATAAAATGTTCCTCTGTAAATTACATGTTGAATTTTACCATCCTTTTTTTTTTTTAACTTGGTGCACAGACGGTCTTGTTTTAAGTCATCTGCCTGATGGTCCAACTGCTCATTTTAGAATGAGTAGTGTGCGTTTACGCAAAGAAATAAAGGTGAGACTCCAAAAAATTTTGAGAAATGGACAGTCTGTTGCTTAATGATGAATGCATTCAGTCTACTTGAACTATCAAAACTGCACTTTTGTATGATTCAGCCGATCTTGTTAAAAGTAGTTTTTTTGTAAACTAATGGGTTTAAGGACTAGTGTATTCTACTTCCATTTTTGAGGTTATTTGCTGAACTTCTGTAACTGTCTGCCATGTATTTTTATAATCATGCCGATAAATAGCAGCTACAATTTTAGCTAAAATTCCCTACATCAATAGGGAATACCCCATGTATAGAATGCAGACAATAGGGTATATAAAAATCAGCAGTAGAAAAGGTTTCAATAGATGTAGGATTTTTTCAAGACTAGGAACTACTTCTTATTCTTATAGCTCTGTCACTTCTTCTGTAGTAAATACTGCTTACTTAGCCCTAAATAATTTGCAGTAAAATGCTCTTAGCTGGTATTAGTACAGAGGGAATATTCCTCTGACAGGTAGACTGCACTATTTGCTACACCCAGTTCAGCCAAGAGTAGAAATTTGCGCAGGAGAGAGGAAATGTAAAATTATTTGTGCTTTTTCATTTAATTTATATTGTTGAACCAAAGAATCTCATGTTACCAGCTGCTCCTTTACTTGTTTATGAATTTCAGTTGTGTTTCAAAAAATGATTAGGGCATGTTATCAGCCCTCTCGTCTTCCTATGTCAAACTCTACTCTGATAATACATTAAAATCCTTTTGCATTCCATCTGTTCTTTGCATTCTTCTTTCACTGCAGCGAAAAGGGAAAGAGCCCACAGAGCACGTCCCCGAAGTGATCCTGAATAACTTCACAACGCGACTCGGCCATTCCCTTGGCCGCATGTTTGCTTCTCTCTTCCCACATGATCCTCAGTTCATTGGAAGACAAGTAGCTACATTTCACAACCAGCGAGACTACATCTTTTTCAGATTCCACAGGTGATGTTTTCCACAAAACTCATTTACAAATGAGAGGGAGTACTCTTGTAACTTGATTCCTAATTTTAATTCTTTTCTTCCCCAAGATATATATTCAAGAGTGAAAAGAAAGTGGGAATTCAAGAACTTGGGCCACGTTTTACGTTAAAGCTGAGGTCACTTCAAAAGGGAACTTTCGATTCCAAATTTGGAGAATATGAGTGGATTCATAAGGTATGTCTAAGTAATGATAATCATCCTGCTTGGATAGAATAAATCTGACATGAAATCTAACCATAAATCTTGTCCTAGAAAAGCAGTATAAATGCAGTTGTCAATACAGAAGTGTCTAACTGAAGTATTTAGAGCTTTATTTCTCAAAATAGACAAAGCAGAAACATTCTGCTGTATTGCAAGTCAAAATTAAAAACAGAAAGGATGGTGAATATACCATGACTACTTATTTGCAACTGCACTGTAACTGACACATTTCACTGCCTATCCTGCTATAAGCTGGAGTGATCATCCTTGTTTCTATCCTGTTGCATGAATTTGTTGGTAAACAACTTTTCTTTTAAATTTTAGCGTAGAGAAATGGACACAAGTAGAAGAAAATTCCACTTATAAGTGAAATCTGCCAATTGCTGGTGACCAGGAATACAGCAGCTGCTTTCAACTATGGATGATTTCAGACTTCTAACGATAATGATACTGAACAGTATCTGTCTGCAGAAAGACAAACTGCAAACAATAACACTTTCTACAGCAGCAGATCAAGTAGGATGTGTCTTTCTTCCTGTTTGGAGTCAACATGACAAGGACAGTGACTTTTTCCAGTTTAGCAGGAAAAACATGGCAATGTTTGAGCAGCCTGTAATTTAGCTATCACTGAAGGTTTGCCATGATTGCTGCTGTGCTGTAGAAGTAGATTATGCTTCACAACATCAAAGACAGCAGATACGTCGGTTAGAGAAATTCTCAAAATAAAGTTTTTCTAGTTTTACAGTTCTGTTTTGATTTTTCTCTGTTAACCCAGACATCTTCAATTAACAGGTAAGAGACAAATGTTTTAAACCTCTTTCTAACTTACAGTATGCTGGTTCCCTGACAGCATGGTGATAGTTTTCCAAGAATGTTCTCCTATCTAGAGAACACTGAGAAGGCAGTTTGCAATCCAGGAAGTCATGGTATTTTATTTCATTAACATCTTGCATAAAATAGCCATGTTGCTGAAGTTACCTGTTGAGTCAAGCATATTATTTTTGTATCTCTTTTGTAAATATCATATTGACAAGAGGTGTATATACCCAGAGCAGCTGAAAAGAAACAAAGACAGATGGGAAAGAATTTGTAAAACCCCCTTAGAGGAAGTACATAAAGCTATCTCATCTAAAAATGCTGCTCAGTGAACGTGTGAGGTGTCTAAGCAGGATTTTCCCCATTAAAATTTTAAAAATGCTTCTTCAGCATCATAGCTATATTTGAGTTGCTATTACCTGCAAATAAACTAGTTTTGCCTTAAGTTGGCACATTCACTGGCAGCTAAAAAGCCAAGTTTTCTTTGAGTTACTTTCTTTTCATGTGCAGCTGTAAGTGCTTTTTTTTAATTACTTAATGAATAAGATGGCTCACAGAGTAAGTCATCTACTAGGGTAGAATTACTCATTAAGATAAAAGATAATTTACTCTTTGTCTTTATTCAATGTCTGTGATACGGCACAGCTGTATAGCTGAATTACAAATTAGCAGTCAAAAATTTTTTTCTGTTCTATTTCTGTTCTGCTTCTAAGTATAGTACTGCTGAAGCCTCATTGTTCTGTACAACTGTTAGCCCCAGGCAGACTTGCAGCAGCACAAAATATTTAGACACTCCTCTATCTGCTCTCCAGCTGCTGCAGAGGGATGCAGTGACTGGTGAGGTGTCGCCACATCCAAAAGTTAATCAATGTCTTACAGTAATTTCAAGACCAGACTAAGTAAAGACACTTTTATTTTTTGCTTGGCATATAAAACTGATTCCCTTATGAAACAGAAATACGGAACTAGCATACAGTTCATTTGGAGAGGTAGATGGTAAGAGGTTTGACGACAGTAGCACTTGTAGAGTTAGATTTGGCACGTTAAAGCTAAGCTTTTGTACAGACTTCAAACCAGGCTGCTCCTTAAGGCATTCTGCTCATACACACATCAGCAAGTAGGAAAAGATGGTAAAAGATCTGAAAAACAAAACCAAAATCTAGTTAGACAGGTATCAGTGCTAAATGAAGCAACTCTATTTCTAATTTCTTGAGAGTATGCCATGGACAGCTACTAAGGAAAAAAATCCTCTTTTTCTACAGCTCTTTTATAAAACATTAGTTTAAACAATAAACTTTTAAAACCATGAAACTATCCCCAAAAGTACAGTAAGATAATCAAAGCTGTTACAAAAGAACTGAAGCTTAGTTTCTCCAGGCAGCCAAACTACTAGGTGGAAGAACAGAAAACATTGTTCCCCGTCACTTTGTGCGCACTAAAACATCAAGCACCTACTCTGCAAAGCAAGGAGTTTGCTGTGTAACTAACAAACTACACTTCCTCTTCAGTGAGGTGGTGCTGACTGTGCAAACATGAACGCCATTGGCTCATCGAGAAAACACCAGGAATTACAACTAAGAAACCCCCTCTCTTCAGGAAGTCCTGCAGGAGATACAGCAAAGTAACGGAATTTTACATATAGGTAGTGTAACTAAAACAGAAACAAGTGTTCCATTCCAAAGGCTGTAACCGAGAAAGAAAATATTAAGCCTTTTATGCCCTGTGTACGTACATATGTGTCAGAGACAGAGGAAACATTATTTCCTGACATCCACACCCAGGAACTACTAGACCTTGGCAGACCTCGAGGGGGAGCTGTATATGTCACTGATTAAGTACAGTTTATTTGGCTTTTTATAAGTTATCAATCTGTAATGTTTACATATAATCTGATTTCTTCCTTGCATTACTGTTTGTAGATGAAGCTACAGTAGTGTGATCACAAATCAGTGTACAAGAATATTTTTTAAATAAGAGTAGTTGGCAAAATTCACAATAGAAGTAACCTTAAAAGCTACAAGAACTCCAAAGCACATTTCAGTTACACTGCTGTAATTCACTGCTCAAAAGAATGTGGGAAGCATCAACTTCTATACTGTTACTACTCTGGTCTTTAAATGAAGTGATTCATGCTAGTACAAACTTTCTGGAAGCTTTCCACAGTCTGTTTGAGGGGAGACCAGTTAACAATTTAGTTTGACTGTGGTCACCTTTCTATAAAGCTGCCTATTAACACTTAAATCTAGAAAACTACAGTTCTTTGGGTGATGTAAGTCAGCTACAAAAGCAGAATTTTTCAAGGTTGAGTTGCTATGAGATTTCTAAGGATTGTGATCTACAGTTAACTACTGTGTATTGGGTGCTTTGAAATAATATCTATGCTCTCATCCCCAACAGATCCAAGTCAAGGGGCAACGGAAAAGGGGAACATGATAAAATTATCATGCATTTACTGTGGTCAAAATAATTAAGTTATTGTGACTCTCAAGAGTTTTGGTGGGACTACTGTGGATCTAAAGCTCACCCTTCTAAAGAGGTTAGCCTAAAATCTAATCACCAGAATTCCTAGGGAATGCCAGATGAGTGAGTAGTCTCCATGGTGATAGCAGTAGTGCTAATGAACCTAATGAAAGTTTTTGAATGAAAATCCAAATAGTTCTAGTTGTTTAAACTGCTACCCATGTAGTTTTTTTGAGTAGAGTATGGGCCTTGCTACTGTTCTTGACTACATACTTTTTTCTTTTGGCTTGGAAGGCACTTCATCCCCCCATAGGAGTCAGTGCTCTTCTTGGGGACCACCACTAATCTGTCCTTGGAAGTGTTTTTAAAAGTTTAAGAACTGAAGTCTGCTTTATCTGCCACAATCAGGTTTCACCACATATGCTGTCAGGTGATTAATCCTATGTGAGAAAAGGGAAATAATACCCTTATGGAGAGTAGAATTCCTATACAACCAGGTTAGTCCAAGGAGCCGCTCGGTAGTAGGTGGCCCCACTACTTTGCTACAGCAACAGAAACTGGCAGAAGCTCTGACAGCAAAGTGCTACTCGTAATACTTACGAGCAGCATGTGTCCAGTACAGAGCTGTGACCAGAACAGGGGAGGAGGGGGCCCAAAACGGGGATCTATACCAACACCAGCTGCCTAAGTCAGATGTCTTTTCTGAGTGCCTTTCATAAAGGCTGTCTCATTTAAAGGCAGCTATTTTTAATGACAAAAGAGTTTATGAATTGTAATTCAAGAACTTACCACTGAAAGATACTGAAGTAGTTCACATAATTACAAAAAAGAACAAACTTTCTGGGGTCTGAATGGATTCGTACTTGATGATACTCCTGTCAGTAGGGGATCATGTTGCGCGTTCTGCAGGCAGAATTGCTTCAAGTCAGCGGCAGCCTGAGAAACCTAGTCAAAATAACAGGTGGTGTTAGAATTCACTGAACTCTCTTTACTGAGGATGTAACTACATTGAAAAGTATAAGGAATTCTTATGTAGATTTTTATGCAACCATTTTATTGTAATTTTTTTTGTTTGTTTCTTAAAGGCAAGAAGTTGAGGAATATAAGAGTAAGAATCAATCTGTGTGTTTAATTTTCATTTTAAACTTCTGAGCATGAAGGGTGACAGATAAGCAACGTCTTGGAGATGGCTTTATTAAACAGATGAAGATCCTTGTTCTAGCATAAATAATTTTAAAATACAGCCTAGAGTTTCACATGCTCGACTGAACTGGCATTTCGTCCTCCCCTGGAAAGCCGTCCTTATGATGAGATATAGTGTATGAGGTTTTTGGCAGGCTGTACCTTCCTAAAAACAGAACAGTGAAAAAACTCTTTGTCTTGCTTTTCTTTGCTGTAACTCTGAACTCATAAAACAGAACGACCAAAGTTTCAAAAAGTAGCATCTTTTAGTGGTATGTCCTATCTGCAGTTTGCCCAGAGTTCCCCTGGTGTTACGGGCCGTGTCTCACCCCGGCACGGCACGAGTTCAATGTACTTTGTGTGTCTGGCGGCGACGTCTCCATTTTACAGGGCTGGGGCCGGGCCAGCCTGTTGTGCGCCCCGACTCGGGCCGCCTTTTCACCAGAGCCCGACGGAAGGCGCCGCTCCCCGGACCGGGGGCACGGAAGGGGCGCGCGGGACGCGTCCATGGCCCCCGGGAGCGGCCCTGGGGCCCTGAGGGGCTGCGGAGAGCGAGGGGCGGACGGGCCGAGCGCCGGGAGGGCGGCGGCGGAGGGGACGCGGCTGTGCGGCCGTCCCGGGCTCGCCCCGGCCGGGCAGCCCCGACGGAGCCCCAGGGTGAAGCCTGGGCGCTCTGCCCCGAGCAAGGTCTGCGGGCCGGGGCAGGTCGGAGCCGGCGGCCCCGGCCCGCCGGGCCCGGGGCGGTGAAATGGCGGCGCGTCCGCCCCGTCCCGTCCCGTCGCGGCTCCGCGCTCACCTTCACGCGGGTCACACTCGCCTCCAGGCGCAGCTGCTGCACCACTTTCTTCATGGCCGCCACGTTGGAGGAGCCCGACATGGCGGGAGCGGCGCGGGCACACCCAGAGCAACTTCCCGGCGCGGCCACAGCTCCCGGGACGGCGGCGCCTGCGCACCCGCGGGCGGGCCGGGCGGGGCCGGGCCCTGTGTGCCCGGGGGCAGGCGCGGAGAGCCGCCCGCCCCGTTCGTCCCTTACGGGGACTGAAAGAGGAAGCACCGTTAAGACCAAGGTGGCAAACCTTGGTGGTAGTATCAAGTAAGTTCCAAGTTTGGAGATTATTTTGAGATGCGATAAATGAAGTTCCTAACTTTGCTCTTGCCAGCAGTTTGGGTCTTGGCTACAGCCTGGAGGATTAGTTTACTGCTCGTAGTTCACTGCAGAAAGTAAACCAGGCATGGTTTTTATGAAAGGGGAGAAAATGTTAAGAGGAAATGCTCTAGAGCAGATTTCTCAAAGCTGCAGGGCTGTGATTTAGCAATTCCCTCAGTTACTTAGGTAATACTCACTTGTGTAGAAGGTGTGGTTGAGTCTGTTTGCACTTAGCTGAAAGCTTTCTGCCTCAGCACAGAGACAACTTTTCCATTTTCATAAACAGAATGAAGAACAGTAACTGAGAAGAAAGGATATTAATAGAGTAACTTCTCTAATAACAGATTATCATGAAACTCATCCTTAAAGAATGTTTTGATCAAAAAGAAAATTAGAAAGCCCATCTGGCATTTGCCGTGGTCCAATAAAGAAAGGTACCAACGTGTTGTTCAGTCAAATGAGACCTCAAACATCACAGGTGAGAGTTTTTGTACTTTTGCATAAATATTTTTTAGATTTCACAAATAAAAATAAAGAAATATTAAAATAAGGTTGTAGAAGGCCTGAGAGGAAAAAAATGTGCTTTTAACATAGTATATATATAAAGCACAGTTTTCTAGTTCATATTAGTTAACGATTGCAGAAATGTTTAATATAGCTTATTTGTGTGGCTTGTAGTTACAGGGAAGCATGTCATCTTTGTCGATACTTTGTCTGATTTTCACTAAAATTATCACTAGATATTAACAGTGCCACAACTACCACAGGTCTGAACACACTCTCAGTGAACCTTGATCAGAACCAGCTTAATTATTCTTTTTGCAGGAGCATTTCTGTGCTTCCAAGGTAGCTAATATTATTAACAACTGTCAGAAATATTTTGAAATTTTTTTTCTTTCTGACAATGTCAAGTTATGGTGCTGTTTGGATCAAGCTTTCAGAGCTTTGCATTTTTTATGAGATAAACAAAGGTAGGCTTTCAGCTGAGAGATTCTTGTAATCATGACACTCTCCAGCGTATCAACTGGTTTTGGTAAGATCTGTGCATTGCTGTCACAGTGATACACAGCAGTAGCACAAGTTCTCTATTCTTTCACTTTCATTGTGGAGCTTGTTCTAATGTGACTTATTTTGATGTTGTCAGCTGGCATTCAGTCACAAATTGCTCTGTTCATGGCTGTCATTATTGTGAGATAGAGCTCCACTCTTCTAGTCTGTGTGCTAATATCAAAGGAACCATTCCTGCCTACAGAAATTGGAAGTCCACCTAAACAGAACACAGTGTATAGGAAGAGGATTATAATACATCTACAGTTGTGATCATCTGTGCTTTTTTTAGTTGGTGGAGCTCCACGTTTTTTATGTCCCAGCAGAAGTGTGGAACTTCAAGCTGAATACAGTTCCTGTAGCTCTTACTAGCAAATTTGTCTCAGCTGGATTTATAAGGTGAGTGTGGTCTTAGTTTTCATGTACGTGGTAGGTCCTTCACGCCGCCCTTCAGTCATTTAGCCCAGCTGTTGCTCTACAGAGCACAATTACATCTGTAAGCAGAAACTTGTTCTCAAATTAAATTTCTGGAGGGTAAGTGGTGCATTATGTTTATTTGTACTGTATCAGGCTTAGCTCTCTTGCAGTCTTTGATGTAGACCATTGAAACGCACTTCCAGAGCAGTGATAATATTTCTGCAGAATAATTTCTGTTGTAAAATCATAGTCGTATATTTTTTCTGTCTCCTTGAGCCTGATTGTCAAAATCTTGAACTCTTTGGCAAGGGGCAAGCTTTAAGATAGTGGCCTGATGAAGACAGGATAGCCTGTCAGCTTCCAGGAACAGGAATTTTGTGATCTGAGCTCTCTCAGTCCAACGAAAGGGCTGAAGCCATGTTTCTCAAGGGCAAGCGTTACAGCCCATGAACCACCAGCATATATTCTTTCTTCTTCAGAAATATTTCTGAAAGGTTGCACACAACACTATGTGTGCTCTCTGTTTAAAGGACTTAGTGAAAGAATACCCTGGTTCCCAGTCATAAGCTCAAACCTGGCACAGAGAGTTGCACTTTTAATATTTCATAATTTTGAAAGTTTTATTTATACTCCTAAACACTTTACTCACAAAATCTGTGTATGTGTAGTGTGGTAAGAAGTTATAGAAAAATCAAATAATGTAAATATATATTAAAACAAAGCTTTTACATGCACTTTGTCTGTTTCTGTGCAAAACCTATCAATTTAGCTTAAAGTGCAGGGAATGTAGGTTTTAATTAATTTAAATTGAGGCTTGTACTATCCATTTAAGAGAATGTTCTTTGTAGCTGAAAAGATTGACAGTGGTCAGGTATGAGCATGTAGTGCAGAACGTATTAATTCTTGCAGCTGCTTTTGTTGAAAGGCTCCTCAAAACCAGAGAAAATAAGTGCTGTTCTAGTCTGCAGCAGAGGAACAAAATACACATCTGGAGTGGTAACTTCAAATCATTTATTGTGATGGACATCGGTCACTGCCCTGTGTTTTCTAATGTAAATTTATGTCACTGAGGCATCAAATTAAATTAGGATCCTCACTGATTTCAGTGGATTTATATCAGCCTGGGTATTGTTGCTTGCTAATGTGTCTTAAATAATTGCTAAAAAACACTTCTCATTATAATCTAGGAGAGGGAACTCATGTGGCTTGGGCATTGTTGACAGCTCTGTTGTTCAGTCAGCTTGACAATCCTAATACTGTCTGAGTCATCTTAACAAAGGATTCCTAGGTCAAAGTACAGGCCACTTCCATTAACCACGAAATTAGAGGAAAATATTAACTGTGTAATTCTCTGTGGTCCTGAGTTCTCATTCCCATGAACGTGATTTCTCAGCCTCTGTGATCTTTTCCTCATTCCTCACCACAGAAGCCATACTTTTCTTATTTCTAGATGAGATGGCTGCAATGATCTCTACTTTGCATTACTTTTAAAGGAACACCCTGAAGAAAATGACTCTGATGTGACTGTTTTCTGCTAGCCAGTGGCAGCAACTAACAAATGTATTAGTGTACGTTCCTCGCAGCTGGACTGGCAAATAATGTTTAGATAAATTTCTGCCCTATTTCTCAGGCTCTGTATACCTAGATAATTTTCTCCCACGATGCATTTTACTTACTTAGATGTTTTCACTGCTGTTCGTAAATGCCTTAGGTTTAGGTTTCCTTGCTGGTTTGGACAGACCTTATCAGTGAAGGGTGTGCAGTCTTAGAATTGCCTCTGAAAGAGCTTGCATTTATTTGGTTTTGGAAGACCACTCAAGGGGCATATCTTCTCTGCGACACTAGCTTGAAGAAATTATAGCTCATGAGAGATATTTGAATTACAGATCATCTGTGTTCTCACGTAAGATCGTGGAAGGATGTGTGATGAATTATGTATCCATCTTTCACATATGTCTTCATACATTTGAAATAAAGGATGCTAAGACTATTATCTGCAGCAAGTGTGGGAAAAATGGCTGGGAAAGAAATAAGCAGGAGCCAAACGTGCAGAGACCAAGTAGTGTGGCCTAGATGTGTCCACTCTGCAGACTTTGATCTCCTTTGCTGCATGCCTGTGCTCCAAAGCAGTTTTATGATCTTGAGGCTCCTCTAAATCCAGGGTGTTTGAAATAATGCAAAGGAAACATTGTAGCCCACTGAAGTGTTGTGTTCATGAGATGAAACTTAATATTTTTACTACATACTTAGGGTGTGAAATGAAGGCCTGTAGGCCTTCTTGAAAGTGCAAACAAACCTTGACAGGTTAATGAAGACCTGTTTAAGTGGAAGACACAACACGTTCTTGTGCATAATGTTTACTGAGAATGGCATGTGCTGTCCCCCACGCTGTGTCTGTGCATTGCTTGGAGAGTGATAGCTGCCTGGGCCAAAATCATTCTGACACTTCATCAGCATGGGTCATTAACAGTCTCAGGCCTGGATTTGTTCCCTGGTTTATCTTATATGGCAGCATGGGAGGAATTAGAATTGCTTATGTTGTGCTGCAGAGCTTTAGTGTGCCTCTTGCACATTTGGTTTTCTTGTGCAGAGATGCTTTTTATTCTGTAGTGATGTTTATACTGAGCTTATTAATATTTACATGGTTTCAAGTAATACATTAAAAGATGCAATTCATATTTATGTCAGCATTCTCATCCTCAAACCATGGTGGAAATGTTCACACTGCAGTGTTTGGTTTTTATTTAAAATACATTTGCATGCACACACCCGACTGTAAACTTGTGTTGGAGAAGAAAAAGCAAAGGATTGTGCCTGCTACTTAAAGTGGACAGTGATGAACTCTCCTCTAGCCCTAGGTGCTTGAGGGGGTATGTTTTACAGTGCTGGACTGACCCATGAAACTTTGTCACTTATATGGAAGTGCATGACTGTTTTTTCTAACGTTGCTGTTATTCATCTGCAGATAAGCAACAGCATTCTGAAGGAGTCATTTTCAAATTTCAACTACTTCCGTATTCTTCCATTGTATGGGTTTCATAAATTATGCATATTGGTAGTTAATGTTATGGCAGCCCTTGTAATACAGTGTACCTGAACATGATACGATGTTCTGACTCTGCCACACAAAGACCCCCGGGCCTGTGTGTAATTGGGTTCAGTTCTAGGACACAGGTCCCAATTTTGGTCATCCTGCCCATGCAAACCAGCACGTATGGAGCATTATCTTCCCCCTCTTACTAACTAGCCATCATTATTTGATCTTACAGATGTATTAATGAATAACAACATTCTAGGGTGTCTCCTCACATCACATTAAGAGTGCTGCGGGAGAAGCTCGGAGAATACCTGGGTGGAGTTACAGTTGCAGATAAATTCAAATTTTTAAAATGCATTGGGAAAAAACTAGCAGTGGTAAGTTAATATTTTTTTTTCTTTAGTGCTCTTCTGTTTTATAATGTACATCAGAGATCTCATTCCTGCAGAGTAGATAATATCACATAAAGTAGAGATAATTTTTGGAGCACTGTTAGCATTTGGTTTTAAACATGCTGCAGCATAAGGTCTTGTCAGAGCATATCTAATTCCCCAGGTGCAAAGGCACAGCTGGACAGGTATATTAAAAATATCCTTTAAAGCAACAGGTGTAGTTAGTTGCCATCCAGTGAAAAGATGCTAGTTTTGATAAATCAGTGGATTAAATATGACAAATCTGGTTGCTAAAAAACACCTCAAACCCATAAGGTCATTATTACCTGTACATGGTTGGGAACATGACAGTTGAAGAATTTGCAATGGAAGCTGAATAAGTCAGAGTTCCTCTAATGGTTCCTGCTGTGACCTGTCCAAAAGCATTGAAGAGATCACTCTCTGAATGAAAACTTCTCTGGATGTACATTTGTGTTCCACTGTTTAGTTCAGTAATACCGTATGTAATAAGAACCCTACATCTCTGAATCATAACTGTTCCTCACATTGATTCTATATATATATCTTTATACCTTACAAAATATAGCTAAAGATTAAATAAACTTGAAAATTAGTCCAACTGAAAGTTTATTCTTGTAATACTCAAAGACTTAAGTCATTTATGTAAGTATAGAATAATTTTTTCACATCTCATTTCACCTCTTTCTCACAGATTTGGAAATTAATTACAGGCTGGAAATTTGGTGCCATTCTTGATTTCCTTTCTAGTTTAATTATCACTAAAATTGCTCTCACAGGAGACTAGAATAAATACTAAGTACTATGCAAAAAGTAGGTGGAAAAACATGAAGAGAAACTTAAAGACTGTGATACAATCTAAATCAGAAAATGTGCATTGTTTTCAATGAATTCAGGTCTTTTTAACTGGGTGATAATAAGTATGATGGTATATTTTCTTCCCCACATAGTTCAGAGATAAATGGAAAAAAATTTCTATCCTCCTTTAGAGTATCAGCAAATGAATAAAATATTTTATGTTAATAGAGAATTAAAGATAATGGTAGATGCATGTGAACATTTTTAGAGACAAAGATATAGTTTTACTTTGGGGTATTTACTGTTTCTTGATGTTTTACTTTATAACAAAGTGGAAAGCAATGAACCAACTGGTTTATTTGTTGTTTAGGGTCATGGTAACCTTCATGAATTACATATCCATGATCAAATATTTGCTGAGTGTTCTACCCCCTCAGTCTTCTGTTTTACAACACTAACAGTGCAAGCAGAACTAAGAGCTGTGCCCTACTTGCAAGGAAGGGTTTTTAAATGAAAAAATAAACATAAACCAAAGTCACGTTAATTTGCTCTTTCTTTTCTGCGTGTAGCCTGTGTGTCTAACAGTGAATCCATGGCATTGCCTGGCAATTACTGAGAATAGAACTTGGCCCCCTGTTTAGTTCAATATCATTATTTAAATGGAAGCTCAGATTTCTTCTCTTTTCCTTTCCTGGAGCACATCTTTCAAATATACATAGAGTATTTTAGACAGGACAACTCTTGAAATGTGAAAGTTTATCTCACACAAAGAATATGAAGACAAACAATAAATACAAGAAGACATAGAATAATAATAGATTTTTTCCATATACGTTAAATATTTTGCAATATTGTATTAAGTGAATAGAGAAAATTATGTGAGAATCAGCATTTCTGTCCAGATTCAGCTTGAAGCAACTTTTGATATAGAAAGTTGAAAACTTTCTGTTCTTCTGACTGTTGGATCAGGTCCTTTGAACCATAAGAGAAAGGATAAAAAAATATTCAGTACATTCATGTACTCTTGTGGGTCTGATTTAGATTTTGAAAAATAGACAAAATGAAGTCTCAGAACTATGTCAGAAAATACAAAAGCAGTCAAAGCTACTTTTTTCCCATGAGGCCAGTACAGATGATAATGCTTGTTATGAAAAAAATGCAGTATGTAAAAATTGTAATAGAATAAGTGAATTAAGTGATATACAACATTATTGATAAAAAAGTATTGTATTTGTTATGCTTTTATTCTTTATCTTGCAAGGTGAAAGCAAAGCAAGAAACAGAGCTGGAACTGAAGTCATTTGCTCCTCCTTATGTATGTATTGAATGGCTTTTAAGGTACAATTTTCAGAAATATTTCACGTTGTGCATTTTCTCTTTTGTCCTGTCTGATGAATAAACTGTGTATTTTAGGCACTTTATCCTGAATTATATTTATTACCTGGAGTGGAATACTTTGAAGATGTTTATCCATTATCAACTCAACCAAGACATCACTTCAGTGCAGAAGCTAAAAGGTTTGTTCATGGATCAAGATTACCCAGTCTTCCACAGCAAAAACCTGAAAAAAGCAAACCATTTTTAGAAAACATACAAAGTAAGCATCAACTAGAAAATCTGGAAGTGCACAGTCCTGTGGAACGGGGTGAGAAAGAACCTGTTCCAGTTTTGCACACAAACCATAAGCAAGACCATAACAACAGGATTCAAGAAGAACAGATACAGTTTAGAGAAAAAGGTAAGATTAACCGGTTTAGTGAAGGGGGATGATGAAGGAGAAGAAAAATAAACATATGGCCAAAACTAACAATAAAATAATATCTCTGTTTTATAATATCAATTATGCAGATCAAAATGGATCCGATGGATCTCTCTTCACACCAAGTCATTCAAATCCTGCAGGTTGGGAATCTGGAAAGTGTGACATGATATTACAGAGCTCTGAGCAGAATCATCTCAGCCAAGATCAAAAAGACCGTAACACTCCTAAGTGGAATGACAAAGCCAAAGGAACTGCTTTTACTCTTCACATAAACCACAGTGATGAACAAGGCCAGGATAACCAAACACCCCGAAATCACATTAAATATCAAAAAGGTACAAATGTTCATTTTTGTCTTTTTGCTAAAGCAAGTGTTCTAAAAGGTTAGCAGAGTGAAGCTAAGTTTTAAGAAATCTGTAATTAAAGCACAAGTTGGAATATCACTATCAGAACAATATTCTATTTTTAAAAATAATGATAATACCTTTCAAAGAGATGTAGTTTTAGCTTGTATAAGTCCTTCTTTATCATTGTGTACTGATATAGAATATTACTTTACTGTCTTGCAACAAGCGTGGGTAGGGCCTTCCCAAATCTTCGTTCGCGAAGCCTAGCCATGAAAATGAAAAAACTTTACTATAGTTGATATATTTGTCTAATCTTATTTTGACAAGAAAAATTACTAATCAGCTACTATAAAGATTGGGGGGTAATGATCCCATAATTCAACAGTAAGTTTAAGTGAAAAAATCTTGCTATCACTTTATCAGGAAGAACATTTATTCACTTTAACTTTCCTTGTCATCCATGACTACATTACTGCTGAAGAGGAAATGTTTCCTCCCCTCCCTTACATGTAATATTTTTTATATGTTTCTGTGCTCTTGAACAGTGGCATTCCTAGAACTGACAGGGGAGAGAACGCTTTGAGGGGACTCCAGGGAAAATAGGCCAGAAGTATGGGGGGGTTTAAAGCACACGTTGACCAGATCGCAGTTCTGTGCCAAAATAGAAGATGCTGTTTGGACGATATCTACTAACCATTGCTTCATTTAAAATGGGGTGTCTTATGGATACTGAGGGTTATTAAGTCCCTGAATGGTTATATAATGTTCTTAATATTCCTAAATTTTTAGTTATTACCAAGAAAGAAATGACTGATACGTTTAAATTAGATTTGAATGACTGTGTCTATATTAACATAAAAATTATAACAACAGTTGTTTTTGAGGAAATACTTTTGAGAGACAAGTCTTAATATTTGAGTAGAATTCTACAGTTAATGTAAAAAAAGGTGACCTTTACTCATTAAAAATTTGCAATAGAGTAATTATTAAATGAAGCAATATTCAGTTTTTCATAGGCATTGGCACCTCACAGATTTCAGTTAGAATGATTTTGTGGATATCTAACACTTTTAACTAAGAAAGCAACAAATTGTATATTATATTCATTGAGGGAGTGTATTGGAAAAGGCTTTCATGAATGACTTTTCAGTAATTCCAGTTTCCAATCATAACTTGGCAAAAATAGCTTTGTCCCTCCATCATCTTGTTAACTGATATTAAGTATGAGATCACTTAATATACAAATATATATGTTTAAATGTATAACTGATTAGTTTTCCATAACTTTATTTATAATTATGAAGGATGTAGAACTGTCAGCAGTTTTCTTTTGAAATATTTATTGAATATATTTTAAAGCAGATAACATTAATTCATTAACATTTAAACTCAAAACATTTTGCTCTCCCTTTCTTTAGTTCTGGTTTGTAAGGGATCTTCAGTGTCTGAAAGGCAGAAAGTGTAGGATTAAGAATTAATTTAGGAAAGGTGAAATAATGAAGTAGTTTCTTTATCTGTGATGATGTTTCTTATACTAGTTACCAGAATTAGTCAGATATAAATTCTTAAAACAAAAATACCTGGGTTTTAATCTTTATTTCTTTCTTCTGTTATTCATGGAACATTTCAAAATCCTAGAGATAAGATTATTAGCTGTGTTGATTCATTGAATTTCCAGTACAGGTTGGAAAGTCTAGGCATTGATAGTCAAAAGAGCTTGATTTTGGTGAGTTAATCTACATATTTTTGTCATCACTATCCTGTCACAGCATTAACAAACATGGAAAATAATGAGCACCAGAAAGAGACAAAATTAAGAAGAGACAGAACACAGGATGCTGAAATTCTTAAAATAATGGAAAGACAAAGTACAGAATATGTGCACAAAAAACAAAGGTTAGTAAATAACGAATCTTCTAAAATAATGGATAATAATAATTCACAGCTACAAACTTCTTTTACAGGCTACAAATAAATGAAAGAAAATGAGAAAAAAACCCATTTCATTCCGTGAATTTTCACTTGCTTCTTTGATTTTATCTTCAGCTTGCAGCAGTACAATACTAGGAAGACTATAGGTGATCTTGGTGAAAAACTGGATAATCAGGTAGGTTTTTCAAGGTAACATATTCCTAGTAATCTTGAGCAATAAATATAGTCCTCCACCTAGAAACAGACTAATTTTATAAGACAGGTAACTCCTTATAAATATGAAATACTCAAATGTAGATTTGAAAATAATTGAGAAAAGTTAATTCATGTACTGCTACTTAGCAGATTTGTTAGTGAATATCAACTATATTTCCAAACAATTAAATCATCAGAAGTTATAACTCTGGTTATAATTTAACAGGAACCTATACAATAACTATCTCAGTCTTATTAATATTATGATTTATCTTTTTTTTACAATTTCTTGACAGTGATATTTTACTGGCTATATTGATGATGTTTTTATAATTTCATATGGAATAAATTTGTTTTCCCTCACGCCAAGCAAAACTTCTGATAAAAAACTATAAATTCATTTAAAACATAGGTATGAATTAGTCATAGTATCAGAATAACAACATATTTAGGAAGACTCAGCACCCACCTGCAAGTGCACAACATAATAGCCATCACTATTAGCTGTAGCCTGTAGCTCTCGTGCACAAGTGATGGTAGTGGAGTCGTACAAAAATAATGATGAAATTGAAAATCTGCCATTACAAATTTTAGTTTAGAAATTGGCAGTTTTAAGGCCCCTAATTCCTGGTCTTGCATGGGAGTATCAGTAACTTGTGGGGTTCTGGACCTGGACAAGAACAATTAGCAACAATCTATGTAAGTGTTCAGTGTTCTTATTTTATTTGCAGAGGTCCAGCTGTTTTTAATTTAGTAATCTTGTGTACTGGTAACAGAATAAAAAAGCTTACGTGCAGAATTCAAATTGAGCCCTTCCATTCACTCTGGCCACTTTCAGGACATATGTCTAAAGTAACTATTCAGGATTATGGTTATGTACTTATAGTTGTGTCTTTTGACTCTATAGGCAGATGAAAGCAAGCAAAATCATCTTACTTGTCCAAAAGAATACATTTCACCTCCTAGTCCACCTTTACTTTCTGTAAATCCAGCTCAAGTTCCTGTACTTCAGGCAGCAAGTGAGTATGATTCCAAGAAATTGCAGGGAAGTGAACATTTAATCAAGACTGAAGAGTCAATGAAGACACAAGTACCTACTTTACAAAAGAATTTGTACATACATTCATTCACAGTATTATTATACATTTTAATTTATGGTTGGAAAATTCCAGGCATTTATGATTGCATGGGCTGTCCTAGAGCATGGCAGTTTCCCAGTGCTAGAAAACCCAGCTTGTGGAGTTGTGGAGGGAAGGAGAAAAGGAGAGAGATGGGATGAAAGGCTCAAGTGAGAATGGAGCAAAGAAAACATCTTAGTAGTATTGCTGAGGATCCTCTGCTGTGGAGGAGGAAGAGGATAGTGAGAAGACAGTGAGAATTTGACCTATTGTTGCGGACTAGTTAAAGCCTGAGATGCTTTCCTGCTTAGGACCAGATGGAGTTTAAGGCAAGATTTCACTACGCTTTATGTTGCAATGTATTTTGAGCAGGATATAGTCTTTTGGAGGCTTTTTTGGCTTCATGTGGCAAGAGTATTCAATGTATGGAGTGTATCTGTATCTTGATGATATAATGTTAGTGATACATTGTCTAAACATATAAAAGGATGTTTGCTTGTTCGTGTGTATATGAATGCCTGGATGCATGCTGGATTTCTGCCTTTTTCTGAAGTGCCAGCCATTTTGAAAAGTTAGAGATTAATTTATTAAAATAAAATAATTTCTACTGCTTGCTCTGACAGAGCTTTTGGCATGATTTGTGATTAGCATTACAAAAATCTTGATTGATCCTTCCTACTTAGAGTATTCAGACACTTGCTACGTATAATTCTAATATCTTTAGAAAACAAGATGGCAGAACAATTGCAACAAATGAAGAAAGACAGAAGGCATATGGAAAAAACTAGAGAAGAACTGATCAAAAAAGCTAAAGGACTACTGGAACAAAATAAGCTGAGGAGATACCATGGTATACTTTTAATTTATTTTGGAATTTGGAATGATTGAGAAATTATACTGAAACCAATGTGAAAATGTTTGTCTCCTTTTCAGTGAGCTTAATTACAGAGAGAGCAGTTTGCTGACTAATAGCTCCAAGAAGACTCATTTGTATAACAGGATGGTGGAAAAATTCAAGGTTGCAATGTTTCCTTCCACTTTTTTTTTTGGCAGTCTTATAAATTTAAAATTATCCTGGCTTTTATAAACTATTGAAGTTGTGTCTCATGTATGTGCAGTACCCAGAGAGCTACTACAGGTTGCCTCACTCTTTGAGGCTCAGGGTAGCTGATGTATTCTAATCCTGCCTTTAGCTGGTGCTTACTGTGTTGATGAGGCTTTGAGTAAATTGCAGCATAATTTTTGCATATCTCTAATGACATGGAAGTTGCAAGTCTGTTGTGACAAGTTTGATAAACCTTGGTTTTTAACAAGGTCAAATCTCATTCAAATTTTACAGGAATTTTCTTTGTAAAATTATTTCTAAGTTTATACTTAAAAGTATCCTCCCTAGGTCACATTCCAGTTATAGAGAGATGAGATTTAATCATTATGAAGTTTTGAGAGCTTTCACTTTGTCCTTCAATGCAGCTAAATCACTAGGCATCTCAACTCTTACAGGAGTTAAGGAGACAAGAAGCCAATTCTTTCAGTTATTCACCACAGCGTGGTGAAGTTGTACTTTAAAAAACCCAGACTTGGTTACTTGAAGCAGTGACTGTAGTAGCATGGAGGTGCAAGGCAAACTAATTTACCTTGCTGAGATAAGCCCTAAATGGCTCCTGCATTGTCTTACATTATGTTTTTCAGTTAGGTAAAAATAAAGGTTATTTCACAAGGATTCAAACAGCTTCTGCAGGTTTTTTAAGAAGCGTCTCTCTACATTATTTTTATCTGACCTGTAGACTTTCATAAGTAAGTGCATGTTGCAAGCATGTTTCTTCACAAGGTATTAAGGAAAGAGCATATTCTGCAGGAACAGTGATCTAGTCTGTATTTAATATCCTCCTAAGATTGCCATCCCGACAGTCACTCTCAGTTACATACGTACAGTCCCCAAGAGCTGAGTTCTTTTGGGTAAGTTTCAGTTGTTCAAATTCTGGTCATAAAGAGATCAAATTTGGCATAAATCTACAGTGCTACATTTTCTGTTACAGTAAAGCTGTGGACTTCAGACTGTGCTGGGCATACCAGCTTCACAAGCCTGGAGCACTTCTGTGCAGCTGAAACCTGAACAGCCAGCCTGAAGGAAACTTTGGGTTTGGGCCTTGTGTTTTATCTTGGTGGACAGATAGAACCTTTTGTTGCAGGTGCCTGTGTGAAAACTCAGTTGCATTTACAGCGAATGTAATTTTAATGAATATTTTTCTCTAAATGCTTTTTAAAAAGAAACCTACTGCCATGTTTCAGTGTGTGCATTGGCCAGCTGAATCCTGTGAGATGAGCTGGTCAGGACTGTCTTCAGCAGACCTTATGATAGGTGAACAAGAACAAACAGTATTACTGTTTCACTGTGCAGTTCGTGAGGAATGGAAAAAGAAGTACTTTGAAACTAAGAAAGCTACAGTTTCACTGGAGGACACTGTAAACAAATTACGACAAGATTTCGAGGTTTACCACCAGAAATTGCTCTTGCAATTGGAAGCCAGAGATAGCCAAAACCGACCAAACAATACAACAAACGCCAAGGTATTTGCTTGTATTATTTATTAGCTCTTTTTATACAGCCTGTTGTTGGTTTTTTTTCTATAATTTAAAGAAACAAATCACCAACCAATGACTTGTAAACTAGCTTCAGCAGCCAAATACCCCTCAATGCTCTGAGGTATAAAATTCCTTGAGATCATTTGTCTCAAAAAGACTGCAGAAATGTTTGAGTCTGAGCATTTGATTCTTTCTGCTTCATGTTTGTACCTTCTTGTAACAAATCTCCTTCTGTTCAGTATGATTAATGATAGGCATGATATATAGTAATGATTAATAAACTGTTCAGTTCTATATTGTTCCCATCATCCCCAAATTCATATACAGAGGTAATGAAATTGGAAGACAAAACGTGCCTGAGGCTTTTGAAGTGGTTGTACCTGAACTTGTGCAACTGCAAGTTTCTTAGGAAGGTCAGAGAGGGATTAAAAAAAGAAAAGATAAAAGAAAAAGGGAAAACATCCTTCCCAGTAGTGGTATCTGCTAATTTTCTCAATGCATTAATGGAACCCTGTTGTCAAATCTGAAGCTAGCCTAGGAAAAATAAATGTCCCTTTCTCGTGTATGTACAGTCTAAGAGTGTATATTATACTATGGTGTATTATTTGACCTATCTTGAAATAAATATCTACAAAATAAAAATATGAATAAGGTTGACATTACATTATTTAGCTATGGTCAGATATGTTATTGCTCCTTTTAGGGGGTATATCAGAGGGTTTTTTTAGGTCTCCCTGGCTATACACAAAGAGGCCTTACATGAAGCATATGTACAACTTAACATGCATCCAGCAGGTACGTACTGGCCAGCCCCCAGAGAAGACAGCCAGGATTTAATGAGCTGTTAGGCTAAGCACAGGTATGCTCTCCACCCCTCCACCTGAGCTACGTGCTGGCCAGGCAGGCATCAGTCAGGCAGGAAAGCAGGGGAGCTGGAAGGAGTTTAGAGGATTGTTTCTGAGTGGTGAAGTAGCACCCAGTGAATGAAGAGGTGTGGTAATGCTGCACTTCAGGTTTTGTTGTTGTTGTTTCACACAGAATTACACAATCATCCGGATTACTACAGTGCAGCATGAACTCGATCACCTGCAGAGGAAGCTAGATGATACAAAAATGAAACTCATAACAGAAATTAAGGTACTCTGCCTTTTCACTAAACCAGTCAAAATGTGACAGTGTGTAAAAAAAATGAGATCTTCTAATTATTAGATGATGTAAATATTTGCTAAACATTTCTTGGTTTATGTTGTTAGTTTTATCATGTTAGTTGTTGCAACTTTATCACTTGAGTCAAATTACTCCAGAACACCAGGTTATTAGATGATTTTGAATGTATGGCATTCAAACAACTTAGATTTTCAAGATACTATGTAAGCTAAGGTTTACAATCTTTTTCATAAAAATCCCATTTCATTCAAAAGGTAATTGAAAAAATACACTTGGTGTGGTAAGGCACTGACCAGTAATAAATAGACCATGGCTAAGGCAAAAAAAAAATGGTATAAAGGAAAAAAAACAAACCAAAAACCTAAAAAAAAAAAAAAGATAATGGCTGTCCAAGCAGATGGAAGTCCTCTTCATGTGCATTTTTCTATACCCGTGATGCCTACGGCTCTTTTTGCAAGGAAGATGATAGTATTGGTCTGTACACTGGATAGCTTTTCAGCTCTAAAAGCTTGAAATAGAAGTCTTCTTCATCACAGACACTGACCATACCTCCTGTTTACTAAAAACTCTAGGGTGGATGACATTGAATAACAAGGAGTGAAAAGAACAATTAATTTTGCAGTTGTCTCCAAAACAGCAAGGCAAAGTACAGAAGAAAGCAGTGCTAGAACTAAGCTATCTAATTGGACATGTACAATTTTAAAGATGAATGATGTATCCTGTATTCAGCCATCCTGTATAAAACTCAGTCTTAGTTATATAAACCTATATGCATGTCGACTCAATAAAACTTCCTTAAATTGCCATTCCTTAAATTACTGATTCTTTTGCAGCTGAGAAAGCAGGCAGCATCTGATTTACGAGCACTGAGAGCGGAACTGACACAGAAGAAGATTCATTCTGCTTTAATTCTCCAGTACAGAAAATCAGGAATTTAAGAAGATGACATGACTTTAACATCTGTCAAGTCCACAAAAGCTCTTTAATATATATAGAAAATGAGAATTCGTTTATATGTTCTTGAAGTTATCTTGTAAAAAGACATCAGCTGTATAAATGTTGTGGAATTTGTATACTAGGTACTGAGGTACTGCAGCTCACTTTGTTTTAAATCTTTCTCTTACTATAAGATTAGTCAGCTGCTTACACATACAGTTTAAGCTAGTAATGTGTCTAAAACTAAGCTGTTATATTTAAAGTGCAAATTAGTGAATTGTGTAACATCACAGTGGTATGCTGATGTTCTTTGATTAACAAAATAGCTACTAAGCAAATAAACCTATAATCCATAACCTCCTGTTCTTATTTGCAGGCATGCACATTACATTTTTGGAAAATTATTAAAATACAAGTTCTGTAGAAAAACAGCAACAGTAATCCTTTATTTAGCTATTTACTGAAGTTATTTTTGTCATTATAAGCATGCCTATCTATAAACTACCAATGTATTACTACTATATTATTATGAAATATAATCTCAGCTTATTTCATATCTAGCTGCTTTTGTTCCTTTACTTACTAGGAAAGCCAAATGGACATTAACTGTCTTCTGTAGTTAGAGGAAGAGGGAAGCTTTCTCTTGAATGAGCATAATGATGATCCTGGTTCAACTTACACTACTGCATATTCTGCTTTTCCCGAAGTCCAAGCTCATGCATGTGCCAAGATTAACAATTCTCTGAAAAAGAAATCAGAAACCTCTCCATAGTAACTTTTTTCTAGCTCTTCTGTTTGCCTCTTTGCAAACCAGATGTATTACATTAAGCAGAACAATAACATTCTAGGAATTTATCTCAGCTAAAAAGCTGTCAAGGCTGTATTTATTACTGGAATTGAAACACTCATGGGAAATGGGTTATATGATGAGAAAATTATGCAGCTCTCAAAAGGACTAACTTAGAAATGTCTTGAATCATACCACCCATTATCCAATTTATTTTCTTAAAGATAGGACTTAACAAAGATTTTTGTGCTGAAGTATTAAATTGACTATTAAAACTGCAGCCACTGTTTCTCAGTTCAGATTTGAATCCCACATTCTCTATTTCAGAATTGTGTCTTATTTAAGATACAAGAGCAGGCAACTAGCTACTGGAAGATCTGAACCTAAATTTTAAAAAAAAGTAATATTAACTCATGATTCCTGACTGCTACAAGGAGGAGTTTTATTATTAAGTCATCAGGCCCTCAGTGAGGATTTTGCAGGTCAGATATTCACTCCAGAAGACCTCTAAATTCAGCAAATATCTCACAGTATTTTAGCATATAAATGTAAGTAGTAATACACATTCTCAAGTACCTATATTTGTGCAGATACATACATATTGTATATAGAATTTAACAGTGTCTCCTCAAACCTACAAACCAATGTTCTAGTGAAAAGCCTTCTGATTTTTCAGGGGAATTTTTTTCTTTATGCAAGAGCAGTAGGCTTCACCTTCTGTTTTCCATCACGTGTAGTATCAATCAGTCAGACAACTCACGAAGTCTTCTAGTCTTTTCCTCAGTAGCCATTATGGTAGTGCTGCTATACTATGGGAACTATTTAGCAAGGGGAAAAAACCAACTCATTAAACAAAAAACCCAACTCAAACCAAAGAAACAAAGAACTCCCCAAACCAACAAAACAACAATAAAGCCACCAATGCCCCCCCCAAAAAAAACAACCAAAAAAACCCACCACCACCAAAAAACCAAACCCACAACTGACTACATATATCTAATGAAATAAATTTTTAATTAATGGAGTCACTTAAGAAGGGCACAGTTGCACTTTAATCTGGTTGTGAAACAGTTCTGAGAAGCAGACAAGCAATGTGGGCTGTAAGCTGTAGAACAAGTAAAGCACAGACAGGCAACATTGTTTACCAACCTTAATGAAGAAGCATTTTATTTAACAAAAAAATCTTGTAAACATCAGACAATCTTTACATCACTACAGATATTTTAAAAAGTTACACATTTTCTCCAGACAAATTATTTTATGAAAATATGAACTAGAAAGAAAATATAACCTGCTATTATCCCTCAGGCAACAACCCATAAAAACAAACAGGCTACTGAATGAATCTTAGAGTGTGTGGGAAAATAGATATACAGTTCATTAAATAAGCTGCTGAATTCTAGTTTCCAGGAAGTAAAATAGTTTGGAATGGAAGGAAACATCATCCAAGTCCTCTACATATTAATGTTCCCTCCTAAAGATAAAGTCCAAGATTTTTGGCTTTTGAAACAAAGGAATTTTCGTGATACATAAACAGTGAAACTGGGGTTTATTGAATATTCCTTTCTAACAACAAGTCTGATAAAAATCTTAATGGCAACTACTTCATGTTATATAATTTCTTCAGTCTATAAAATCTTTTAATCTCTGGAAGAGTAACCAAATGCAAACACAGGCTTCACCAAGTTGCATGTAAGCAACAATCTGTCTCTCCAGTATTTTGTTTCATCTGATTCTAGAGTGACTTAGCTGAAATATAGGTTGGGTTGGGAAGTCAGAAGGCTGAGACTGCACCATGTGATTCCAGAATGAATACTTGCCTGCACCAGGTAGCTTTAGCAAAGGATCATTATGAGACTGTAAATTCACCAATGGGTCTTACTTGTTACCAGATACACATTGGGTTCAAGCTTTAACCAACTTATGGTAATTGTGAAAAATGAAAAAAAGGAGCAGTCTTAAAAAAAACCCCACTGTTAAAGCAACATTGGAACTTTTTGAAGAATGAAAATACAGCTTTGCATATAAAACAACAAGATTAATCTGTCTAGTTTGCAAAGTTTTTGTAACCATAGTATATTTATATAAGGCCAAAATTTCTGATAGTGTAAGCCAAAATGAAAAATTACAAATTTTCATCATTCTAAATCAAGGGTTCAGATAGTTCTTACGGTGTCAGAGCTTGCCACATTGCTTCAGTTTGTTGTTCTGCTACAGCTTCCCTGGAATAGTCAAGACTATTTCCATTCCACATGCCAATGCCCCTTAAACCTCGATTCTTCACATAGGCTGCTTTTAGAGAGATGCTGCGAGGGTCATCATACCAGACTTGGTGGAAGTGACCAAGAGAATCCTAGAAAAACAATTAAGGACTAGTGTCAGTATCTACTTATCTATATGAATATGATACATTAACATTCATTGGGTTTTGATTACATTTTCTGTTGAATGCAGTTAAAGGTATGATTAAAAACTGAGATATACAAGCTACGTAGATTTACATAGTGATATTTTCCTGATTAACCAATTATTTTTCACACAGGATAATTAAAAATTCTAAGACAAATATTTGGCTATTGTTTTACTTGGAGAATCTATGTTATAAAACAGTGGCACAATTTAACTGTAGTCAGATGAAAAGACTTAGCTAATTTGTATTTTAATATTTTTTTAGATACAGGTAAAATTTCAGATATGCTATCTAACATAACATAACAGGTGAATTTAGTTAGAGATTAAGTGGGGTTTTTTTAGCAATAAACAGTTTTAGAGGAGGTGATAAAATTTTGTCCAAGTTATGTTGCTTTGACCTGGTTGTTGCTTACAACACCACGTGAAACTTTAAACCATGTCTAAAGAAACAAGACAAAATGCATACACTGTGGTGTTCTTGTAAGCACAATCATTTATGGACTCATTCACTGTGACTATGTAGAAAGCAAATGCAGAAAAGAACATGCATGCAAGGCACTGAGATCATCTCAGAATCTGATCATCTCAGAATCTGTTTTAAGCACTCATAACCTCATGAAAGTAACTGTAACAGTGAAGGACAGAACTACAGGATTTCTTAGTGCCAAGATGTCCTTTTTTGCCATGATACAGTATCTCAAGAAAACACAAAGTAATGAAGATCTTTATTATTCCTGTAGTCTTCAGGCACTGCACCCCTCTTTCACACTAGAAATTCAAGATATGAAGTCCAGCAATCCTTTACTACACCGGAAAAAATAAGTAGAAAACATAAATGGAAGAATCTAATCCTGAAAACTTTATAGTCAAAGAAGTACGGTTCACGAGTGTTTTCTCCACAACATGGTGTCTTAGAAAGATATGCTTACCTTGTATTCATAAAATGGAGACTTCTGTACCTCATCCCACAGCACCCCTGAAAGAGAATTGTTCACCTGCTTCATGATAATTCCATAGGGGACCTGTCTGCCTGCAGCATCACTGCAAGGAGCCCCACGGAAAGGTACTTTGGAAAGAGAACACACATGATCCTGAAAAAAAAAAGCAGAAGGCATGAGTTTCATGTTACATAGATATAATTGAACTCCAAAACAGCAGTACAGCCAAGAAAATTCACAAAAGGCATCGGGGTCTCAAAAATCCCTAATCTTCAAGCAACTCTGGCAGATACACTACATGTAGAGAAAAGTAAACTAAAAGTTAAATTTTGTTTACTCTGTAGTTATACAGGATTGGATGGATATCATTCAGCTTATACAGTTATCTTTTCTCTTTTTAATCCACTCTTACATTTTTCATAAGTATAATGTTGTCTGAGATTCCATAAACTGCTATGCTTTAACAGTCACAGGTTTGCTATGGTTTGTTGCACCTGTCTTTAAACAGTGAGCTTAGTGATGGTGCTGAGAAGGCACATACAAGTGTTGTAGGACCTTTGGACATCATCTCTTCTCATACAGATAACATTTATAGCTCCTTAGTCAAACACAGTGCTTGGGTATAGGGGGGTTCAGGTTGTCCAAGGAGATAAAATGCCTTATCTGCTAACACACTGCTCATCAGTTATCAGCCAAGCAAAAGATTCTGTCTTGTATCCCAGCTTTATGCTCTTATCCATCAGACCATAGTATTTCCTAATCCAAAAACAAGATTTCCAAAATCTAGTTGTATCTTTCCAAGGAAAAAATTAACAGTATGTTTGCAAATGAACAATCTTTCATCTTACCGTAGATAGGTTTTGGCAGACATAGTCATAGCCATACCAGGGGACACCCATCACAAGCTTTTTAGGATCAATGCCCATAGTAATGTACTCTTCATAGCCTAGATTTGAAGGAAATAAAAATTAAGATGCATTACTCCCTTTTCCTATGCTTTTTATTCTTACAACTGATCTACAGCCAGAGCCAATATAGGACTTGCATGATCCCAAGACAGAGGCTGGGGCAAGCTCTCCTTTACCTCTACCTGCACACTCTATTTAGAGAGCCTGCTCTACTGAGATGCTAGTAATTGCTCTAGTTGCTCACAGTTAAAACCATATGCCCTTAGCAGAAGCTCACAAGGACAAAGAAATGTTTCCGGTTCTTTGCAAGCCCAGGCAGACACTATTGCTCTGGTTGCCGTTTGCCATTCTAGTGCTCTTCACTCCTGACACCTACTGATCACAAGTAACAACACACGACTGCTAGAAGTCTGCCTGTAGTGTCATAAGGAGAGAGATATCATTTTCACACTAGGACACCACATATTTGAGCACACTCGAAAGCTTCAATGCAACCAAAAAACAAAAAGAAAGAAACGTCAGTCTTTTCTATCTATTGATGTAAACAAATGGAAATGTTCTGACTCCTGAGGAGACATTTTGTCCTCACCAAGTAAAGTCTGCAGGTAAGGGGCATTGGCTTTTGCAATACAGTCTGTCCAGATCTGGCTCTGTTCATCATATGACATCACAAATAAGAAGTCACAGGCATCTGCAATCCCAGTGTAGTTGTAGCACCTTCTGTCTATGCATGCTGGAGACCAAGCCACATCAAATGTTACCTGAAGGAAAAATGCACAAGTTAGTATCGTGTATGGCCCTTAGGCGCTCGTTTCGTCTTTTTAAAAAGCTGTAACTTTTCAAGACAGTATTTCCTACATGTAGCAGTTTAATACACCTTGATGGTAATGAACTATAGGAGAGGCTGCTCAGCTGACAAAGCAAACACTAGATTATGAAGTGAGTGCCCCACTAGGGCCCCTAGCATCAAAGAAATTAAAATATAATATGAAAACCATCTGACCAAAAATATGAAGCATGATGCAAATCCTTAAAGCTTTAGTGACGGGTTTACCAAAACACTGTTAAGCTTTTGCCCCAGAAGGCTGTATTTGCCCTACTTTCAACAATTCGTTAAGCCACACTAAGTGCCAGCTCACAAAAGGCAGTAATGTTGTATCTATAGATCCTCGTGAAGCCCCTCTTCTGTTTAAATTCATACAGGTCAAAAAGGGTGATTCTTACAAGACCATATCACAGCTAACATTCATAATGAACCATTCATGAGAATATCCTATTTAGATCTGCATAAACTTTTCGTATTCATATGCTAAACAGCATTGCCAAAACCCCTTGCATTTCATAAAGTGAATGTTTGTAAAAGGTACATTATTATTACCTGTGATCCTGGTATTTCTCTGTGAAAAGCATCTGTAGTTTCTTTAACAAGCTCTGTCAATGCATAATACTCAGGGGAGGTTTCGTTAACTTCTTGCTCTATATCAATGTTAATTCCATCCATATACTGGTTTTTTGCAAGGTCCACCTGGTGGGATATCCATGCTGCTCTTTTAGCAGGATCAACAATTTCCTTAAGAGGTACATCACCTAGACAAGAAGCCTTCAAGAGTTAACATGCATTTGCACCACAATAGTAGTAAGGAGGAAAGGCTTGTCTTTACTAAACCAACAAATATAAACATAAACCAAAAAATGCTCATACTGATACTGGTAAAATACAAAGGAGTTAACTTTTTCCCCAAGCGTAATTTTGAGAAACCACCCCAGAACTGATTACCAAACTTCTTCGAGACAGCGGTGTTTAAAATAGGGTTCCTTTTGGATGTTTTTCTATAATTTTAACCTCCTTACTTCTGCTTAATATTCTTTTAGCCACTGTAAACTACCTTTCTTGAAATCAATTTACTTTTGGATTTCCACTGAGCCAGAGGGACTGTTTAGAGTAAAATACTTTAATGTTTAACCTTTGTTGCTTTCCACACTGTGGTCTTGGATTCCGTGTTTGCCTCAATAGAGCCAAAAGTTGCTTATATCATGTAAGCTGTAATGGACTTTGTCTTTTTAATCAGCATTTGTACCTGCACAGAGTTCCTGAGTACTCATGTTTTAAAACTCAACCACTTCCTAATACAAAGGGATTGATTTAAGTGCAAAATACTAAAAATTACTTAAAATCCCCTCCCTTACCCTTTTGGGTACTTCATATAACATCCAGAACACAGAGCCATATAACTATTTTCTGCAGGCTTTTCCTTTCCTCCCTCTTCCTCCATAACTGTAATGTTCCCTATTAGAGAACTTTAATTTAGGTGTCACTGGGATGGTTTCATTACTACTATGGCAGACACCATTTCTGATTTTAATGCCCTGCATACTAGCAGGCATTAAATGCAAAGTGTCAAGATATTATAGCCTTGTGTGAGTTATAGCCTTATTAATCCTCTTACTGATTTTTATATTCCGCATACAATTGAATGCGAAATGTCAAAGTACTATAGCCCTATGTACATTATGTTCTACTTCACGCATCATAAATATCCACACTTTTCCAATGTAACCAACCTTTCAGTACTATCCTGGAACCTTTAGAGTGGGCATAGCACACGAGCTCAGGATCGTACTTTCCAAAAGCTGCCACAGTTGTAATTTTTGACCAGTCATAGAATTTCCATGCTTCCTTTCCCACATCAAACACAAAGACCTGGAAAAGGGGTAAGAATCACCCTCATTAGCCCCAAACACTTGTCAGCAGGACGATTATTTTCCACGTGCCCCTCACAAAGGTCTGCCTGGCGCCCATGGAAGCAGCTCGCACGGACACCTCCCACCCTCTGCCCGGGCTGCCAGGGGGGCCCCGCAGGCAGCGGGATAGCGGCTGCCACACCGAGCCCGGCCCGGGCACTGCCCTGCACATCGACCCCCCACTGTGTGGAACCGGCTCGCTCTGGAGCGGGCGACTCAGGGCGGCAGCGGCCCCGAGGCGCGGAACGCGCTGCGAGCGCGGAGCCGCCGGGTTCGGCCGTCCCTGCGCCAGCAGCGCCTCCCAGGCCAGCCCGCCCCGCTCCGGCACCGCCCGGGCCGCGCACCTCGGGGCTGCGGGTGCCCGTGACGGGCCGGCACAACCGCGGGTCCCGGCAGGGGCAGGCGCCGACGGGGCCGCCCAGCAGCTGCAGGAGGCCGAGCGGCAGCAGCCACCCGCCCCACGGCTGCTCCATGGCCCCCACGGCCGCCGGGCCCGACCCGGCCGCGCAGCTCCGGCCCCCCGGGAGGAGCCTCTGCGTCCGCGGCGAGGGGCGGGAGGAACCCGGGGCGGGGCCGGTGCTGTGTCCGGGGGCGGGGCCCGCCCCCAGCGAGCCGCGTGTGTGGGGAGAAAAAGATCTCGGAGGAGCGCGTTTACAGAGCAACTGTTTATTGAAAGTTCACACCCGGCCAGCCGTGTCCCGGGTTGTTTTCAAGAACTCGAGAAGGACCAGAGCAGAGCGATGTCCCGCAGGGGACGGGGCCGATCCCCGGCCGCCTGAGCTAGCCGTGCCCGCGGGCGGCCGGGCCGACACGACCCCCCTCAGGAGCGGGTGGGTGCGGGGGCTGAGGCCGGGCACGGCTGGTGCTGGCAGGAACAGGCCGTGTGAGCAGGCACCGAGCTCACCACGTCCTCGGATTTCTGGCCCAGCCTAAGCTGCCTTTCCAGGCTGGGAGCAGAGTCTGTAAACGAGAAAGGAGGAAGAAGTCAGGCCGGGGGTTTGGTTATACATCGATGTACTCCTGTGTTAGTGCGGTGAACCTCACGGTTTTTCACAGACTCACGGTCGCGCATTCTGGCTGTGTTGCTCACAGCAGACTCACCGGCTGGTACACAGTGGAAGCCCACGGAGACGGGAACAGTCCCGGTTGCTGAACAGCCTTCCACGCAGCGAAGAACTGGCTCCACAGAGAAGCATTTTGCTGCCATCTTCTCAAATCCAACTGCCTTCTCAATTTTGACAAATTTGCGCTGCAGCTTGCAAGCTACAAAACATAAGTTCTCATGAAGCACCTACAGAGTTTAGATAAGTAACTCTGTGGACTTAATTTTGTAAAATTAGCAACAACTAAGACCAATGGATGAATAAAGTGACACAAACTAAGTGAAGCTAATCTGATTGAAGTCAATCTTCTGTCAAAGGCTTAGGCTGTGAGAAAATGAGGCATATAGGGCACGGCTGCAAGAACAGAGGCTTGCCACAGATAGGATCTAGGTGGGAGACAGATGTCCAAATCCAAAAAGATACATTTGGAAACCTTGGTCAACTGACATTCAACTTACCCAAACTATGACAGCACTTCATTTTGGGGCAGTAGTGGCTCCTAGACATCCATATATCTATTTCTGTTCTGCACTGTCAACAGTCAAACTGCCTGCTTTCCATACTAAGTTAGCATCTTAGGGAGTTTTAAGTTGAACACACAAATTTCAGGTAACTACACAGTGCATAAGTTGATAGAAAAATACAACAAAACCAGAACTTGCAGTGAACTACTAAACTTGGGAAAAACAGTTTTTTTCCTTTTTTTTTTAGTCTGGGGCCACTAATCATAGAAATAGCAAAAAATGAGATGATTGTGCTACAATTAATATAAATCACCTATTCATGTGACTACTTAACTAGTTGAAGACAATAACATTAACATATGTTAGAATCTTAGTACCTCCAGCACACGAGTCTTCTGAGATGATCCAAGACTGACCAAAACTCACTGCATCCTTAGCTAAATATCCACTGGGCATTTGATATTCTCTTTCCTTTTCAGCATCATATTTTCCACAAATGCCACATGTTTTTCCAGCCATCCAGAAAGCAACCTGAATCTTTGTGGAATAAAAGTGTACATAAATTTTTTTCTTCTAAAAATAAAATCACTGAAAATAATTTTAAAAATTACCTTAAGTCTATGCCCATCATAATATAGTTTATCTATGCCATAATCTGGGGCTTTTAGTGCCAATCCTTCCTCTTCACTGCTGATCAGTATGCTTGCATCTGCAACAAAAAAGGAAAATAAGATTCCTTCTAAAATGAAGTTACTCTTTTAGGGCCCAACTTGAACTGTTTGTTAAGTTCCTGGGGACATAATGCAGGCTCTGATGTATCTTGAAATAGATGGGGGGAATGAGAAAGACTACTGCTCTCTGCCCTGGAACAAGCAGAAGCCCAGTGACAAGAGTGGCTGTGACAAGGGACATCTAGGTGCTTGTTCTGTGCGTCTCTGGGATCAGCAAAACATCCCACAGGCCTGCATCTTTTGGTTTGTGCAAAGATGCACAGGATCAGCATCTCTTTCTTTGCTCATCTTTCTTGCCATCCCATATGAAAGCTTGCATGAAGGTATGTTAAAATCATCTAATTACTTCTCAAATTAAGATGATCTTTATCTTGAGAGGTGTTTGCAGGATCCTATCCTCTTCTTATTCAAAAGACCAGAAAAGATTAAACAAAATATAAAAATGAGGCTCTTACCAGAATTAGATGTGTATGGAACATCTCTTGGGGCTTGGACACCATTAATCTTCAAATGGATGAGTCCATTGGAAACATACATGTCAACCTCACTTTAAATAAAGGAAATTAGTGTAAACAAATGCTTCTCCTTTGCCCAACTAAGCTCACAGTTTCCCGTTCTGGTAGAAACATCACTGCAGTATGCTCACATCATTCTGGCATGAATCACCTGCTACCCTTTAGGAAGAAGACCGAGAGCGCCCAGGAAAGAATGCCAGAACACAGCACACCTTTCCCTGGCTTTACTCATCTCTGAGTGTCTGCTGGTGACCAGGGTACAGGCAGGAATACACCAGGATACAGGACCTTTGTTGCAGAACAGTAATTGCTATTACATTCGCATAAATTGGAGGTGCTTTACATTTCAAAGGAAGATTGGATTCCCTTGGGGGGGGTTCTCTTGCAGCCTGAAGAGTCTGTGTATTGTAGTATTTTCTTCAGAGCAGTGTTTGCTCTAATGAAGAAATATGAAGCTCAAGCTCATCCAAACAGTTGTGTGAAAAGATCAGGAATGGTTCAGTGACAAGGAATGTCTTTATCACAAAAGATACAGTCTATAAAACAAGCACCCTTGTGTTTTTCATAAAACAGATGCAGGGAATACTAGTTTGTTTCTCTAACATTATGGCATAGTTAGGCACACAATTTTCAGAAATTAATAATAACTTGTAATGAAACCTTGCAGATCAAAGTCTATTTATGCACTTTGAAGAACACTTCTTACAATGATTTTGGTATGCGTAATCCCATACAATTTAGAGGTGATTGCTCGAGGATGAAACAAAGTGTGTCTTAAAGTAATTTCAAATAGATTAAAACATTATGCACCAATCAAGGGATGACCTAAGAGAGTGCCTCTAATCTGGGATAAGTAATACCCTTTTTAGTTATGTCCACTTCTCAACAACTCTGCTGAGATGACTATGGATTCTAATTTGTTCTAATTATTAGCTTAGAGTAAAAGGCCAGACTAAATGACTGCTATAGTCCCTTTTGTATTTATAGTTTATGTGTCTACTTAATCACTAAGAACTGAAATGAGATGGTTAAATCTAACAAAGTATTGAAGAATTTGGGGCAGTAAAGACTGTAGGTTACTGTGAACCTCAGATATATTTCAGAAGCACTTTTAAAAGACAAAGTCCCAAATCCCAGTTGACACTCTTTGATACCTTTGCACTGACATCAGTAATTTTTGCATGAGTCTTGTGCTAGTGCCAATCTGCCCTACAAATTTGATCTCCATGTTTATAGCACATCAAGCTTGACATCTGTTTTTTATTAAGTTTGCAATTACTTACTGGCTGGCAAGTCTGACATTTATTGCTGTAAGGTCAGCAGACTCTTCAAGTCTTTTCATCATCACCAGGAATTTAAGCTCTGGACTACAGTCCTGCACCAAGACATGGTAGCAATTTGCAGGCATTGAATAGTTAAATTCAACACCATCGAAGGTTGTGATCGTATTTTGGAAAACTGAACAGTGAGCTGAAAAAAATCCAGTAAAAAGTAAGCCTTCTATAATTTATATAAGGCAGGCATTCTATTTTAAATTTAATATGAATTGATTGAGAAAAAAAGACCATTAACACAGAAGTTAATTGATTCTGTAAGATCAACTATTAGATTTGTAGTAATACAAAAGTAAAACTTTGCTCATCCCCAAGCAGCAGCACAACCCACTCATGGTTCAGTCACTGTCTGAGATAAATTATGCTCACAGCATAATTTATCTGGTACTGGTGCAACTCTCTTTTGGCTTTTCTAACTTCATTGTAGTCAAAAGAATTTCTCAAAGGCTGATAACAACTCACATATCATTAACATTAGAGAAAGTTCACTAAAGTGCTGATACCTTTATTGGGTCATAATCAGGATTAGAAATAGTTGGAAGGAGGGGAGACAAAAATACCACGCTACGCTTTTCGCTTTTTCACTGTCATGGTATTTTGTTGGAAATCCTACCAGCTCTAATCTTACCAGATTAGAAATTATTTTACAACAATTTTAATTAATACAGATTAGTTTTGGTGTTTTCCAAAAAAATATCATAGAATCATAGAATGGCTTACGCTGGAAGGGACCTTAAAAGATTATCTAGTTCCAACTTCCCTGCTGTGAACAGGGACACCATTCAGTATGCATGGTACGATACTACCCCACTGATTCCAAGCAAGATGTCTTTATTACAGGATTACATAAAGCTTTTCTATTTAAAATTTACCCTAAGTAAATATAATGTGATTAGCTCTTAATACAGCATTAATCAAACAATAATCCCTTCATAATCAAAGTGCAGGATTTGAAATTAATGGGTATAATTTTGAAGCTGTTTTAGCTTTTACATAACAGTGCTAATCAAACAGAGCACCCCAAATCAGAGGTCACTTTAATGTCCATCTCACAAATTTTGTAATGTTTTTTCTTCATGAACAATCTCTGCAGTGAAACGGAAACAGATGCATTTGTAAATGGATGTATTTGGAATCACTATTTGGGTTGGAACTGAATGTCTAATCTTCCTAAGTCTCCTTTTCTTTACGTCTTTGCAGCCTCACAGATATTCATACGGATGCTTTATTTCTGTCTGAAGTCCAACTGATTTTTTAAGTGAATGTAAAATAATTTCAAGTTACATCAAAAGTACAAATCATGTTTACAAAATCTGCAAAGCCAATCAATGCCTGTGCAGATAGTTGCTTACTGACCTTTAAAACTTTCAATGAGTGAAAGTGTTACTTGGGAAAAGACATTCCAGTCAGAGGATGGTAGTGTTGAAACTGGTGTACCTGGACGTGAAGGGAATGGCAGGGGAAGCCTGATGGCTCTGTTGTAAATTGTGAGCTGAAAATCAGTCAGAAAACAAACATGAATGCAAATGCAAAGTACAGAGTAGAGATGAGATAGCATTTTCCTCTAATGTTCCAAGGGGACTGTACAGACTGAAATCTAAATTAACATCTGGATTTAGGCCAGAAAAAGAATTCAAGTCCTCTGTCTACCACATGAAATATTCTACAGTGTAACACATCTTCAACCTATAGAACGGTAGTGCTATAAATGAATTTGGAGAGTCACCAATTTGCATCTTTTTGGTAGCTGTACACCTCTCATTTTCTCGCAATCTGAACAGTTGGCTTACCTGAGATGCACACCCTCTCTTTGCCTATGCATCAGGCACTGTTATTTGGCCATCATGCTTCTCTACAGCCTGGTTTTACTATCTTTCCAGGACACAGTAAAACCTATCATCTTTCTGAAGATTTGGGGGGAGTGGTCTTTTTAATGTTATTGTTAATGTGCTGTCAATCATGGTGGTTGTTTTTGTAACCTGTTTCTTATTTCATATGCTTGCATGCTACATGAGAAAGAGAAATATGTTGCAAGATATTTTCATAGCAAAACCAGTTCCGTGAATATAATGTCCTGTGATGGCAGCTTCTTAATAGTTTAATAATTTTTTTTAAAAAATCAACAGGTTAGAAAAGCTATTAACCATCTATTTCATAAGTACTGATGGCTCCAGGATAAAAGATAGTGGAAAATAGTTACCTCTGGCAACTTAAAAACAACATCACAGGTTCTCGGAGATGTCAAAGCCATAACCAAGGTTGCCTGGTGAGAGGGACCAAGTTGTTGCCTTAGGGAATACCCAAGCACATATGCAACTCCTGGAAGAAGTGAGTAGAACCTGAAAAAAAAGGAAGTCATTAAAACAATAATCTATCTTTGAAAAAAGTGGTTATTATTTGTTCACATTAATATACCCCCATAAAGCAATATGTATTCTGTGTTGGACGTGTTTTGTGTCAGGGTTTGGTGATACCTGATGTTGTGTATAAAAGGAGGGGCAGGAAAATTTATTTGTTGGTGGGTGAATAAGATCTCGAGAGACTGGAGGGTAGAGTGATATGAAAAGCAAAGTATGGCAAACTTGTTTTAAACACATTCAGAGTTAAAAATAGACACCAATTACATAAAAATTAAATATTAACATGCTAAAAATATTAAATTAATATTTAATATTAGTATGTCAGTCCTGCAGTGATAACTTTAAGCAAGGATCCTTAGCCTACTAAGATTGTCAACAACCTGATGGAGGGATCTCTATGATTGGGTTTCCTTACAGGCTTGGGACTCAAAAATGGAAATACAGAAAATATTCCTTTCTAAAAAGGCGTAATCTCAGAGCAGAAAAAAGGTAAGTTCTAAGGCTTTGCTCCAGGGTAGTCAATTGAGTAGTTTCATCTCCTCTAATAAGGGCAGATAACACTTCAAGTAATTCAATATAGTATAAAAAGTTAACCTCCTCAGTAGACATTTGTTAACAAAATTACTTGTATGCCTTTAATGTGAAAACTTGTGTTGCATGCGTATTTAGTTTACTGAGTTGCTGTACATGTCTGTATTTCAGTAGCACTAAGAAAAAAATTAAGCTTCAATATGGATCTATATGTTATTGCAGGCAAACACATGTATGAATACAAAGAATGCGTGAATACAACAAACACTATATGTATATGGAGACACGTATGTGTACTGAAAACGTACAGTTTTCTTCAGTAAATGTCATATAATATTTGCTATTTAGTGTGCATAAGCCCTACAGGAATATTTATATCACCTGCTTCAGAAGCCAGAAGCCAAGTGCCTGCATTAGGAAATTAGTCTCCCTGTACAGTCAGTAAGAGGCTGACCCCTTCAGAGAACCAAGGTTAGGCTTCTGCTCCAAGCCTCCGTCAATTAGGAAGCATCAGGAGACCAATCTCCTAATTCAGGCACTTTAAATTAAAAGTCTATAATAGATTAGGTGAATCCCATCATCCCAAGTGGTTTTCCTGCAAACTAAAATGCGCTATGCTTTGGGGGAATGAATACACAGAAAAACCAGACATATGTAATCTGATTTTTTACTATCCTACTGATTTGATTAAGGGGAATTTTTCCAGCTTGAAAATTGCAGAACTGAAGCTGTAATTATTTGGAGCATTGACATGTGAATTTTTCAAAAACTAAAGTAAAATCTCACCATCTTGCAGTTGTTCGGACTATTGAAGGTACTGTTAGCCACTCCAGCTTCATCTGCATAGCTGGATAAGCAGCAAATTGCCCTGTTGCAATCTGAGTAGCAATCTGGTAGTCCTGGCAATCTTTACCCCATTTAAGAGAACCCTAGTAGAGGGGAATATACATATTTTTGCATAAAACATAGTAAGATCATTAGGTTTCTTTTACGTTTGAGCTGATCATTGTTTTAAACTTACTGATACTTTTCGGTAATTTATCACTGAAGCATCAGCACAGAGTTTCCATCTGCTTGGTCTTGTGATGCTTGAAACAAACACCTGTATTCTTGACCTCCAGGGTTGTGTATCAGTGTACAGGACAAGCTGTAATCCTGTTGGCTGCTTATTTTTGTGGATGGCACGAAGGACCGCAGCCAGTATCGGTGGCTTGCTGTCTCCCAAGAATTTAGGCTTCAGTCATAAGAGAGGAAACAGAGTCCAAAGACATAAACAAAGCATTAATATTACTATACTAAAATCACAGTTAAAAAGTATTTGCTAAGGAAAAGTTTCATTCAAAAAGCCTTTTAATGTGAAGTATGGGACAGCATCATAGATCATTACTCAGTCTATTCAGTTCATATGTAGTTTTGCCACAGTCTTTTGAGAGAGAGCTGTCATGACCTATGTAAGTAAAACACTTCGGGAATTTTTTTTCTAAAGTAATTTCAGTGTAACGAAAAGAAGTATGGTACTGTATAAAGAACCAATGTTCCCCAGCTCAGCATTGCTCTCTTACCAACCTGTAGTTTCACTAGTAGTCTTTTTGATAAAATTAGTTTATCCACTTGTTTAAAACCATGATAATTTGTTTTGTCAGAGGGATCTGTTCAGTGCAGTCCAAAGTGTGGTACTTGCAGGAGGAGCAGCGCGTGGCCTCGTTCGATGTTGGACCCTTGTGCCCAGCAGTAGCACCTGCTCCAGCTGTGAATGTCCTACCCCAGCTGTGGGGACGGAGCCCTCGCCTGGCCATGGGGGAGCTGCAGGTGGAATTAACTGTGGGGCAGCAGGTCCTCCCTGAGCTGCCAGGTTGGAGCGACAGAGACACGCAAAAGGATTAGGTGAGACAGAGCTGGAGAGGGCTTAGAGGGAAATGGGAAAAGAACAAGGCAGTGGCTGAGAAACCATTCAGGGAAGTAGTGGTAAAAAGAAGGACAAGAGAGGGGAATTTAAGCTGCTGGGGAGAAGCTGGGGAGAAGGTAGATCTGATTGCCTTTTTTCCACAAGCTACTTCTACTAACAACTGGGAGCTGCTGGTGCAGAAGGGATGCCTCAGCAAAGAAAGGCTTCTGTTTTATAGGCAGGTAGGTCATTGTCTGAAATGTGTGAAATTTTTCTTTGTTGAAATCTGCTCCAGATTCCATCAGTGCTTACAGAAGGACTAGGTACCATTAACTATGTACCATGCAGGCATTCCCAAATAAACACCTGGATTGCTCTCAGAGTTGGAGCCTTGCTGCAAAGTCAAGGTCTTTTCAAAGGCCTTTTACGGTCCTGCTAACATGAACAGAAGGACTCTGCAATGAAGACCTAATAAATAAAAAAGTGGCAGAGTCACCTCCTGAACTTTTACAAAAAGATATACAAGAAAAATATACCTGAAACCAGTTTCTAATCAAGCAGGTCAGCACTTCTAAAGTGTTCTCATTGTTACAGTGAATTATTTACTGAGTAACACAAATTTCAACATATGCAGCAATACATTGCAGTTTCATTAAAAAAATGTAGCCTTGAGTGCATATTAAAAAAACATTCAATGACTATCCAATGTGCTCACCTTTAGGAAACAAGAAGCGTTCAGTTTCTTTTTATATACCTAATATGCTAAATCACCATATTTTTCCTGGTCTGTTGTAATAATAACTGGAAATGCAAGGTAGTTGTTTTGATTTCGTGCAGATTAAGGCACTCACCTGAGACATGGCTCTAGAGATGCCTTCATCACTAGCTGCTGAAGAAGAGGAAGAGCTGATGCTGCTGTTCAGGATTTCCCTTCCTGGGCCCTGCAGAAGCAGAGAATCACCTTTAAGCAGGTTGCCTACCACTGGAAGTTGTTGCAGAATCAATTTATCATATTTTTATTCTCAGAGAACTAGAGTCTAATTGCAGCAAAGTTGTAGACCCTGCTCTCACTACATGCAATAAATGTACCTGTTCATCTGCTGGCTTAAACCAAAACTGGTAAACAGGGAGGGTTACCTGTGAAAATAGCATGTAAGAAGACCTAAGAGAAAATGAAGCGCTAACTTTTAATAAACGCATTAAAAATTCATTATTGAGGATGGAAAAAAGGGAAACAAAATTAAATTTTTTAAACCTTTTACACTGAAGTGCTTCAAAGAACCAGAGTTCCTCTTTCTTTGGTTCATGCTCTATGAGCACAATTTCCTGATTTACAAAAACAATCACTACAAGAAGTATAAAAAGTTCCAGCCAGGGTGAATTACCTGTTGTTTGGAATATTCACTGTGTCCACTGCAGTCCCTGTCCCCAGAGTGGTCTTCTTGGCTGCTGCTGCATACTTTACTGCTAGCAGAGCTGACACTGCTGCTGCCACTTCTCCTGCCACTGCTGCTGCTCTTGCTGCCACGCTTCTTCCCAGATTGCCTTATTTCATCTTTCTTGTGATCATTTCCAGGCTCCTTGCCATCAGCAGAGGAAGCAGCAGCAGAAGAGGATGAACTGGAGAGGTGGGGTGCACTGGGCTCTGCCCAGAGGCCTGTGTCTGCAGTCTTGTAATCTCTGTTAATCCGTTTTGTGCGGCGACGTGTTTTATTTGAGGCCTCCAAAAACAGTTGAAAGCATTATGAATTTATAGCTTGTTTTGTAACGTTTCTCTGGCTGTCAGAGAAGTTACTCACCGCAGGCTATCAAGGAAGTAGAACTTCCTGTCCCCACACACTGCAGGAGCTGTACCAAAGCTCACCTACACCCATTCCTCCCAGCCCAAATCCTTGCTTTCCTTGGACCATTTTTTCCACAGTGGAAACCCTTGGCTTTTTTCATAGGAAATATTTCCTTCTCTGATGCTCAAAGTCTCTTACCGTGAACACATTTTCAATGCCTAGAATCTTCTTCAGTTTAGCTTTAATGTCCTCATATGGAGATGTCTCTTCCTCTTCCTTCGACCCTGAGCTTGCTGCATCAATTATTTTTGATGCTGCTTTGGATCCTGCTTGAATCTCCAGCTCTATTTTGTCAATATCAGCATCTGTATGAACTAAAGTCAAAACATTTACATTCCAGGATTGCAGTGCTTGAGCATTGTTCACGGTGATTGACAGAAAATCTTGTTATGACTGTACCTGGCTTCAAAGTTATTTTGGCATCAAGTTTTCCAACCAATTTGTGCAGATAGGTATTTCTTAAGAATGCAGAATTTTGTGACTTCAGGCTGAGGCAAGTAGAACATCCCAAACTTTCAAATTTTTTACAGAACATGCGTGTGTAAAATCTTCCTGCACTGTGGTGATGTGCCTCTTCTGAACCTTGCTGATATCCTTTGGATATCACACTAGGAATACTGCTTTGCTGCATTAAACAAAAATATGGCAGATAAAGTTATTTTCCAACCAAAAAAAATTGTCCCAGTTCTTAAAATCTTTCCGTCAGTTCATGAAGAAAATAATGACAGTTCTGCTTAAGTACAGAAGGACTGCATAAAATTAGAGGTCCAAGCACTCAAAGCAGTAAGGTTTCCTGCAAAGTGCTCTGTGGAAGAGGACAGCTCTCCTGCCCACCCTTTTCCCAGCAGTGTTTCACAGACACATTTCCCAATGAGAACCTGCAGGGTTCTTTGGAGGGGCTGCCTCTCTGTACCTGTTTCAGGCTTCTAGCCTTCCTGTTGCAAGTCAGTATAGCCTTCCCATGCCAGCCTCAGAAGCTGAAGAGTACACAAGAGAATGTGCTTCTGCAATCCACTGCAGGGATTATCTCAGCATTTGGGAAGAAAAATCTATATCCTGCCCAAGAATCATATTTTTCACATTGCTCTGACTCAGGAAAAAAGCGATATTGTACAAAGGATATGAATTTCACACACCCTCCACATGACTGTAAAGAAAGAGGAACACATGCTTTCAAAGCAGCCCTGACTGCATGCAATGAGGAGAGTGAGTGGACTGTGAATGATCATGTCTCGAACCCATTGGGTCTTAGACTTGATTTGGGAAATGTCAGTCCGCTGTTGAATCTCACCATTCCTGTGCCTGTGATCTGGTTAGCCAGCTTCTGTGTTAGGTATGCCCAGTCCTTCTGAGGAGCTGCCTGTTCTCTGCCTGTCTGCAATACAGATAGTGAGATGCCTCCTTACCTTCCAGCTACCAGGTCTTGAAGATCTTTCTGGTGGTTGAAATGGCTGGTCAGAGATTCCTGGCGCTTCTCCTTTCGGGAGAAGCTGGGATTTTTTTTCGGAATCTGCTTCCTGCATGTTCCTTGAAATAGCATAAACTTCACTCCTGTGGATAAATGGCACACAAGTAACACCTTCTGACTTTGCTTACCCATTTTTGCTGGTGCAAGAAAGACAGTACTAAGCTTTATGTGGCTGCCAAGGTATGGCAAACCTTAACAAGGAGTTGTGTGCTTGTGATTTTACAACAGGGAGCTCACAATCAGTAAGACAGAGCAAATCAAATGCAGCAAGCTCTTCTGTACCTCACAGCTGCAAGCTCAGCTTCCTGATGGCAGGGAAGGGTTTCAATCTTCAAATTTTTCTCTTTCATATTTATCCTGGCATCAAATTTCATTGTAGTGTTGGCACTGAACTCTGCATGAAATTCAAGACCACTCTGAAAGTACTGGGTATTAATCCCCATCATTGCAATCATATGAAAATATGCCCTGAAAGAGTGGAAATAAAACCAGACATAATTACAGATTAAGATGCACATATTTAACTTTGAAATGCAAAAGTACATTTTCATGCTGTTCTGTTTATTGTAAGAGCCACTACTGATGGATGAAGAGATTTATCACAACAGAATAAGAAAAAACCTCAAGTGCCACTGGAAAAGGTGAAGGGATTTATCAGAATAACAAAGCTAACAAGGACTCTCTGACTGCATTGTCACTGATATGTTGCTTGAGAACAAGATAATGCCAGAATCTTGTAGCTTCAGATTGTGCCTATTTTTTTATTATTATCACTACTATTATTATCATTATTAATATTATCACTATTAGTACTGTTGCTTTTGCAGATCCAGAAGAATTTCCCTTTTTCCCCTGAAATCCTTCTGGCTTGTGCCAGGGGGTGATGCAATTCTATGCTGAAATTTTAAAGAACTGCTCATATGTAAGCAAATATATTTTTACAGCTTAGTATCTTTAGTCACTGAACAGGTGAAAACGTGAGTATTTTTAGCAATGACAGAACAGCACAGTATCCTGTGGGATACAATGCACGCTGCTACATTTTCAGGGTTGTGAAGCATCAGGGGGTTGTGTTGCTTTTTCACTACTTAACTGTTCTGGACTAGCACAGCTGTCCCAAATCTGGGACAAATAGGACCCCTCTATAATAACATGTGATCACATATGTACTTCAAATATAAATATAAATGCTCGTGCGTGTATGTGAAAATATATGTAATTTTTACTTTGGCCGGATGTCGGCATGAATATCCATCTTGGTTTCCAACAACTGTGTAGGTCTAAAATTATCAGATAATGGTGGTGACATCTGTATATCCACTGCAAAAGACAGACAGGAATTATATGAACAGAGAATCATAAAATCATAGAATATGCTGAGTTGGAAGGGACCTGTCAGGATCAAGTCCAACTGCTGGACCTGCACAGGACACCCCAAAAATCACACCATGTGCCTGAGAGCGTTGTCCAAATGCTTCTTGAACTCAGGCAGGCTTGGGGCTGTGACCACTTCCCTGGGGAGCCTGTTCAGCACTTGACAACCCTCCAGGTGAGAAACCTTTTCCTGATATCCAACCTAAACCTCCCCTGACTCAGCTTCATGTTGTTTCCTCAAGTCCTGTCGTGGGTCACGAGGGTGAAGAGATCAGTACCTGCCCCTCAGCTTCCCCTTGTGAGGATGTTGGAGACCACAATGAGGTCTCCCCTCAGTCTCCTCTTTTCCAGGCTGCACAGACCAAGTGACCTCAGCTCTCCTCATACAACTCCCCCTCTGGGCCCTTCACCATCCTCGTGGCCCTCCTTTGGATGGTCCCTAATAGCTTAATGTCTTTTTTATATTTTGGTGCTGAAAACTGCTCACAGTACTCAAGGTGAGGGTGCACCAGAAACAAGTGCTGGAGATACAATGTTTTCAATAAGTGTAGTAGTTAACACATGGGCAGTGCTTTTACATTTTTAAATACTTTACATGATTATTTAAAGGTTGCTACTCAAACCATAGTTATACAAATATGTCTCAGGTGAAATATGCTAGTTACTTCTCAAACCCTTTGGAGGTAGCTGATCATTAATGTTTCCATAATTACAAGGGTATTTTTCAAGATTATAGAGGGATTTAATTTCAGCAGACTGATCGGACCCACAATTATTTTGGGGAAACTGCTCGTTTTGATGTCCCAAGCTCACCGTCAGCCGCAGTGTGGGCCACTGCTGCCCCGCACAGCCCGAGCTCCAGGGGCACACCGACCACTGTGGGGACAATGTGCCGCAGCTCGCCCACCATTGCTGGCAGGATCCATCGCCCTGAAATGCCTCTCTGCATCTCTTCCACAACTTTTTTTACCACTGGCTGCCAGTCTGATGATCCAGTTAGATGCTGAAAACAGAAAAAAAACCCAGCTTAGTTTAGCTAAGTAGGTAAGACGAGACATGGAAGGGAAATTATTTGGCATTGCAGATAAAAAAGACAACACACTTGTCAGTACCATCATGATCTGTTGAATGGCATCTTTGTCAATGTCAACAAAGGCGATCTCTTGGCCCAATACTTTGATGTAAGCAGACACCAGAGGGTCTTCAGGAGGCAGTTCTTTCCATCCTAGAAACTGGTGGTGTTAAGGAGAGAAGGGGAGAAAAGGAAGAAGCAGAAAATGTCACTTATAATAATGTGTCAGCAAACAGTTGATCCCATCCAAAGGAGGCAAAACATGGTTCCTTAGCCAGAAAACTAATAGACACCTTGCAAGTCTGAATCAATGTGAATCTTATGTTGCATAACTGATTTCAGAGCAAGTTTCCCCATGTAAGGATGAGGTAAGGGCTTGGTAATTTCTGCTGCTGTAAGTAGTAGGTGACACCCCAGGACTCATGAAGAAAAATCTTATTCAATATTAATTTTTAAAGAGAAGAGCAACCACTCTTACAGTGTTACAGCAAACACTCTTAAAGTGTTTAACATACACTTTAAAACATTCTGGCTTCCCAGCATCTTCATCATCTTTTGTACTGTACATTAAGAGCTGACACATGTTGAATGAAAAGGTGGCATCTGTTGACAGCGAAAGTACAGTGTAAGTACATCTTTCCATGACCAAACAGGACGACTAACTCCTTTCATACTGAAACATCAAAGGGATGGCTTGGTGGGTGGGTGATGCAACCCTGGTGCTGGCAGGAGTCATCTATTGCAAATAGATCAGAAGGGTGTGCAAAGACATACCGTTTTACCAAGCTCCTTCAGTGTCTTGTATGTATCATACTCAGAAAAGGGAATATTCTGCTTCCTGATAAGCTTGGCTAGGCTTTGTGACCGGAGAGCCACCTGTAGGAACAGAGTCAGGTGTCGCAGCCCAAGTATAGGAAAGCTCAGCAAAACCATTATACCTGGTGTTACACTCGCCAAGGCCATGCTAAAGATGTGCTTCATGAAGCCATTGCGTTATAGGGCCATGTCTACCTGGCAGATGACTGCAGGCTATGGCTGCAGCTGCTGAGGACATGCTGAGCAAGTCAGCTTTGCATTAGTCAGCGGGGATAATTTTAGGGCAGAGTGGAGCTCAGCCCAGGTTGCAAAGCTTGCCCAAGAAGCTGAGTAAATGTCTGAATGCTGTTGCATGGAGCTTTGTGCTGCCCTGGCTGCACCGCTGGCTGAAATTTAATTTCAGCTGCTATCTCCCTGTACTTATGCAAAATACCCTAGATCCCATGTGATTTTAGGTGGGCAGATAAATGTTCTGCTGCATAAGCTTTCCTCTACTCCTAGATTTTCATGTCTATACTGGATTTGTTCATTGATGAATGTATGTGTCAAGAAGCCCAAATAAAAAAAGATGCCTAAGTAAAATCATAATAATTATCTAAATTTTCTCTTCCACATCCACCCTCACAGCCAGCAATGGAGTTAAACACTACATCACAGTCTAAAGCTGGCTGTTTTAATGCGATACTTACCTCGATAATATCTGTTGCAGTATTTGCATAATATCCTCTTACTTTTGTGATTATATCGGATGGAAACATGGTGCTGGGACTGTTCATTAGATAGAACCTCCAAATGGCACCAGCTTGATATTCAGCTATCACAGGGATAAAAAGCAAGAGAGATTTTTGTTAAAGTCTCAAAGGTGTCTGGCACAGCCACCTCAGGTACATGCCATATTAGATCACAAGGGGTTCTGTCAGAATTCAGTCCCACAGGTCCTCAAGTTTTCAACCTCAAGAGGAGAACTTTACTCTAGGGAAAAGTCGACACAACCCCAGGGACTGAGGAGGGATGCCTAAATCCATGTGCAGGCACCACTTTCCCCAGCAGATACCTGGGAGTCATGAAACGCTCTCAGGAAATTTTTCATGTTAGGATGGTCTTGTGCTTTTCATATGTCAAAAATGCACTAAACTCACAGCCCATGATTGGATTTTGGATGAAAATCACAGCACACAATAGAGGCACTGGGCTACGTAAGCAGAAGAAGTGCACAGGGCACTTGGTACTCACAGGAATAATCACCAACATGAATGACCTTGCTGTAACGATAGCTCAGCCTGTCAAGTCTGGGGCTCAGGAGTTTAATGGCAATGTTGCAAGCAGAAGATCTGAGTAACAGAGTTCAAATCACGTGAAGAGAGTTGACTGTGACCAAATACTTAGAAAACTGCAAGAAAAACATCATCATTTGCTGCTAAAAACGTACTTCTTCCTCTACTTACAGTTTATAGAGCTGTGGGATCCTGCCCACTGCCAAAGCCTTCATGTGTGAATATGTGAAACTGGCTACTTGCAGGCTGGGCTCTGTCAACAGAGAGCTGGCCATAGCTACTACCGTAGGAAGAGCAGGCTTAGTTTCAAACAGGACAACACAAGCTGTCATTCGGACATTAGGAGCAAGTGTATTGTCCATGAAGACCTGGAGGGTGATCTCCCTTACCTAGAAGAGGAAGATACAACCTGTGAGTAGCTCATAACTTCCTAGTGAGCAGTGTTTCCTAAAAAGTGCATATGTGCTCTGCAACGAATGGAAAAGAGAACCCTAAAGACAGACTTGAGCATGGGACCTATCACTGAAAATGAAGACATTGCTGGATGCACAGTGAACAGGGCCGGGAGAACCAGCCATTAGGAATGAGCACAGTGTTACAGTGACCAAGCAAACTCTTTCCCAGAATATCAGCAAGGGTGGGATGATGTCAGGAATTTGCACTGTGGGCAAGAGGAAGACCAGTAATTGAGAAACCTGCCCAGAGTTGCTAATATTACTTGATGGTTTTATTATTCCTGAATCACTAAGCAAACCCAATCTATACACTCTAAGACATTTGTTTAAATAATAATTTCAGTTACTTTCGCAGGGTCTTTTCTGGCAATTTTCCTCAAGGCCAACACGGCATCAGCATGAATTCTGCTTGGCAATGAAACTGCAGCCGAGGAAAATGTTGGCAAAAACTTCAGGATGCGTTTGATACTGGCTGGCTCTCCTGCATTGCCGATGGCTTTCAGGGCCAAGGACATATCTTTGGCATCAGCTTTGCTGGTGGCTTCAGTAGCAAGGTCATGGAGTGGCTGAAAAGAGCAGACTGTATTAATCTTACCAGGTAATGATCTTACAATAGTGCATAAAAATATGCCTTGCCACAGCAAGCAAAACAGCTACTGCTGCAAACCCCAGAATAGAGCTGTATTGCTCCCAGGAAAACTTGCACCATCACTATCAGGATGCCAAACATGGACCATACAAACAAGCTTGGTTTTCTCCTTACACAGGGTTGTAATCGATTTTGAATTGTGCCTTAGTGTAGGATGTAATCCCAGGTGGATGCCTGCACCAGAGAGTCTGTTGCAAGTTCAAAGGGAGTGCTGAGCTGATGCCAGGATCAGCCGTTTCCTGGGGCACCTCTGCCAGCCCTGCCAAATTGCACTTGCGTATTTTTCACTTCCTAAAGCAATAGCAAGTTTACTTAAACAGTTTTGATGTTCTGAGAAATTACCCTTCCGGTGGCCTGGCTCTATTTCACCCCTCTTTTGGAAGATTTAAACACATGTCAAACACTAGCGGGCCATCTCTGGGCTGTGGTCCTTCTGAGCAAGGAGCTGGAGCTGCATAATCCAAGGACGATGTCCTGAGTATTTCTGATGGTGATATACAATTATATAACAGGGCCTCTTTGGAAGCCCTAACTTATGACATATCTAGAGCTTTGCTTTACTGCCTTTTGAGTACATCTTTTAAGAATATTCTACCTAATGTAGAAGTAGAATCATAGAATCATAATTATTTTGCTTTAATCCTCACTTTGTCATACCTAAACAGTTTCAGGCTGTTTACAGGATCCATTTCACCCCAGACCTCTACAACTACATTTGAAATTCTGAACTGCTAAGACCTGGTCTTTCAAAGGCACCAGGTCGGTGTTTCATTCTCTCTTTGAAATTTTGCAGGCAATCACAGCTAAGAGTGAGGCATGCAAACTGCGAGTTACCTAACTGTCAGCATTGTGAGAGCTAAATTAGAGGCATCTTTAAAATTTCTTCACCTTTTATGAGTAAGAAATGAGAGTCACCTACCTGAAGAAGTTGATTTGGACATAGTAAAGTCTGAGCACAGTATTTATTTACCATGCTACCATATCCCAGGTAAACAATTATCCGATGCACTGGTACCTTCTGGATTTGGGGACAGGTCAGAAAAGTCTGCAGAAGAAAGACATATAATTTTTACTGTTTCTAGTAATTAGAGCTGGTATTTAGCAAAAATTTCACTTGAGAAGTAGATAAAATTCATTAGTGCTTTTCCTAAATGTTTTCAGAAGCTAAATCAAATACTAGACACTTAGCTACAAGAAAATTAAATAGACTTGCCCCAGTTATGATGTTTGCACTTCACATATTGGTTACATGATATTATTTTCTTGACTTTGTCTTTCTTTTTTTTGGCAAAAAAATCAACACCAGTTTTCTCAGAATCTCTGAGTTTAAGCATCAAATACAATTAAAAAACTCTTGGCAACAAGTGTTTGGAACCATTTTCTGAAACATTCTGCATTTTTGTTAATACCTCGCATTTTACAAACTTAGAATAAAATATGTTGCATCTTTCTCTTATAATCCTGTGAATTCACCTTTAAATAGGAGTGAGAGGGGAAACAAAAGGAAGAATGCTCTGTACTCACTGAGGCAACTTCCAGGGTTTGCTTGTTTGGTGTAACGAAATGGAAGGCGAGAGGGAGAGTCGCAGCTGCTTCCCAGATGTTCAGCTTCTCGTCATGAATTTTTTGCTTCAGGAATCTGAATGTGTCAGTAGCTCCAGCAGCACAGATGGCGCTTAGGAACCAAGGCCTGCCAGGGAGAGGAGGATTCATTATCTCCATTGCCCAGTATGTCTCTGATCAGAATCCCTGGCTGAGGGCAATAGTTACCTGTAGGAAAGTTCGTTGACAAACTGCAGCCATAAAGACTCAATTTGATCAAGGGTCACTACACGAAAAAGCTGGACCATTTGTAAGAACTTGGCTGAAGCTTCTTTAGTGTCTCCTTTCTCGTTATTCTGAACTAATTGCCTCAGCGTTTCTGTTAACTGTGGGAAAAACGGACTGTTGGAAATATCCATGTCTAAAATAATGATATGATGACCTGTTAACCTTATAAATAATGAAAGTGTGTGAAAGTAAGCCTCTAATACCTGTAAATCTGAATTTTTAATCCTTATTAGAGGAATTGGCATCTGGAGTAGTTCTCCTGAGAAATGATAACGAAGACTCCCTTGGTTTTGCAGCTGAGTTTTTGGTGCACTGATAGGAGTCTTTTTAACGCCGACCAAAGACAGTTCTTGTCTTCAAAGGAAAGAAGGAAATGCATCAGTAGCCTGTAATGGCACTCTGTGTGTGAAGGACTTGTACAGTGTTGGAGCAGACTGAGGGGTGCTCAGGCAGGACTGTTGCATCAACCGCAAATGGATCATGCACTTCTCTGTTTATCCATTGCTCAGGATTATCTGGAAAAGTCATGTTACTGCAGGAGCTTTTAGGAGAGTCTGCCAAAGTCTCTGAGAGGTTGGACACATGTTTCAGTGGCCCGAAAAGCAGGGCAGAGCACCTGACTGGGCATCCCAAGGGCTGTATGACAGGGCAGATCTTTCTTGTTATCTCACGAATCAACAGTAAACATGTGTTAGCCATCTCCTCCTGCTATGATAACCTAAGGACATGCCCAGTGCCTACCTTGCCTCCATGACTGCTGCCGCGTTGGGTTCATTGAAGGGAGAGATCTGGTACACCTGCTCAGAGGTAGCAGACATCAACGATACCCCGCTATCATCATACTTCATCTTGTAAGTGAACATCACCATGCCCTTAATGTTTCTGACTTTCTAGAAGTGCAAAGAGACCCACTCAGAAATAGGAACGGACTAGTAGCACAGACAAGCCAAACTCCCTGTGAGCATTGGTGCAATGTGTGACTGTTGAGCAGTGGCTCAGGGATCCCTGCTGCTCGTACCGGGGAGCAGGTAGGGCAGGGGCGGATGTATGACATTCCCACATTTTTCACCGCTTTCTCCTGGCAGTTCATCAGGTCCTTGCTTTTGGAAATGGTGGCCCAGTGACTCTTGCTGTCATCCTGGATAATGTATCTGGTTTGGCAGATGCCTTCAATCCCAGCCTGCAAGTATTGATTAAACACAGTAAACTTCCCACTTGAAATAGCAATAAGAAGGTCTAAGAAAAGGGTCTGTGAGGTGTACATATAGGCAACTTACTCTATAATGATAAAATGAGAATAAAAGTAAAATCAGAATGGAAAAAACAAACCTCCTGTAGTTCATACACATTTTGTGACTTTTTGATGGTTATCTGCATCATGTTCAGAATCCCTCTCACTAGGTTAGTGCACAGAATGGGACAGTCCTCAGGGGCAAAAATACTTCCAACCCTTCCTTCAGTGTATTCAAACTTAAAGGTTTGGCTGAGGCATGTAGCAATGGTTTCTGAGAGCCTCAAAGAAGGAATGAAGGGGTCCATGGGCCAGAAGCCATTGTGTTCCTCCAGCTTTGGTTCTCGAATCTGTGAACAAAAATAGGAAAACAATCATGCTGTTAACCATCCCTTTGAAATAGTGCTATAATAGGGAAACTGGGCACTTCCAATCCATGACCGGGCACAAGCCACTTGTCCAAAGCCATAGGAAACAGTTTCCACCTCAGACTCCTGTGCTGGGCCTAAGAAGTTTCCTTGAAAATGCAAACTTCCGTGAAGGATTTCTGCAAGAAAAATAACATTGTGTGAACAGGATTCCAAACTTCAGCAAGTCTGGTGAAGCACCAGCTGCCAGCAATCCGTACCGACAAGATACTCACCCTTTTTCCACAGATGACAAGTGAGATCTCCCTTCAGCCTGCAAGGCAGCCAAGCCCTTATTGCCCAATTGCCTGCCTAAACACACAGGAACTATTCTGGCTGCTGGTCCAGGTCCAGCACACCCCAGAGCACCAAAGCTGTGGCACAGCTGATGGGGGAGCAGAGGTGAGTGCAGGAGCTCACACATTCTTTGGAAGTGGCTGACACCCCTTTGAGCTTATCAAGCTGTAAAGCTTGCACACAAGTCCTTGACTGCTACCTAGTGGGAAGTGTGTGCCTGCATGCACATACACATCTAGTCGTACACACGCGCACACACACTTCCCACCCTTGTACATAAAAGTACATGTTCCTGCACAGAGGAAAAAGGTGTTGTCTTACTCCTCTGTTCTATTTTAGGTATATATAAGCAATGCTGCAAAGATGTCTTGCCTCATCACATTTTCTCAAATTAATTCCTACTCAAGATTTTGTCTGCAATTGCTAAAGTTGTAGCAACTTTAGTGAGGTTACACAGAGCCTGCAATTGCAGCACTGTGTAAAGTTTGACAATAGGTATTCCTTTACACTGTTTCTGTAGTATATGCCCAGGATTACAGACTGAGAAAACTCCTAGGGTGAGTGTTAGGGCACCTCTTACAGCTTTCTCCCCATGTGGAGTCTTCTCAAACCCTTTTCTGTGATCTTTCGTGCTGTGCCATGCCAGTATTTTAAGCTATTTGGTTTAATCTTTTTGATGAGTAACAGAGCTTCCAGATCTGATATCATAATGGCATTACCCTCAGAATTCTTCACATTTGAATTAAGGCCTATGTGAAAAATATTAAAAGGAAGATAAAGGAGACAGGTGGGTCTTTCTCATGTGATGTCTGAATTCCAGTGCTAAGCTTTTCTCAGGCTATGGACCAGGTTGAAGAACATGGATATTTCATACTTGAATGCTTGTTTTCATATTCAAGTTTAATGTCATGTTATTAAAACTATCTTAAGGACATTTCTTTAAAGCAGCTGCCTACCACATTTTTGCATGGAGGTGAACCTAAGGTACCTTTAATCAAGGGGGCTCAGATACTGATGGCAGCAGAGCCGGAGCAGCTCTGGCTCCCTCCTGCAGAGGAGCAGGCTGTAAGGAAGGTTGTGGCACTCGCTGTAGGTCCCTGTCAGTAGCCCCAAATATTTTGGATACAGCTGCAAAGCCCTCAGCGGTGCCCTCGGTGCTCCCTCATCACTTCTTGCGTATATAGGGTGCAGAGCTCAGTGCCCATGTCCATAGCTTTGCCCTAACTGGGAACTTGTCACTGCCTGAGCAAAACCACTTGGACTGACATTGGACTTGCAGGGGTATCTCAGCAGTGGGAAGGACCCCGAGCTTATGTCTGAGCTCTACATCATCTTTTCGTCAATTATTTTGCCAGCCAGGAGGTATGAAATGAGCATCTGTAACTATATGATGAGGACGAGTGGGTGGGTTCCCATAGCCATGGGGATTTACCTGGAGAAGGTGGTTGCTCTGAGACACGCGGCTGATCTCCAGCTTGCCTGTCAGCCTCACCCCCGCCATCGCCAAGTCTCTGTCAGGCAGTCCATGCATGATGACACTCTCATAGCTGTACAGGTAGGTCTTGCCCATATGAAAAACAGGCTCTATTAGGAAAAAAAATAACAGAAACACCTCCTTGGCTACGACTGTTGTGATCTTACTTGAACCACCCCAGCAAAGAAAGGTGAGGCTGTCACTGCCAATAGACAGGTGCAAGCAGTGGGCAAGGCGAGGCTGTAGGGGAAGGCAGCATGGGAGCTGCTGGCTGGCAGAAGGAGCCACTTACCGAGGTCCTGCTTCTGGCCCCCTGTGAGGGAGGAAAGAGAAGTATGCTTGAAAAAAAACCCATCTCTGTAGATTTTTTTTCATGTATTATTCATTTAGTCAGTGTGCTAATGGTTGGCAAACAACCAGTAACGGGCTCATGAGGTGCACCCCACACCCCCAGGACACCAAGGCTGTGCCAGCCCCGCTCACTAGCTGCTGCTTGCTTGGCTTTTCTCCTACTGCTGAGCTTAGGCACAGAAATCTAATAGTTTACAGCTGAAGCCATAAAAGGGCTTCAGCAAATGAAGCTCTAAATATCCCTGAAACCCCTGAGGAGATGCAGTTCGCTCAGCATCACAGTGGCTGTCACAGCTCGGCAGTGCTGGTAAAGCTTCAACTTACCCACGAGAGTGAGCACCAGGGTCAGGATGAGTCCCTTCATGCTAAAAGTGACTGAAGCCCACGGGGGAAAATCTGAGGCTTTTATAGAAGAATTATTAACAGGCACAGTGAATTTTGTTGAGTTATCAGTTTCTTATCAACCAAACAAACCCTTTGAGGGAAAGGGGGTAGGGGACAAGGCGATGGATATATTTGCTGAGCCAAAACTGTCACAAATGCTCTTGTTCTCACCTCAGCAGCTGAATGCCATGAAAGCCCTGCCTTTTGAAATGAGTGCTTAAAAGTATTAAAATATATTTAAAGTCAATTATTATTAATGTGTAAAAAAACTATTAATTTTCCTTATTCCCTGGAAGCACCTGGTGCTGTCGCAGTCTGTGCTGACTTTGCCCAGGTTATACTGACCTGACCATAAGACACACAGCTTATCTAACTGATAGTGCCCCAGCAGGATTGTGCAAAATGCCCGGGCAGCCCTCCTGTGACACCGTGCCCCTACCTGCCCTGCTGTGAGTGGGACAGGCTGTTGGCACAACGCTGCTCTCTGGGGACAGAGAATTCACCCAGTAACACAAACCTCCCAGACTTGTCACAAAGGCCATGGCTAAGTGCTGCTGACATCTATGCTTCCCTCACCTGCCTTTTCACCACATGGTGGAGTCCCCTTCTCTCATCAGCAGGCATTTTCCCCGTTCCTTTAGAGGCAGCCCCACAGGTCCCTCAGGCTGCTCTTGGCTCCAGGATTTGGCCTGGTCCCCAAGGTCCCTGGTACTGCCCAGTCAGGTCATGGAGCTGTGCACAAGTACAGCTCCAAGTAGCTGGAGCCACCCACACTGCTCCATCAGGAACCTGCACCACGAAGGCTAAGGCAGCCCCAGGACTGAGGGGTTCACATTGGTGCCCTGTGGCTGCTGTTTGCCCACCAAACTTCTCCTCTGTGGGTGGGGAACCAAAGCTACTGCCCAACTCACTGTGGGAAGGGACTGGATTCAGTTTCCCATCAAAGACCAGTGACTCCTATCCAAGGCAGCTTAGTTTTTGTAATGTTGTATAGGTGATTTTTTTTTTTATAATTGACAGTTGGAATATAATTTATAATGTCTGACAAACCGTGGATTTTGCTCCTGGATCAAAGATTGCATCTCTAGGGAAAAAAAAATTAATTTCAAAGCATAGCAAATCCTCTGTGTTTTTCTGGTTCTGTATTCAGGTCCTACTTGTTTTAACCCCTTCCCTTGTAAAACTCGTAGCACATGATAGAAAGCCAAACCATTTCCTAGAGAGATGCATCATGTCTTTGGAGATTTGGTAAAGGTACTTGAAGGATTTGAGTATGCAACTACTGGCCACTGGTACTTGAGGCTCAAAAGCTAATATACTATGACATAAGTCTATGCAGCTGCACAGATTTAGTTGTTTTTTTTAAAAAACTCAGCTTGTGGGCAGGGACAACTCCAGGTCAGTGGCAGTGAAAGTAGAGAGCGGCTGTGATGGCATATTAAATGCTGCAAAGCTTGTTTTCTTAAAGTTATAACACTGTATCACTGAAACACCCCACTACTATAGCAGTGACATCAAAAAATGAACCCTAACACTCCTCAAAATAAGTTCTTGCTGGGGGCTGTACAGGCTCTGCCCAGATGCAAGAACAGGGTTTCCCCAAAATCCTCAGCACTGCAGCTTGGGGCTGCAGAATCTTACCCCCATCCCACCCCATCCCTTGCTTTGGGCAGCAGATGCTACATTCCTGGTCACCCTGGCCATGCTGCTGCCACAGGGCAGGATCATCTGTGCTTCTGCTTCAAGGGCAGGTTAACCCATGGGCAAGGGCTTTGCCTTTAGGGATTTCTTCATAAAACAGAACCCTCTCATTTTCTAGGTCATTTTTTCAGTGCCTCAAGAACAATTTCAACTCCCAGCCTTTGCCCCCATGCATTCACAGCCCTTTCATGCTAGGATTTCTCAGGAGGATATAACAAGAATTAAAAAGAGAGAGGCAAAAAAACCCAAAAACTCAGAAAATGGTGAGGGTGACAAACAATTTGGCTGTGCCCAGGATCTGCCCTGGACAGCATTTCCCTAGAGCTGCACTCAGCTCCCTCCACAGTGGCAGTGGGGGAAAGGGGCAAAGGCTGGTTATGGGCTCCCCACAGCCCCTCTTGAGGTGGATACCTATAGCCCAGATCCCCCTGCAGGCTGCCCACTGTGGTTGGGCAATGCTCACCCATGGGTCTCCTGCTGGGCTCATCACACCTGAATGCAGAGGCTGGAAGATGACAATCCCCCCCAAACTGTGCTCCAGCCTTGACATGTTGGAAAGAGAGGTGTCCTGTGGCTGCCCCCACTAGAGCTGGGAGCTCATGCCACAGCCCCCCATGGAGCCCAGCTCTGGGGACCACATAAACCCCTGAATTTTGCTGGATTCAGCCCCAGGTTACCTGAAAAGTCTGTGCTTCCCGTCACTGCTCCATGTGACTTCCAGGCAAGCAGCAAAACCACCAGCTCATCGCTTACTGCTGCTGCTGGATAGGGTCCAAAGCCTGTCTGCTGCCGGCTCCCCATCACTTTGCAGAACAGGTTACCATGGCAGCATTTAAACTGCAGAACTGTATAGTTAGACCTTTCACACATGCTTCTTTTGGTACTAAGAACTTTACCTTTCTAAACTATAAAACTCATATCCAAACAATAAAACTTATATATGCGCATCCATTGAATGTACCAAAGCTGCCAGACAAAGCAAAAAACCCACAATTTTAATGGAATGTTCCCAAGTGTTTTCAAAAACACATTCACCCAGCGTGCATACTCAGCCTGCAAGCACAGCCTTAGGGGCAAGTAGAAAACATCTTCCAGATCTGCTGGAATCCTTTGGGTTCCAGTGCTCAGGGCAGACGAGCATGTTCCTGACCATGCCCACACAGACCTGTGGCAGGTGGGCAGGAGGCAGAGCCCACCTGCTGATGGTGGCTTCAGCAAGGACTCATGCTGGGCACAGTGGCTGGGGCATCTCACCCAAAGTGCAGAGGTCTGACTCTGCTTCAGACTCTTTGGCAGGAGGTGTGCTTGGGTAACACCACCCTGTCATGGTCAAAGACTCCTGATTCACCCTAGCTTCTGCACCAGAAACATAACTTGATTGTGGCTCCCACAGACCAGCCTTGCCCAGGGGCATGACATTCAGGCTTTATTCCCTGACCCTGCTGCTCCCTGCAGCAGCACTGGCCCACCGTGCAGCTATTGCAAAGCATCGCGGCTGCACGGCTGCTGCAGGGAGTGCCTCACACAGAGGTGATCAGTTCCTGCTCCGAATGCACAGGATCCCAGCACCAGGCAAAAAAGCACTGGGGGAACAAGCAGAAGCCTGGTACCACAGCTACACAACCCAGATTCTCAGTGGGGCCTGACACACACATGTGCCTGATACACAGAAGATGGTCACAAACTCAAGAAGTCTACAAAATGTGGGGTGAGAAGAACCTATGCAGACCTCCTCTTTCCGTGACCAGTGAAATAAGGAAGCCTTCATAATTTTTTCCATGCATGGATTTATTATGAAATCAGATATTTATGGGCAATCATAACAGTTTCTACAATAATTAAGTTTAATACTTTAAATTACTTGAGAAGATTCCACACATCCTCAAACAATTTAGTGTCTCTATTATTCCTTTAGCCAAGGCTTTTTACACCGTATAATAAAAACATGAAAGTATTTCTGTTTTTTCCCATGCTGCAATGTACAGCTTCACGCACTGCAGTCTTCATCCTCACAAGAACATGCTATGTGTGCATCAACAGTGTCCTGCATATCCTCTGACTTCTGGTCAAACTTCGTCTGTTTGTCTGTCAGGCTGGTAGCTGAATCTGATAGGGAACAAGAAATGAAAAGCAAACAGTACACAGCAGAAGTAGTTCTGCAAGGTACCATGCACATTTACCATGCACTAATTAGTAATTACAGCAGGCTTGGCTGCTCCTCACTGACTTACATATTTGTATTTGTTGAAGTCACACAGAGATATTCATCAATCAGAGAATTCTACCTTGAAAGTTACTACTTCTATGTAGAATTTTCTAATTATACATTTAGGAAAGGGTATTAGGGTCTTTAAGAAAAAACAGACATAATTCTATGATCTATATAATCTATATCTACCTTATCTAATCTCTTATGAACTATGATATACAATAAAAACTATGTCCTCCTATATCACTGCACCTGTGTACAAGGATCCTGTCCACATCTGCCCTTTTAGTGCCTAAATCAGCTCAGTGAAATAGGATCACATCCAAAGGCAGTGATATATAAAAAATACAAGGCAAGTATCCCTGTTTCAGGGTGCTGCACATGGTCATATGTGGCTCAGTCCTCACAGTTTTTCAGCTGAATCACAATGTTGACTGTGCTGTTATCCTGCCCTTATCTTCTGAGCTTCAAGCACCATGGAGGGGAGTTTAGTTTAGATTTTAAGTTGTAATTTAGATTTTAAATTTACAATAGAAAATAATCTCTCTTGCTGAAGGAATGTTTACATACTAATAAAAAAAGTCAACAAGGCAGTAAGTCCATCCCTACCTGTGGGTATGTTAGATTATTCATATTTTTGAAGTAGAATAACTGACTCAAGTCACAATCTATTTACACTTTTGTTCATCTCCTATTCAGTAGGATTTCTGTTGACTTACCAGCAGGGAGACAGTGGAAGCCAACACTGACTGGAGTAGTCTTGGTGGCAGAGCATCCTTTCATACAGCGCAGCACTGGCTCTGTGGAATAGCACTTGGACTCTACACCGGCGAGTTGAACTGTCTTCTCAAGCTTCACAAATGAGCGTCGCAGTTTGCAGACTGGAACACAGTCACGGGTGATAGGTTATGTGATTACACTCAGAAGCTCCAGATCTCCCCAGAAGGACCCATCTGCCAACACTGACAATTTGCAAACAACTTCCCTCTGTGAAAACTGTGTTTTGGTCATAAATGAAGCAGCTTTACCAGCTGACAAACCTTTCAAATTGGCTGATAAGATATGGAGTCATGGAAAGTTAATTTCAAATGCAACCGGTCTGTTTCTAGATCAGGATGTAGAAACATAGTCTGATGCACTTTCTAATAAACATTTTTCAAAGTAAACTGGCTTACTGAATAGCCATCAAACCACGTTTAAAAATGTTGAATATTCAGCAGCAGAACTAAAGGGGAGATTTCTGAACAAATAAAATTAATCACTAAAGAATTACATTATTACCACTGTGATTCAGACACAAAATTGCTGGAGAGAGAATGCAAAAGTCATTGCTACTAACCAGTAATATTGACCTCATTTTGGATTCCAGGATAAACAGTTACAAGTGAGAAGCTAAACAGATCACAAGTTATTCCTAACTATAATTTTTATGCTCTAAAATTCCAGCACTTTCTGCTGTATATTAAATGGAAACACAGTATGTAGTCATTACCAACCATGGGAATAGCATTGTGTACATGCATGTGGACTCCATATCCATGTAAAGCAAGTTTGATGCCCAGTTTTCGTGACAAAGATATAGAAGAGTAACAGTTAATGCACAGCTAAATATGTACAAGCCATTTCCAGGAACTGAGGAAGTCCTTTCCACCAGGACAAGTCTCTACAAATGCAATGTTCCTGTTCTCCTTGAGCACTATGGTACGATGTTGCATCATAACCTCAGCTGAGAGCATCACACACCATAAGATCCTAACCTACTGAAACACTTAAAATATAGCTTTGTTGTTTCAAAAGTCCCTGGAACTGCTCATGTACTTGAATGCTTTACTTGACAGGTTGCACTGGTTCAAAAATCAGGTGGCCAGCCATGGTAACAACTACTAACCCCCATTCTATTTTTTGATGGATCAATTGCTGAAAATTGATGTCTGCAAAATGTTGTTGTGCTTAAATCAAAACATTCTGTGTGAATTTACCCTTTTGCTTTTTTTTTTTTCTGATCATCTTCTAAAACACTTCAAAACTGAAACTAAAACACTCAAAAACCGAAAGATTTTGTTTTCACTTGGTTATTTAGTTTCAACTAACTTGCATATTTTGGCTTGTTTAGCCTGTGATTTCCTACTCCTTTCTCAATTGGCAGGTAATTTTAATACTTAATGTATAACTTCATAATGATTTTTTTAGTATGCTTTTTATTTCCAGAATGTATACAGATTTAAAATTTTCTGAACAGATTCTGCATTTTCTAAACAACTGCAGTAATATTATATTAAATTTATTAGAACTTGCATACCTCCTCTACAAGGCTTTTCTTCCAAAATCCAAGAATGCCCAAAGCTCACTGCATTTTTAGCTACATATCCGTTGGGCATCCGAAATTCCTCTTCACATTCAGCATCATATTTTCCACATATTCCACACATTTTCCCTGCCATCCATAAAGCAACTTGAATCTTTGTGGAAAAAAAAGTCAAAAGCACTTAAAGTTAAAAAAAAGTAATACCTACAGAGCAGATTTTTGCTATGTAGGTCCCTTCCAGTATAAATTAATGAACAAACATTTAAAATCTCCTTGGTAAGAATTCAAAAGAGTCTGACAGTCATATTCCAAACTCCTGTGGGGGTGCAGCATCATTGCTACAGTCTTTAAAACATACTGTGCCAGTCTAGAACGTTATTAATGCTCTAGACTCTTAATACGCTGAAGTTTTTGTCTGGTGGATGTTTTGATAGTATAGGAGATAGACACAGTAGGGTTTACCAATCTCTTACATTCCTGTTTCATATTATTTTTAGTGCAGATTTTAAGGCGTTCGTTTATCTAAAAAGAATGGGTGCACTTCTGCTGTTTTGAAGAATTATACAGTTGTAAGAACAGCGGAGAAGAGAGGAAAACTCATTTTTCTTGCAAGGGCACTGATGACTCAGCACATGTATACTCACAGACCCGCTTCCCAACACCCCCTGTACTGCAAGAACAAGGTATTTTTGTTTGTGAAGGATTCTCATTTCTCACGCTGAGGAACAAGGAGCAATCCTGTAGCATCATCCTGTTGGGGTTTTTTGGGCCCTGCACAGAGTTGCCTTTGCCACTGTACACTCTTGCACTCATGCACTCATGAGATTTAAGGGAATCCTATGGAAATTTCTCAACACCCAAGCTTATGAAGAGTGATACCCTGAATGTGTATCCATCAAAGTACAATTTATCAATGCCATAGGCTGGGGCGAGAAGTACAAGCCCTTGATTTTCACTGTGGATCCACAGAGAAGCACCTAGAAGAAAACAAAATAAAACAAAGCAAAACAAAACCAAAACCAGACCAAACCGAGCCTCTTTAAGAAAGAAAAAAAGCAACTGTCATGTTTCTAAAATGTTTTTTTCTTCAAAATTCCTCAGTTGTTCTATTTGAGAAACAAAACACACAACAAAGCACCCTAGAAATATTTATATATAGAAAACAGGTGTTTGTAAAGGGTTGGAAGACAATTTTAATGATCAAAGATTTATTCATTTTTCTTTGGGTTATTAACATATTCATATTTATATCTAGAAATTATTTCAGAGCTGTCTATAGCATCTGTGTAGTTGTGCAGATAAACAAGACCCTGAGTGCACTATAGTGGAGTATGGAAATACAAAGAACACCAAGACTGTCACTGGAGCCATTTCTAGCACAATTATCACTTTCCAAGTATATAACAAATAGGACAGAGCTCAGCAGTGGCGCACGTTAACCCAATTTCAGCAAGATTTAGCCTGACCCATATACTACAGCTCTGCAGGCAGGGAATACCCACACTGAATATAGCTCCTGACTGCACAGCACAGGATGCAACAGGGTCTTCCCGTACCTTTCACAGGAAAACTATCCTGGCTCTGAGAGAATCAAGCAGGTTTTACTAGTTCTTCATATCTATTCATAGCAAATTTCAGAATGCAAGCCAAATTTATACCTACAAATCAAATTGGGAAAAAACACTGGTGTACAAGTCACATGTGGTGAATTTTAGAAAAGCTCTTCTTCAAAAAGTTTTAACCAAGCCAGATTTACACCATAACCAAAACACTTTCCAAATTTGGAACTTCAGTAGGAGCTACAGTGATGTACAAAAAGCAGGGATCTTCATGTTAGTTATATCTTCCTTACTTCGGCCACATCAAGAGCTTCACACCCTAATCAATCTTCCTATGCAAGTGAGTAAAATACATGTTCTTAAATATTAACCTTAAAACCAGGGAAACAGTAAATACAAACTGATAAAAAACTGATAAAATCTGTTTCATAGACTCTCTTTCTTTCTTTCTCCTAAAACATATGGGAAAATTAAACAAGATATGCTGCATCACTTACCAGCAGATGTGTATGAAACATTTGTCATGGGGCTTTCAACTCCATCTACCAGCAGCTTCACCCGTCCGTTTGCAGGACGCATATCAATGTCACTGTTAAGGAGAAGAGTGTTCATACCCTGTTTGTGCCCCATTCACACACATGCAGTGGCACTGGCATTTTCCTGCTCACTAAATATCACTGATCACAGCATAAGCTTATTTCAACCACTTAAATTACATCAGGGTATTCTTGTCACCTATGATGAGGGATAACAGCATCAGCATCGCATTCAACGTGCATGGAAAGAAAATAAGGTGAACACTGAAATCCCGTGGGCTGCTAACTGTTGCAGTGAAGCTCAGATCGAAGCTCCTCTCTTGTTAAATGTGGTCACTCATGCTCCCAGCATCTGGCAGGAGTTACTTACTGAATGCCAATCTTGATGTTGATTGCTTTTAGATTCACAGCTTCTTCAGCATTCCTCATCATCACCAGGAACTTAAGGTCAGAGCTGCAATCCTGAGCCAAGATGTGGTAGCAGTTTGCTGGCATCGTGTAGTTAAACTGAACTTCATTAAAGGTTGTGATCTGGTTGTAGGAAACTGAGCACTGAGCTGGTAAAAAAAATGCCAGTGAGTATTTGCTTTTCCATTAGAGAAAGCCATTAAGTCATGTTTTATTTTTAGTGCCATGTTATTTTAGCTTTATATTTTTTCCACTATGTGATATTTTTGTACAGTTTACAGGGGCTTTTGGCTACTAAGCACCCATAAATTCTTAAAAAGGCATGGAAAATATACTCCTCTATCTAATAAAAAATAATTGCCAGAAACTTTAAATGTTATCAATTCAAAGAATTGGTATCTTGATCCTTGAAATGCTGATGATTTCTGTACTATGCACAATATTTTCTCCCAGTTGAACCATCCTCACTTTCTTACAGAACATTTCCTAATTAATTGGAGATAAATAATGCCAGCAAAAATTCAGAAGATGCTCAAGTAAATTGTGACACTGAGGTTGTCATGCTTCTGAGCCCAACCTTTCAAATTCTGGAGCACTGCAGAGGGAGCTTCAGCAAAGACATTCCAGATGGGAGGCTGCAGCTCTGAGGCTGGTATCCTCGGACCTACAGGAAGTGACAGGGGAAGCCTCATGGCTTTTTCATAGAGGATAATCTGAAAAGGAATCCAAAAGCACATTCAAAATACACTGTGCCAACCAACAGCTAAGATTTTTCTCCTGTTTGGAATTTGATTTCTATTTCTTCTACTTTGGTTGCAAAGACTTTATGTGAACACCACTCATCTGTCTCATTGCCCATGAGGTTTTTGCTTTTACTTAGTTTTCTCTCATGGTGTGAGAGAAATCATTCAGGTATTATTTGGGAGAAAATTAATTACTCCCTTTCAAAGGTGAGGAAGTGAACACTTATGGGCTACTACAGATGGAAACTCATGTAATTATGAGTACACATGTCTCTCTCTGTGAACAGAAGCACCATATGAATATCCTTCTATGTACTATCAAAAGGTTGAAAATAAATAAAAGTTGTTTTCATCATTTGCACCCAAAGTGATGCTTACTTAATTTTTTTTTCTCAGAATTGACCCACTGTAATTAAAGTGCAACACTTACACTTTTCTACTAGGAATAAATAGGAGAGTGACAAAAATATTTCATAATTACATCAGGAAGCTTGATAACAACATCACACGTCCTTGGAGAAGTTAGAGCCACGATCACTCTGGCTTGTCGAGAAGGATTCTTGTCTGTTTTTTCAGAGAACCCCAGCATAAGTGCAGCCCCAGGGATGAACTTGTAAAACCTTCAAAAGTTCAAATCAGAAAGACTTGGTGAAATGGAGAAGTAAAAAGCTGCACACATCCCAACCAGGTTGTCTCACACCTCTGTGTAAGTAGCATAATAGTCTTCAGGATCACTTGTTAGGCTCACACCCACTCTCTGCTTTACTGTTCAGTGAAAGGAAGGATCTGTTCCTCAGTTTTCAGTATTTACATCCAGTATAAAGAATTACTGTACATTAAAATAGGAAGTAATGCCACTCAGCTTTTATGTCCAAAGGCAGTACTTGGACAGATCTGAGACTAAAATATTAGCCAGTATTTTAGCTACTAGAACCTCATGTGTGGATGCTGATTTTTCCCAGTTGACCAATACAGTGAATGAGTGTCACTAAAGACTAAAGCCTCACCATTCAGCTATGGATCTCACACTGGAAGGAACTTTAGGCCACTCAAGTTTCACTTGTACAGCAGGGTGGGCAGCAAACCGCCCAGTCACCAGCTCAGTCGAAATCTTGTAGTCCTGGCAATTCTCTCCCCATTTCAAGTAAGCCTGTAATGGAGAGAGATAAATGATCCATTTTTTAATGCATGGACCATGGTTTTCCTGTGATGCATACAGCTGTATATAACTATTTTTGAGTCTTACCACTGCCTTGTGAGCATTGAGGACTGAAGCATCAGCACAGAGCTTCCACTTGCTTGAATCTGTGAGGTTTGACACAAATACCTGCATCTGGGGCCTGATGGAGTCAATAACAGCATATATCACGAGCTGGAGGCCTCCTGTCTTCTTATCGTTATGGATGCCATGAAGAAAAACAGCTAATACTGGTGTTTTAACATCTCCCAAAAACTTAGGCTAAGAAGAAGGGGGAGAAAGTATGCAAAGAATATAACTATAAAAGAGTTATCATGTGGAACATTTTAGATGCAAGATTGAGATGGATAAATGAAAAATAAATAACTGAACCACAAATATATACCATCATATGTACCACGCATATATACATGCCTACAAAATCTCATGCATATGTCTTTAATGTGCACGTGCCTCTGCATGCACAGATGGACTTTACCACTGTGTTTATATGATCCAAAATTTGTGCCGTTTCCTCAGCTACAGCTGATACCATGGAAATACTCATGGGATTAAAATACAGTAATGACTATATGATTTGGGCTTCATTGTTAATAACCAGCCTGTGAATAAAAGTGGTTCAATTTGAACAGCATCAACTGTCAGTTTTATGCATCACTCTGTCACAGTAATAACATCCCCCAGCTGCACTCCTCCTGTTTATCTGTCTGGGTGGTCTGTTGGCTTTCACCTCACATTTCAGCTGTGAATTCTGTAGGGTAGGCAGGTTTTGTGTTTGCACAGCAACCCAGCACAGAATGTAATCCAGGATATTGCCTTCAACATGAAGAACCTCCTCCCTTGGAGCAGGGCCTTAAACGCGCTATGACCTTTGATAGCTTCACTCCATTATTAGCAAGCCTGTACACATCCGACTGGGTGGTGGTGAGGAGCGCAGACGTCCCCTCTGGAGCACGCCTTTGGTGAGACTACTCTGAGCCTCAGCTGCCACCACCAATGTCCTTACACTGGCATTGCAGCACCTCAACCTCCCTCCTGGTTGCAGAGCTCGCAAGATGAGTCTCTGCAGGCATCTGTCGGGTGGGATTCCCATGAGGGAAGGGTCGCAACATGAGCAAGAAGGATCCTCACTGCAGAGGAACGTGTGTGTGGGGATTATGGGGCGTGTCTCACTCTTGACTGATACTTGAGACTTGAGAGGTTGGCATTTCTCCCTTCCCATTAACTTAGATATAGAATTACTGCAAGTGTGTGGCCACATGCCATTCTTCCAAGCTATCAAAAACCCCTAAAAATGATGCAACTAACCCGGGAAGCAGGTCTAGATGAGGCACGACTGGATCTGGTAGAAGAGTACGAGCTGCTAAGTCGGTCAGTTGGGAGTTCTGTTTTTGGGAACTGTAAGAAAAAAACACAACATGCTTAACTCAAAAGCATGCTTGAAGAAATGCACTAGGCAGTGTTGAACTGTCATGGCACTTGGTGTTGGTAAATTTGTGTTCCAACCCTGAGCAGCTAGATGACTTGCAGCAGGCTTTGTCCTGCTTAGTACATGTGATTTAGCTCTGCAAAATATTGTTTGCCCGAATATATGACGCCTCAGAAGAAACAAATAAGGAGTGTGTTTAGATGAGAATTCCCTGTATGAAAAAATAATAGACCAAAGCAAGTCAAAGGAAACCAGCCTCTCAATTCAATATGAAAGACCAGAACTCCTGCAAGGGTCTTATCAACTGGAGGACACATTGAATGGAGCTGACAACTGGATGGAAAGGATCATCTGAATGGACACACACAGTTGAAATTTTACTTTTTGAGGAGCACTAATATCAAGCACACTGCTCCTGGCAGGTTCATGCTGCAGTAAAAATCTGCTAAACCAAAATAAAATAAGGTATCCTCCTGTGTTTGTCCACATCATCATCCTGGTGTATATCACCAGTGATTCCAACCCAAGAAACCAAACGATCAAAGCCAGTCAAATGATCTGATCTTTTGATGGTAGGATCTTTGTTCCTCCAAAGTGGGCAGCTCCAGTCCCTCATATTGCTTTGGTAGAGGCTTTTCATCTCCTTTGCAGAGCCACAAATGGTGTCGTGCACAACACAGTGAGGCACATAGCTCTCCATCTTTACGCATATCAGAAGAACCACCATGGCTCTAATGTTATCAGTACTGTAATTTTCCTCAACAAAGATAATAAGTTGCCTTTAAAGTTCTCCATTTGACTCATGACAGTTTCCACAATTCTTTTACTGAGGAAAGAAAAACTCACCTCTTGTCTATGTGCTGATTTAAAGCGGTACTGGTAAATCTCATGAACTTCCTTTGAAAATGATAAAAACAAGAAGATTAAAAATTTCAAATGAAAAGAAATTCTGCAATTATATTGAAATTTGAGCACTGGAAATTAAATAATACTATTAATCCTTCATACATAGGTCTGTAGGTTTAGCCACAAGCACATAATTCAAGATGAATATATGGACAATAAACTGTTAAAAAAATAGTTCCTTGCCTACAACAAAAGTTTCAACAAACTTCTGGAAACTTTTGAGATGCTTTGAAGTAGTCATCTGAGCCAATGATTGCAGATGTGTTTGCAGAACAAATTTTGCAATTTTATATTGCTAAAATTTACTGTGTCAATTCATAATTTCCTGATTTGTCACACAAAACCAACCACCATCAGGAATGTGATTCAGAAACACAAAGTTACCCATATTTTGGAATATGTGCTGCTGCTGTCGCCATCCCAATGTCCTGAATGATGCCCATGGCTATAGCGGCTCAATGACTCGCTGCTGCTACTGCTGCCATTCAGATGCCTTGAGTGATGCCCATGGCTATGATGACTGCTGCTACTGCTGCTGCTACTGCTACTGCTGCTCTTGCTGCTGCTACTGCTGCTCTTGCTGCTCCTACTGCTACTGCTGCTCTTGCTGCTCCTACTGCTACTGCTGCTCTTGCTGCTCCTACTGCTACTGCTGCTCTTGCTGCTCCTACTGCTACTGCTGCTGCTACTGCTCCTGCTGCTACTGCTCCTGCTGCTACTGCTGCTCTTGCTGCTCCTGCTGCTACTGCTGCTCTTGCTGCTCCTACTGCTACTGCTGCTGCTACTGCTACTGCTGCTACTGCTGCTCTTGCTGCTGCTGCTGCTGCTCTTGCTGCTGCTGCTGCTGCTCTTGCTGCTGCTCTTGCTGCTGCTGCTGCTGCTCTTGCTGCTGCTGCTGCTGCTCTTGCTGCTGCTCTTGCTAATTCTGCCACTACTGCTGCTCTTGCTGCTTGTATCTTGCTTTTCTTGATCATTCTCATCTTCATCCACAGCCTTTTTATGATCAGGAGAAACAGCAGATGATGAGGAAGAGGAGGCAGCTGAGGAGGCAGAAGATGAGCTGAAGGGACGTTTTGCATCGGGGTCTGTCCCAAGCTCTCTTAGCACAATGTTTTCTTTCTTTGAAGGTCGCTTCTTCTGGTGTCGTGTTTTATTTGCAACCTGCAAAAACAGTTCATAGAGAAGTGTAAGAGAGAAGATACAGCTGGTTCTGTATTTACAAAGTAAAACCTCTGAGGGTGTCAGACAAGCTTCTCACATCAGCCTTTCAAGGAACAACCACCTCCCTGCCTCACTCACTGAAGAATCTGCAGAACTCCCTTTGATCCACTCTGCCAAGCTGAAATCTAGCTCAGCACAGAAGACTTAGCTGGCTGCACCCCAAGGAATCAATCCCTCCAGAGGTAGCACTGACTGACAGGCCTAGCACTGGCACCTTTCAAACTAGCCTCACCCTTTCTTTCCCATGCCATCTTTCCACACTGAACTTCAAATTCTTGGCTTCATTTAGGGGAAAATGTTCCCCACTCTAATTTTCAAAGTCACTTGCCTTGAACACATTTTCAATGCCTAGAATTTTCTTCAGTTTAGCTTGAATGTCCTTATATAGAGATGGTTCATCTTCTTCCTTAGACTCTGAGTTTACCTCTTGAATTATTTTGGAAGCCACTCTGGATCCTGCTTGAATCTCCAGCTGAATTTTGTCAATATCAGCATCTGTTTCAACTACACACCAATTGCACGCATTAGAAGGTTATACTGCTTCAAATAGCTCTGAAAAACCTAAGATGACAAGGCTCATGCTCAGCATTTTACCTGGGATCAAGACTATTTTAGCTTCGTGTTCTCCAATTAATCTGTGCAAATATGTATTTTTTAGGAAGCTGGCATCTCGTGACCTTCTGGAAAAGCAGAGCTGACAACCAAGGTGATGCATTTTGACACAAATGTCTCGTTTATGGGTTTTTCTTCCTGTGACATGGCGAAGATCCTCTTGAGAGCTATCAGCATGTTTCCTTGCCATGCTGTCGGCTTCTTGCTGCATTAGAGATGAGTGTGTGAATACCACCGAGAGTATGTCATAGGTGAGAATAAAACTACAGACACGCATTACAGAGAGGGTAAATATTACCATATAAGCAAAAAGCAATAGGTTACCTTTGTGAAACCTTCACTGGAAGCTCTCTCTGATGGTTTGAAAGGTTCTTCCACAATATTTAATGAAGCATCCCCTGGGAGAATTGAAGTTCTCTTTTCAACACCTAGTTCTCCTATATTTCTTGATACAGCAAAAGCCTTATGTCTGTTGAGATATGTGCAAAAAATGGTGAATTATTTTGACCTCTTGTCTTTGGGTTAAATTAAATACGTCCCTGTCAGTATTACAAGACAGCACAGAGATCTGTCATTTGAACATAGGGATTATACATGAATTAATAAATATAAATATTATTGAAAACAAGTAAGAGTTCATGACAAATGTAATTTCCTTATATCACATGAAGCTTTCAAAATCTGGATAAATTTAAATTTTAACTTTTTGGAAATTAAAAAAAAAAATCATTCAAACATAAAAATTAAAATCCTTAAAGGACAATAAAATAATGGAAAAATAGTAAGAACACAAAATAATAAACAAATTAAAGTAAAAATTAAGCTGTTAAATATTTTAGGTGTCTTTTGATTTTTAGCTCCCCTATTTTTCTTCCTTGCACTTCATACCAAAGGTTCCGCTACACATTGAAGAGTCACTCTGCCTATCTAGAAACCCCTGTAGGAGGTTAGTGATTGGTGAACTTCATCAGGTTTCAGCAATATGAAGTATTCTGAAGTAAAGCTACCATACCTTCCAACCACTATCTCAGTTTCCTCATGACATGGATCTGTTTCAATCTTAATATTTTTCAGTTTCACATCTATCTTGGTGTCAAACTTCATTGGCACTCTTGTCAGGACCTTGCCTTGAATTTCAACAGCATGTTGGAAGTATTCTGTGTTGACACCCATTGTTGCAACTGTCTGTACATACAAGCTGAAACAAGAGTGAAGCAGTTAGATGCAAGAAAGGTGCTCTTTTTACACGTGTGACTCTGCCTTCTCCTAAAGCCTCCTTCATATGTAAAGTCTTAGAAACCTCCCATACCTTGGGTTTATGTCGGATCGAATCTGCACAGTGGATTCAAGCAACTGTGAAGGTCTAAAATCTCCAGTTAAAGGGGGGGTTATCTTTCCATCAACTGCAAATGCAAGAGTACATTTAAACATGGTAAAAGCGAAAGAATGGATTTGAACGTAAGCAAATGACAGTTTTCAGTACAAGGTAATATTTTTGCTAGTACAACAAATAAGACTGGTAAACAAGACAGACTTTGGGGTAAATGAGATCTTTCATGAGTCTGAAAAATACTGAAAATATACAGAAAGATCATTATGTAGACAAAGGTTCTGATGCAATGTATTGAAAATGGAAATAAAAATATACTAAAAAAATGAAGAACTGACCCAAATCAAAAGTCTGATAATTACTATAACAATAAAATTTTGGAAATGTGGGGAGTCAGAAGACAGAGTGGATGAAGGGCAACCAGGCTAAACAACTCTTGCTCTCTAATCTTTCCTCACATCAAGTGTGAACATTTTTCTTGTACTGTGGACACAAAACTGGACATTGTACTCCAGATGCAGTCTCAAATGTGCAAATCATTGTCATGCTAGCTTTACTCTTGCTTCTGCAGCCAGTGATGCAGTTGGCCTTCATCACCACAAGAGCACACTGCTGGTTTACTGTACCAGCTTGTGCTGGCCTTCCTGGCCCTTTTCTGCAAAGCTGCTTTCTGTCTGGGTGATGCCCAGCCTATACACTTGCAAGAGTTACTCCATCCCAGGTGTGAAGGACTTTGCATTGCCTTTGTCGAATTTCATCACACTTCTGTTGGGCCATCCGCTCCAGTCTGTCAGGGTCCCCTCCCGAGGGGGCAGCCTGACCCCGCAGTGCAGCACCTGCTCCCACCACACACACAGCTGATCTCCCACTGCCCAACTCACTGCTGACTGCTGCCCGGGCCAGAGCAGCCGTGTATGACCCGTACTCCAGTGGCAGACCGGTGCAGGTAGACACGATGTATCGCAGCTCTCCCAGCCACACTGGTTGTGTCCATTGTCCTGCAATGCCACTGTGGATTTGGCTAATGAGTCTCTTCAGCACTGTGTTCCTGTCAGCAGGTTCTAGCACAGTCTGCAATAAAACAGACATCCAAGGTTAGGATATGAAAGTACAATGGTGTCAAATATTGCAAAGAGAAGTAAGGGTGTCTGGTACCTTCACAGCCTGTTGTAGGACTTCCTTATTGATGCTGATGTAGGCCAGCTCTTGGCCAAAGAGTTTCAAGTAGGCTGATATCAAGGGGGTTTCTGTTGGCAGCTCCTTCCATCCCAACAGCTGAGGAACAGATAAAGAAACAAGCAAAGTTTCTTAATGCAACGCTTTACAAATGGTAATTCAGCAAGGTGACCAGACCCATCACTGGCCAAGCTGCCATTTTCCATTGAAAAATTTTTGATCATAAATAGCATGGTGGCACTAATTCAGACTTTCTCCTGCCATTGAGATGCCCATGAATAGGCTCCAGTCTAGTGTTTGGTATTCCAATGCAATAACTTATACAGAGGCTCTGGACCATTAATACCACTAAACCTAGTTGGAAAAAAACAGCAAAAAAAAAAAAAATCTTTTCTCTTCAAGACAAAGGTATATTCCTGTAAACTAGGTTAGATAGATGAAGGGAGGGAGTAGGAAGCCTGCCAGGCATGTGACACACCATGCTGCAATGCCTGCCACTTCCCTCGCCTCCCGTGCTCCTTCTGCAGCCATCTGTGAGGTGGGGAGGAGGCAGAGCCTGAGAAAGAACTGGCAGAAGCTATTGCAGCCATGGCAGATGTCCCCTGCCGACCCATTGCATATCTCCCCTTCACAGAAATACTTGAGCTGACTGCTAGGAGAGTAATCTTCTGAGACAGCCTCACTAGTACAAGAAGCTTCACTAAATACCCCCTTATATAACCCACACTTTGCATTAGTGAAAATACCTACAGCTTTTCCAATCTCCTTTATCTTTTTGTATGTGGGATATTCAGCAAATGGGATATTTCGTTTCATGATGACATCTGTGAGGCCTTCCACGCGGACACCAGCCTACCAAAACAGCATGAGAAGGAGCAGTCTGAAACATACTTACAGAGGTGACACTTTGTCATCAGTTTTAATTTTGTTTTATCATTGATTTAGGCAAATATTTACCTCCGCCAAATCAGCCACTGACCCTGCAGAATATGCCATCAGCTTGGAAATTATTGCTGATGGGAACATTGTTCCTGGGCTGTTCATAATAAAGATGTCTCCAGCAGCACCAACTTTATAGTTATCTACGGTAGAAGTAAACAAGAGACACGTCTTCTTTCTAACCATTCTGCTTGTCATTCAAGATCATATTTCTGCAGATTTTTCCCCTGATATATCATACACTATGTAATGATATGTAAGATATATCATTACATAAATCTTGTTTAGTCAGAAATTATTATATGGCTACACATGCACTTTTAAACATGTGACCCTCATATTTAATTTAATTTCTCATTGAAATGGAGAATGCCTTATTTCTCCAAAGGATTTAATATCTCTTAAGAATGGATTTCTGAAGTGAAAGTTTCCTGGTCCCTGAAACACTTTTACTCACCGAAGTAAGCACCAACACGTATCACCTTGCTATACCGATAGCTCAGCCTGTCCAATCTGGGGGCCAGCATCTTAAGGGCGATATTGCAAGCTGAAGATCTAAACAAAATGAGAAAGGTAATAATATCCAGAAACAAGCTGCACCCCATCAGCATATAAACTGTCTTCAGTTATCAGCACATGCAGTGCTCACCAAAAAGAATGTAACAGAACTCATTTGCAGAAGATCACCTGCTTTGCTCCTGTCTCTACTCACATGTTGTACGTGTACGGCAACCTGCTTTTTGCCAAAGCCTTCATGTGGGCATACACGAAACTTGCCACTTGCAAATTGCTCTCCTTCATCACCACATTGGCTATTGTTGTTATCAAAGGAAGGGCAGGTCTTGTCTCAAAGATAACGGCACAAGCCATCATGCGCACCTCAGGGGGAAGCGACTGATCTGCAAGGATCTGGATGAGATATCCCTGCACCTGCAGAGAGAAAACAGTGTCTGGAATTACCAAATAATTGAGACAATTTTGCAAACTCAGTCCACACCTAAGCCACAAGAAATGTGGGACAGGGTGTCATTATCCCTGCAGAAAGGTTTCCTGATCTTTTTTACTGCATGGTTCCACATCATTTTATTCAGACAACTGAAGGGGCCATGGTGGAACAGCATCATGGAGAAGACCTGGCACTGAATCTGAAATAAATGTCCATCTATCAATGTATTGAGCCAACTCACCACAGTCAAAAAGACATCAGCATTGCATTGTGCATTACTGCCCTTCAAAGATTAGTGAATAACTTTGGAAGAAACAACTGTAGATAATAAGATAGATTCATTCTTTGGAGTAACTCCACTGAATAAGTGAGCATGCTTCACTGTTTTAGACCAGTTTTAAAAGAGGAGCTTCATCAGTTTGCCAAAGACAGTCTGAGTGAATTGTTTCTCATAGAGGTCTTAAACCTAAACCATCTGAAAGGCAGGAGTCTTGCCTACACTTACTGTGAAAGCAACTTCAGTAGGGGGTCAGTAGTGACTCATCCAACCTTAAGGAAGGGGTCTAAAAGAGGCAGAGCAATGCTGATATTTTGTCTAGGAGTTTAACAGAAAGTCTCTCTCTCTTTCCTCCTTACTACAGAGGCAGTTTAAATTATATGGCTGACTTTTAGGTGGCTAAATATAACTAGCACAGGACTTAATTGGTTATGACAGATGATGAAAGCAATACTACTAATATCCTTCTGGAAACTTCCTACTGACTAATAATCATTACACCTTAGCAGAAAATATCAGCTGAATATAAAATTGTAAAATATTTTTCTTAAAAATAATCTTTTTTTTATTTTAAACATGCTGAATCCACATACATGATACCATTAAATTCATTACCCTTACAGTATATATTGTCTAATTCACTAAGTAAAGAAAAGCTACTAGATCCTACTTACAGTTTTGGAGTCTTTCCAAGCTATTTTTCTCAAGGCCATTATGGCATCAATCTGAATGTGGATGGGGATCTCAGGAGCACTGGATGAAAATATGGGAAGGAACTTCAGGATGCGCTTCATGCTGGTTGGATCTCCCATGTTGCCAATGCACTTCAGAGCTAATTTCATTTTGTCTTCACGGCCCCTGCTGATCGCTTCATCTGCCAGGTCGTGGATGGGCTATAGACAAAGCATAGTTCAATCTTCTCTTCCTAATGTACAGATTTTCCACAGTGTTCCCCTTACCCACTGAAAACCCTATCACAATAAAGCAACTGGTTTTAATAAAATCACTCAGTGGTGGCTTCTCTCAGGATTTTACCCTTGCAATGTGAAAATTTTGTTTTCAACGCTGAAGCAGTATCTACATTAATAAAACAATTAATTGCCTTGGTTCTGAAGGAGACTTACAAAATGTGTATGTGCATGTCCAATTGCCATTTTGATACTGTATCTTAATAGAATTAAGGTAATAAAATAAGCATTACTAAGCTATTAAAAAAAAAACCTGAAAAAAAGCCACCCACCTGGAGAGCTTCTTTAGGACAAGCTGAGGTCTGAGAACAGTATCTATTGACCACAGAACTGTATGCCAAGCTAGCAACTTGTTGAAGTAGGGGACTTTTCTGGATTCGAGAACTGGTCACTAAATCCTATGAGGAAAAAAAAAAATTGTTATTTAATACAGTGCTTCACAAAGCTTTCAGAGCAGGAAACTCATCAGATCTGAGGGGATCAATTTCAGAATAATTATTGTTGCATCCAAACAAATTAAAGTAGCTTGTAGACATTTTGTTTGGAAGCTTCACTTTGGAGCTTAATTCCCTGCTAGTTTCAATATATATGTATATATAAGCTTACATTGTCCCTCAACTGAACATGACACTCAAAACACAAAGACTATGGATACACATCACTGTAAAAATGGAATATCCTTAGAGAAATGTGCAACTCAGTTGTGTTAATAATGCATTCTCATATCCTCTTTTCCTCATCAAGAAGGAGAATATAGACTAGAGACAGCAAAAATCCTGTTCAGAATAAATGATTCATTCTAGTGTCAACATATTTGATGCTTGCACAAATACTTTCACTTGCAGCACTTTCCAGTTTGTAGGGACAGTTCACAATTAAAAGAGCTGTCCAAGTGACATAACACACAAATGACCATTTGTTTCAGAAGTAGGAGATTGAAGTGGACAAAGTTTTGTCTGTAGAAGGCATGCCATGTGATCCCAGCAAACCAAAATGGGCTTTATATTAATGCGGGGAAATGAAGACAGAGGACTGAACTCTCCTCTCATAAATGTAATGCCAAAAGAAACTCACAGGTCAACATTTGCACAAAATTAGTGTATATCAGAGGAGAATCCAGTCTCTAATGTGCTTAATAATCAAAGGATGTCATCAATTATCATTCCTTTTGTTATCAGACAGGAAGGATTCACGTAGATCTACTCACTGCTGCTATTGGAACAGTGTGTTCATCAGCTTTGGTTAAATGGAGAGCAAAGGAAACACTTAGAAGAGCCTGAAGGTGGTTAAGGTCATCATTGCGGATTCTGCTCTTAATGAATTTGAGTGCTTCTGTGGTGCCTGTTGCAGAAACTGCACTCAGCAGCCATCGCCTGCAAGTAGAGGCAAAAAAAATTCCTTGATTTTCACTCTCAATTCTCCAAAGCCAGAAAAGTTTCTTACAAGTTGATACAATGAAGTACCTATAGCGGGGTTTATCTGAACATTGTCTCCAGGTGGACTCCAGCACGTTAGCACTTGCTATCCGGCAGAGCTGGACAAGTTCCAGGAATCGGTATGGAAGATCATCATGGAAATCTTGTTGGTTATTCAGGACTATGTGTTGCAGTATTTCAACTATCTGTTACAAAACACAAGAGAGAGGGCTTACATAATTACATTATTTAGAATTTATGATAATTATTATTTTGGGGTTTTTTATTATTAGGAAATCAGTTTGAAGGCCTAAAAATACTCTACCCGTTGCTCAGGGTTTTTCATCTTGATTAGCTGCAATGGCATCTGTGGCAATTCTGCTGGGAACTGGTAACGCAGGCCTCCATAGCTCTGCATGGAAAGGTCTGGGGAGCTGCCCCGTTCACTTCTCACTTCAAGCAAGGTGAGTTGTTGTCTGTCGAGAGACAAGTGTCATGGGAGAAAGGCATTAGCTCTTTTCATCCATCTACCTTGGCTATTTGTTGCTTCAGTGATACTGTGATGGTATCAGTTTTACTTCTTAGTAATTTTTCTTATCACAGTGAAAGTAAAGCCTTCCATCTGAAACAAAATGGTATTAGAGTTATCTACAATGAAATTGTTTCCAAGGAGAAGCGAAATTTCCATCTTCTGAGTGAGAGCTACTGACACAGTGTAATGAATGATCTTATTTCTGTGTGCACCATCTTCCTCCTGACACTATCAATTACCCCTTTTTCAAGACAAGCAGAACAGTAAAGTTGCATTCTTATGGTATAAGCAAGAAAAACAGCTTTTCTCCTTTTCTCCCATGTAGTTGTAGTGCCAGCTTGACCAGAGTACAAATAAAGAATGGTTTGCTGAACTTTAAGGACTGTGGAAACCCCAAGAGTGAGTACTCAGACCTCTATCCAACTCCTATGGAGCTCAATTCTCATTTCACTTCAATTGGGAGAGAAAGGGAGTGATAGAACCTATAATTATTCTCACTCTGTGAAATAAGCCAGTGTTCCACCTACCTTGCTTCCATGACAGCAACACCAGTAGGTTCACTGAGTGGTGAGAACTGATACACCTGCTGAGACACCACCTCTGTGATCAGGGTACCACTGTCTGACTGCTTCAGCTTGTAGGAGAAAGCTGCAGTCCCTTTTACGAGCCTTTCTTTCTGTGGGAGGACAGAGAACAAAGAGTGAATGGGTACAGAATGGTCGTGCTTGTAACTAGGAAGATCTTTTCACATACATACCATCATGTCAACAGGACAAGGATAGATGTAAGCCATTCCAACACTCTTCACCACTTTTTCCTGGCAGTTATTTTGGTCTACGGTTTTGGTAACAGAGACCCGGCTGTTCTTCCTGTCTTCCTGGATGATGTACCTTGTATGGCAAACACCTCCAATTCCAGCCTGGCAGATGAACACAGATAATGAGACTTCCCAATTATATCAGAGTTTCACTGTGTGAGAAGAAGTTTTACTGAATGAAGATTCTAAATGCATAATATGAGGGTTAGTACCTACTGAACAGTCTTAGTTATGTTTTGAAAGCTGTTGCCATTACACAAAATTATTCCTATTGAACTAAAATATTGGCACGTGAACAATACTCAGTCAGGGGATGGAGTTTAAAATTAAAAAGTAATCAATTAATTAATATCAACAATTAACAAATAAAATGGGTCAAGTAGTTGTATCAGGGAAGCCATATAACAAATAAATTCACAGCTAATAATTCTCTTTTCTCCAAAGGGTTGCATGTTAAGACTTAAAGAGAGATGTCTTAGAAAAAATTCAGCACAGTTAATTTGTTCAACGCATATGCACACATTTTCCTCTATATGAATGAAAATCATCTTTTTCTTACTATGAACATTCGAAAGTAGCTGCAAATAAACAAAAACTCAAAGGAAGAATAATTAAAGAGAACACAACCTTTCATTAAAGTAGTTCTAGAATGGAAAAAAACAAACCTCTTGCAATTCATACACATTCTGTGACTTTTTAATGGTTATCTGTATCATGTTCAGTATTCCTCTCACTATGTTAATGCAAGTATTGGGACAGTCTTCTGGGCCATAAATGTTTCCAACCCGTCCACTATTGTATTCAAACTTGAAGGGCTGGGTAAAGCATGAGGAAACCATCTGGGTGATTTTGGAAGATCGAGTGAACGAGTCTCTGGGCCAGATGCCATTGTATTCCTCAAATTGTGGAGGGCGGATCTGGGAGGAAATTCAGAAAAGACACTTAGGAGAATAAAATTACTTTGATACTAAATATGCAAATAAATGGGAAGAAATCAACATAACCACTAGTTAGATTCTTTTTCCTTCCAAATATAGGCTTAGATAGTCATACAGAAGTTTATTCTTTTGTCTCTTGCTTAAACTATTGTAAAACCAGTGCAAAACCTGGGGGCTGAGCAGTGCTATTTTATCTTACAGAAGCAGTTAACATATTGCTATTGTCTTTCAGGGACATTGAAACATTTTACTTGCATTAACTTTATGGGGAAAAAGGATGATTAAAAATGTAATTTAAAAAAATTGAAATAAAAACCTCCCTTTTTTCAGCCTTAAAATAAATATTCTGCTTTAGGTAAAATTTAGCATTTAAAAAGTTTACATCATATCCCCATACAGTTTTTCTTTTACCAAACGAGTCACTATATTTGATTCATATTTGTGAATTGCTTAAATCAACCCAAATATTTTAATAATGAACAATATATTTATACACACTGAGATAGAACGTAAATAAGAAGCAATTTCAGTAACTTTGGCAAAGTTACTGCCAGTTCAGGTGCCTCAGAGCACAGTCTAGTGCACACACATAAAAATTTCAGGATGAAGACTGTAGTGTGTAATACAATACCTAGCCCATAATTTTGAGAGATCTACAGCTCAACTCTAACCAGTGAGAGCTCTGTCACTGAATTCAATGCCTGAAAAAGAAGCTCTGATTTTTGACTGAATTAAACAGACAAAAGTATTCTTCTGAAACATACCTATTTTGAATGAATCAGGTCCTATCACTGCTGATGTCAGCAAGGCATGATTTCACATGTCCAGATCTTTTACTGCACTATTCAGACACTAAACATTGTTATATACTCCTTTTTGATTGCTTTCATTTTTTACTCTTATAACACTTTTTATCTTTAGCTCTTACCACGTTTTAAGTCTATGTTTATCAGTTACCTTCATGACAATGATTTTATACACCCAAGTCCTGGCTTCCCACAGGAGCTGGAAATGTGTGCTGAGGCTAGAATCAAATCTTAAACTCTGAGCAGGCTTAAATGTCTTGAGTTAGAAACAGCCATTTTCTAACAGAATCCCTGCCAGCTGTATTTCTGATGCAAAGTCTCGAGGAACACCTGCTACAAGCAACTTCCACAACTGACACCAGTGTCTCCTCACTTCTGAAATCGTAGCTTGCAGATCATTCTCTGACATCTACAGTGGTAAGTCTCCGCTTGTGTTTTCTGCTGCTTTCCTACACCCCAGATTAGCCAGGTACAATTACAACTGTGATTTTAGTTTAATGTTGCATGGCACATTTGAAAGAAGATGCAGTACCTTGAGGAGGTAAGTGTTTTCTGATAGCCCACTGATCTCTACTTTGCTGCTCAGGCGTACGCCAGCTTTGGCTAAATTCTTTTCTTGAAGCCCATTCAACACCCAGCCTTCATAACTGTACAAGTAGCTCTTCCTACTACTGAATCCAGGGTCTGTGGGAAATAATAGCCATTTTCACAACACTTGCAAGCATGTTCTAATAAATAGAAATAACTGCAAAGTTACGGAGAAAAGGTTATAGAAGGAAATTTACTTACCAAAGTCAAACTTCTGGCTACCTGTAAAAAGAGATGGAAAAGCAGATAAGTAATGTTTAATCTAGATCCAACACTGCCACAGAACTGAAGGAAATTTTGGGAAAGAAAGGTGAAGAAGAGATATGTAGCCTTACCTACAAGGGTGAGCACTAGTAAAAATATGATTCCCCTCATAGTGAAGGCGAATGAGGCTCTGCCAGACATGGTGAGACTTTTATGGAAGAAAGCTCAGGAACACGTGGCTGTGTTCTGCTGAATTCTCAAGTTTTTTATCAGTTTATGTAAACACTTTCATTTTGCAATCATACTTTCTCTTCAGACGGAATAATGGAAGTCAAGTCATACCTTGGCATCTCACTGATTATCTCATAAGCCCTTTGCAGAACTGTTTAAAAGCTTCTACTTATCCTAGTAAGTTTTACTAGGTCATTTACAATGAATTTACAATAAACACATTACTTAATTCCTAGGTTGAGTCACAGCTGTGTGCTTGCATTTGGTCTGCCACAGATTAGCTTGATTTTGCCCAGGTTATGCTGACCTGGCATGTGACCCAAACTGATATCTAGATGATAGCAGCCCAATTAACAGAGTCAGTATCACAGAACACATTAACAGTGTTCTTCCTCTTCCCTCAGCATTGGTTTACAGACACCCCCCTGGACAGGAGACGAGGACAGATAGTCCCTTGCTATTCCTCTGTGCACCAAAGCACATTTAACATTCTACTGAAAACCCCAACATATGGAATGCATATATTCATTTAAATAAATGAGAGGACCAGTATGTCCTTTCAGCTCTGGTCACACTGACCAGGAATATTTTTTAAATGAACAAAGATTTCATAAGCCATCAGTAAATATTTTATCTTTCAAGGTAAATGACAGCCAAATCTGAACAGTTAAAAGCCACAGAGACTCTTCCCAGAGAAGCAGGGGAAGTGGGAGTGCAGGTCAGTTAGAACTTTGCATTTCCTAAGGAGTTAAACACAAAATGCAGCCGAAGTACCTGAATTGATGTAGGCTGGCAGCCAGCTTCATCATCAATTTACAGTGACAGCCCAGGAGCACATTCACAGAAGTGTTCAGTTCTAGAAACGTCAGGGCCACAGAGGCAAGCAGAGGTGCACAAAACACACTTGGCCTTTTTGAGTATGGTAATAGATTGATAATCACAGAAAGGGAAGAATGAGTCTGGTCAATCCCCCAAATAAGTTACACATCTCCCAAATTGAGCTTGGTGGCATCTGGATCAACAAAAAAGGCAAGAAAAATGCACAGACTTCTGAGTTGGAGGATGTTTCTGGGTGAATAAATTCAGGCAACACAATAAACTGTGGGCTTTAAGTCATACAAAACCCATGAATCCAATTCAAACTCAACATCTACGACATACTGGGTAATCAGACACTTTATTTCTACTCCTACTTTACCTGTGGTTTTAAGGTTAACTACGAGAGCAAGCTTTGTGGCAAACATCACTTAAACAACCAGAAATGAACGCTTATTTTCTATTGTAGTAGTTTCTACAGTCTCCCATTAGCAACTGCTGTTCCCAGGTTGTCAGTTCCACAAGTCTTGACTTTTTCAAACAGATTCCATGTGGGATGTAAATCCACCTTGGGTTATGCGACCTCTGTTTTGGGAACTGCCACCCAGCTCACTGCAGAAGCCTACATTAGAGGGGTGAAGGGTAGACACTAGCAAGAAATGTCTCCTTTTTCACAACTATCAATCCATAATGTTCAAGGGAACAAGCATGTTTTATGCCACAGGTGACAAGCTTTTCATTACAAAAGGGGCAAGTGCATTCATACAGTGGTAATTAATTTTTTATTGTTAAACATTTCTTTAAAACAAAGTTACCTGTTATGCATTCCATTTGACTCCACACTTGAATAAGGGAACATGAACATTGTGTCAGTATGAAAAATACAACAAAATATATATCGTGGAATTTTATTTTTTTATTACAATGTAACTTTGCAGGGCATAGTGAACATTAGAGATTTAGAGATCAGATTTATTGTCTGAAAGCAATAAATAAATCATCTGTTAATTTCAACACTTCTTTTCAGATCAGTTTTTCTATCCAACTACGTCAACCTTTAGTACCTTGTCATCTACTTCTATGGCAAATCAGACGGGGGCAGTGGAAGGGAAAAATCTAAAACCAAGATGTCTTGCAAAAGCCTTCACATGCAAAAGCTTTGTGATAACTGCAAATTAAAAAAAAAAAAAAAAAAAGCTGCACAAGTAATAATGAAGCTGCTAATTCAATATATACAGCAAAGCCATTACCCTGCATATACTTCAATTTTCCTTTCAAGAATAATGTTTGCATTGACATTACCTAAATACATCAGTTACCTTGACCTGGTTGAAGTGTACACAGAATGAGCCCTGAAAAAAAAGCTAGGATATGATTTTTTTTGATACACATAGGAATATTTTTATCCTGCTACAAGTCTGCAGAATCTGGTGGAAGAAGTTCTCCAAATTAGGAAGAAGGTTGTTTTGTAGGGAGAAAAAGTTTTCTTAAGAAAAATTTTCATTTATTAGTTTCTTTGCTGTACAGTCTATACTGCAAAAGCTACGTTGTATTATCCTTAACCATTGGGGAAGAGAGGTAAAAAAAATTATCAGTTCTAATATGATCCTGGAAAGTAAGTTCTCATACCTAATCAGACTAATATTTATGGTAAAAGCACTCCCATCACAGACTGAAAAAGCAGCAATGTTATATTTAAAGATTTTTGTGAAATGAGACACCACAGTTTAAGGTAACAACTCATCTTTTCAATATCATGCATAGGTAGCTAACAATAGCTGTATGGTAATCAGTCACTGGTAGTCTGTATTTCTTGTTCCTTAGGTAGGGCATTTGCTCTATTACCTCAAATATACAAGTATTAGAAGTGACACACCTGTACTACATTCCTGCAAGAAGCCTCCCTTTCTGTTCTTCAACAGAAAGTCTCTGAGTAAGATCCCGCAGTTGTTTCCGACACCATGAAGTACTACACTGTCACCATCTGTGGCAGTCATACCACTATTAGCAGCAGCTTCAGATTTAAAAGCTTCCCAATCACTGTATATAGAGTCATCCAAAAACTGTTTTACTTCTTTACAGAGACAGGACTGAATCTATATCCCCGACTTCCAGGCCTGAGGCCAGCTCAGGACTCAACTGCATACACCCTTCTAGCACAGTTGCTTTTCCCATGGAAGCACTTAAATACATTTCCATAAGATGGGTTACAAAAGCTAAAGCAAAGAATTACTACAAAATGTTTATTATTTGCTAATCACTCCATAGACACAAACAAAAGATGTTGCTCTTCAAGGCATTATTATCCTAAAAGTTACTTCTATGAAGAAAACTAGTCTGAAGAAAGGAAGGCCCAAGTAAAGCAAATGCATGTAAGTGTCCCAGTAAGGCACCCCCAAGCTCACCTTAAAGCAGCAGCAGCCCCTAGTGGCATCTGGATCCTGCCTCAGCCATGGACTTCTGGGCCTGCAGTCACCTCCTGCCTTGAAAATAACTCTATGTGCATAGTACTGTTCTCCCACTTAGTATATTACATTTTTCACTTCGCTTATTTAAATATATTTTTCAATGTGTTTTTATTCTTCCATAACTAAAATTCAGGCAAGAACTGCCCAACATATTACGGGAAACCCAACAGTAACTATACCCTGCTAAACACCTAGAGCAAATGACATGACTGAGATCACCCATTTACTGGGGAAGAACTGGAGAAACAGAGAAATATGATGTTTTGCCCTTCTAACCCCACTGCCCATGCAGCAGAATGCCAACCAAGAATATCATTACATCTACTTCTGCTTCCTGAAGGGTGCCATGTGAAAACCACACAAATATCCTCTGCAGTTTACATTGGCTACTACTTCATCTCAAGCAGTAACTCAATGTACTGAACTAAGCAGGAGAAACTGCTGCTTTCTGCCTTAGCTTCTTGAAGAACTCCAGTTTCTTCTCTTCTCTATGTTATTCCATTGCTATTTTTCTATGTAGTCCAATCACTACATTACACCCAATTCTGAAGAAAATGGGCAGAGCAGCTATGTATTTTCAGTGAAGGAATCTAAGCTTGAGCTAATTGCCTGCCTATGACCCTGAGAAAGGCAGAATTTTCTTAGACATCTTCCAAAAGGCCAATTACACCAGGATTAGAGCTATACACATGATCACAGACGCACAAAAACTCAACAAGAGGCAAGATGGATTTGTACTGGGCAAGGAAAATTACAGGCATTTAGTCAAGTGAAGGAGACTCAAACATCTTACCTCTACTTGGCTATTTTTATTACATTATAAACAAGAGACTCCCCAAAGGCTACACGAAAAAAATATTCCAGAGTCAATTAAAAGGAAAAATTAACATAATACAAACCCAGCACCAGATTGGTAGACGTTGTATACAACCCTACAACCATGATAGCTTATACCTTTAGTGCACACAAAACATAGAACCAGGGCTCTTTAGAATAGAATTACACATTTATTGTTCACATTCAAAAGACTTTGGTTCTTGACTGAACCATTGAAAGTCCTAATGCATCTGTAAACTGAGTATCACTATAAAACAATTCAAAATGCAATGTAAAATAATATTTATGTACGCACGTGTTTAATTTCATGGTTTCTCAGCATAACCACTTAGTCTATTTACAAATATATAAAGATTTTGCGCTTTACGTCATTGAAATATCAAAGAGGTATTTTCAAATCACACAATAAATATAGAACCTGTTTTGTTAAAAATCTACAGTATACTGTACATTCAAGTCGAGGCAAAAGAGGATCTAGTGCCAGTTACACTTGAAACATAAATGAATGCTTCCAGTAATTAAACAATTTCTAAAAGTACTATCTCTGCCTGTGATGAAAGGTAACATTAGGATCCAGTATTTCATTACAGTCAAAGTTTCAGACCATTGCTTCATTCATAGAATCAGAGCTTCTGTTACTAGAAAAATATCAATGCTTTTATATATTTTTAAATTGTCTTCTTTCAAGAGTTGCAAGAAAAAGAGGCAAAAAATGGTCTAAAAAATAAAAGCCAGGTGCACGCACATACACACACACCACAATTCAGATCACCACATAATCCTCTAGAAGAATGATCAAACTACAGCATTCTGTTTCATTTAGAACGATAAGTTTATGAACAAACGTCTAACAAAAACCCCAGCAGGCAACCCTCGGAAGTCTAAGGCAGTTGTTCCATGTGCAAGTTTCTACAGAGCAGAGTGCCAACTCCAGAGTCTTCCCATGACTTGGTGCATTCTCCAGTTTCTTCTTTGTCATCACTTTCCACCCACAGATTTGGCATGCTATCTCCAGCAATTTTTTTTGATTCAACGCTGGAAGTGCAAAATAGAAAAATGTTACAATGCAAATAAATTATGCTTTGAATAGAAACAGAGTACTGGTTTTATGTTTAATATCCTTTATTATATACCAACTGTAAGGCTTAGATTATGCTTTTAGTCTATGCTCTACATAGAGTTCATCACTATAAAACCATCTACACCATCATTTCACAAACCTGTTATGTGTAATATACTGAGATGTCTGGCAAGGTTCTGCTGAAATAGAACCATTCAACACAGAGGGAGGTTTCCTTTGCTGAGATGTAGATTTCACTAACCAATTGTCTTGGTCAGAACCTGAGAGATACAAATACCATCAGTTAAACTATAGTGCAACTGGAAAACAGAAAGTACTTCAAATTTTCATGGCCTTCTGCTTTAAAAAAAAAAAAAAAGACGCAGCAAACATCTTAAGGCATGTTTATAATAATAAAACTTACTGCTACAGATCTGTGCTAAAATTTTGTAACTAATGCTATTGAATCAAGTTATGTTAAAATTAGGATTCTAAATTTGAAAACACAGCATTTGCATATACAGCCACCACTGCAAGTAGTCATATGAAGTTACTCAAATGTAGTTTCTCACTTTACAATTGATAAAGCTTTTTTACTCCTTAAGTAAAGAGTTCTCCAGCATGCACAGATAGTAATTAACACCAGCATGAAAAGCAGTAAACTTGTCAGAGTATAGAAAACAAAATTAAAAAGCATTAAGTGAGATGCCTTAGCATTTATATGAACTGAACTATCACTCGAGTCAATGGAAAGTCCTGGCAAACTTGGCAGATCAATCCCTGCTAACTTCTCTCAGATTTAGATGTCAAAGCTTTCATATCAAGTGGAAAAACCAGAATGATTCCATATTCTACAGTATTACAGCACTACAGAAGCAAAAGCTTTTGGACAAGTGTTGTGAAAAAGAAAAATTGAACATTAAAAGAACTCTAATGATAAGCTGTGGAGTAACATCCATATGGAGTATGATTCTCTGTATGGCAGATGTATTATTTTCATTATTATTATCCAGTAGCTTAGGATTAGGACATACAAGATGGAAGAATGCCATTTAGAAGAGAAAATATGACATTAAATACATCCTGAAACACTAGAATTCAGAAAAAAGCAATTACAAATCAAAAGCTTTAGTGTACAATGACTGTTAAACTGATCTCAAGTTGCTCCCAGATCACTAAATCAAGTCATCCATGAGCAACAGCCAAACAATCTCAACTTTGTTCCTCCTGCAGAAGATAATTTCATTTCACACTTAGAGAAGCAGGAATTGCACAGAGGAGAAACAGAGAGAAGCCAGAACATACGAGGTAGGCTACTTTATCTAACAGGAATACAAATTCAAGCTATATTTACTTGACAGGTGGTCCGCACATTTATCTTTACATTTTGGCTGCCACAACAAGAATCTATTGAAGAGAGATTGTTATTTTCCCTTCCCTGTCCCTTTAGTGTTTGTCTCACGCTCCCCCATCCCTTAGAAAGAAGGTAAGTAATGAATAAATTCTCAGTAGTGAAGATCAAACACTGCACATGCATGAGGGAATGGGAAATAAATTTACTAACTTGAAAAAAAATCCAGTTGTAGAAGAAAGGAAGCAAATATTTCCATTAAAAACAATATTCAAAACTATGCGTCATATAGCCATATTTTCAAAAGAAATTTATGAAATTTGTATCTAAAACCTCAATTATTTATTGCTCAAACTTATTTTCATTATCACTATGCTCTTCTCATAGCTTCTTTTTTTCCAAAGGATTCTTTTTTACTGAATATATATGTGTACACATTTAATATCACCTCATCTCAAATAATTAATGCTGCCATTTCCACATAATGTTCTTGTTTCCAAAACTTGTTTGTTTCTAATCTATACAGATCTCTATAGGTCATGATTTCTTCAACTGCCCTGGCAAATAACATGCTCACATTTAACCTAATTTAGTAATTCTCAAAGTTCCTGTTCCTGACAGCTCTGCTGCCACGTATTTGACATTCATCAGATTGTTTCACAAATATAAATTCATCACGTAAGTAATTACCAGGGAGTTATGATTTCCTTTTTAAAATGAAATTTTGAACCATTGGTTATCCAACATGTAGAGGCACACAGATACATGGTAAACTTTGTCTTGAGACATTTTGGGTTTTTTAATGGTTTTGCCCATATATGTGTCTTCTATTTGAAAGGAAGAAAAAGAAACATTGTACAAGAATATAATTTGAACCAAATACTTGCTTCTTAAGAAGGCACTTGGAGTTGTCACATTTTCAGAGTGCTTGCAATCAGCAGTCATACTTAAGAACTGTTGCTTCAGCCACATTCCTCTATCTTCTTCAAATGCCTTTCTCTAGGAAAAGAAACAACAGTTTAAGACCACAAGAACAAGTTTAGTCCGCATTAAACTGATGCTATTCTATTTAACAAATCACAAGTTGTAACATGTTCACGTAACTAAGGAGAGCCTACAGTTTAACACGGAGTTATTGTCATGTGAGCAAGCTTTGGAGTCCAACAAGGATTAATTGTGGAGGCACTTATTTACAAGCCAAGCCCTGTGGTTTGTTTCACAGGGATCTAACTAATCCTTTCACTTCACCGCTCTCCACTCCAGTGATACCCTCTCCTATCTCTCTGCCTCCTATGCTCCTCTTCCCCCTCAGTGTAGCACTACCTTTTGGAGGTAGCCCTCATCCAGGGCAGCTGCCAGAAAGGATTACTGCTTGAACCTTCTAAACAGAAAAATTACATTGAAAAGAGCACCAATTACTTCGGTTCAAAACTGGGGCAAAAAGAAAGGGGTTGTTCAATTTTCCAATCCCTCTGACTACAGAAAAGGAAAATAATGCCTAAATGACATCCTCCAAAAGATCCAATGGCTCTGGAATCACGCAACAAGCTATTTCATCTCCAAAAACCATTAGTGAAACAGGATGCACCTATGTCAGTAGAAAAACAGAGGAAGCTGAACTCCACTTCTTTCACTAAGACCTGCAAAGATTACAGCATTGCTTCTCTTGTTACTTCAGCATATTAACAAGCTGAAGTATTGGCAGTTACACTGATCCTGCAATGTAGTCCTAAACATTTCTGGACAAATATTTATGATTTATTAACACTCACGACTTTTAAAGCTGAATTCAAGGTGCAACACGAAATTCACAAACTCATTAAAATGCAAATAAAATTAAATTAGCCAGAGTCAGGATTTGTCATCGTGAGAACTACTGCTGTCTCAGTATCTTAAGTAAAATCTGAAGTATTTTGTATTGTGAGCCAGACAGGTTGTCCATCTAGCTCAGTGTTCTGCCTCCAACAGTGACCACAAGAGATGCTATTTATGAGCATGGCCATGTTCTGCAGCACACTATTTGACTGAAATTTGCATAGGCCTTACTTTTGTAGGAAGCCAAATTTAAGCAGTATCTAAACGATTTAGTTAATAAATTACCAATTTTGGAATACTTAGATATTTCAAAAGCTGAAAGAAAATGGTTCTGTTCCAGTTGCAGCAACTGTATTTTTCAATACACACAAAAGCCTTGCTTTTTGAATTGTCAACAGGATGATCTCCTAGAATGACCAAAGATATGTTTCACACAGTATGGAAATGTCTTTTTCTATAGATGCCAGCAAACAAATATGGTTGGATGGTTGCCCTTTAGCATGTATAAGACCACTTATTTGTAATTCATCTTCCATTGAAGCTCCCTTTTCTAATACCTCAAGTCCTAATCTAATAGCAGCTTCTGTAAAACTTCTTCGTTCCTTCTCAAAATTCTTTTTTTGTTCTTGAAATAGTCTCCATTCTTCCTGAAGACGTTCTCTTTCTTCCAACAAGTAGCAGTCTTGTAGTAACAGAGTGGTCTCATCATCACATGTAAGCTGTTGCTGCAGATTTAAAGCAACAAAAGACAGACATTAATTTGGGAGTGACTTAAGAGATGCAGTATTTCCACAGATTCAGTTTGATCAGAAAAATGGTTGAAGTTCAATATGGAAACAATGCAGATATCAAGTTGGTGGATGACGGGGGTAAATTTCAGATAGCAAGCAAAATGTCCCTTTCTCAGGCAGCTGACCTCATCAGCCTTCCTGCCCTTTGTTTAGCTTCTGAAATTATTCCTATCAGGATTAAAAACTCACTAAATTATTAACCAACCCAATAGCACACCTGTACTTGGACCAACAATTAAGACATTTTATTTCAAAAGCATTATCAAAGAAGGGAGAAAGGCTCAGAGGTAAGAAAAGTGGAATGTTAAATAAAAAAAAACTCAAATCCAACTGAGAAAAATAAGAAAAAATAAAGCCTATTACCTGCAAGAGCTGTTGCTGAGTTTTGATCATTTCTTTACATTGCTGAATCTCTAACTCTAGCTTTTCAGTTTCCAGCTCATGGTCTTCTCTTGAAATGACATCTTTTTCATTCCAGGCTCCTGAATGTCCACGTGACACTAAGGGGGAAGAAAAGCTTCTTAAAAACAAATTAAAACATCTCCCACATTAAAGACTCCTAGCAAGAGCAAAAGGTTTCAGACTACTTGTTTCATCCCGAAAGACAGACACGAAGTGTATTCAAAAGCATTTCCATCGGAGACACGAGATCCCAAACTGGTGCTATACATGTAATCATCCACCAAATCCATTTCAGAAAAAAACAGCAATGAAAACATAGCTGGCTCACATTCCTCAAGGTACACCATGCATCTGCATTGCAATGAGTGTTACACAAAATCCTCCCTTGTTTCAGTCATATAGAAAAGAAAAAAAAAAAAAGAGAACTGGAGACTTTTTTCCGCTGACATGCTGTTAGCCTGTTCTTCTGAGCTTGTTTTTGAAGGGCTTGTGTGTTCATTAAAATATGACAGTAACTATATTTATCACAGATATAAAAAGAAAACATTTTCCTTCAAGGGGAAGGAGAAATGGAGCCGGGAAGGAGAAATGGAGCTACAAACTGGGATGAATTTTTTCATTTCAGTAAGGGAATGAATTACAGGAATGAATTGTATTTTGTATAATTACATTCTGTTTTGTTTTATTTTATTTAATGCATAGCTAAATCACAATGACTGTAATGAGCCAAGTTTTGATCCCCTGATGCCAGTATTTGAACATTAATTGAATTGTAGAGGACTAGACTGTGGTCATCCCTAGAAACCAAAAATCCTAAAAGAGGACTTCAAGAAAAGAGCAAATAATTGAAGCATTTTTCCTGATGCTTATTTTTCAGTTAGTTACACCAAATAAAGTATTGCAAGTATTCTTAAAATCCTTTCCAGGGTATAAACATATTCTCAAAGACCATCTGCTCTTTTATTTCCAATTGCATGCATGACCTTCTCAGTCTTACTCCTGACTGCAAACATCCCTATGGTAGTGGCTGCATTTGCTTGCATGGGAAAATAATACTAGGAAAGAATTTTATATATTTTTAGCTGTCTTAATGCTGTTTAACAGCTGGAAATGAGGAGAGTCCAGCACCATACCATCAGCCAGTTTGTTTTACAATGCCACAAGAGGTCTCAGAGATATGGATGTGGCAAGACAAGACTCTTTAGAGGGAATTACATATTTTGCATCCAATTACTTCAAACTGCCACTGCATTACTTATTTTTAATGTATTTTGTATATACATGTAATAGAGTTAAACATCACCTTGGTTATCCAGCTTTTCAACGTGATTTTTCAACATTCTCCATTGTTTTCTAATGCTGTTTGTAAGCTGCTCTCGCACAGTTTCACAAGATAATTCCCACATGTTCTCTTTATTTAACTCTCCAATATCTTCCTCCAGGTCTGACAGCACCTGTAGAAGTAGCAATAAAAAGCTGCAAACCACTTCGCCACTCCAAATATGTGTGTTTATTTAAATATGTGCATGGATTTAATTTATTGAAGAGAAGGAAAACCCTTATATACAGGAAAGAATTTTCCATCCAGGGAAATCTGACTCTCAAGGAGCTCAGTTCCCTGACAGCATAATGCTGAAGAGACACAAGTGACCCACTTCACTCTGACATCAAAACAGAACTGCGACTTCTAGCAGAGAATCAAAAAATTAATAAAAAACCTCTGATAAATAATGAATGGGCAGCACACCATTCCATAAAAATATCCTGCGTAAAGAAATACTTAAAATCTGGAAATAAACAAACAAAAAAAAAAACCCATGCAGGAAATATCCAATATGCATTGCTACTCAGAATTACATACTTGTAGTTACTACATTTAAAATTAATTCAATGAATGTCTTAAGCTTTTCATTGACTGACTGGCAAGAATACACTGGGTATTGTTCACAGACAGCAGAACACTTAAACATGGATGGATTTCAAACAAAGCACATGATGTGCAATTCACTGCAAGTCTCATAAGAAGTTTACTTTTTTTTTAAATAAGTGTCAAATTACTTCAGCACTATACCAAACTACCATGGAGATTCAATTTTAACCGAACAATACTTACCAGCCCATCTTCAGACCTTTCCTTAGGTTTCTGTTTCTGTGGTGGGAGAAGTGAAATAATCTCTTTCTTCATTTGCTGAAGAACTTTCTTCAGCTCAGCATTTTCCACTAAAAGCTGTTTTTGGCGTTGTTCATAGTCACTTAACAGAACTTTGTACATTTCTTCTTCATTTCTACAAGAAATAATCTTACAGTAACAACATAACTGCCATAATATATGCCTCAATTAATGTTCCAAGACAACTACCTGGCTTCTGTCTTATCAGTCCTCCATGCACCTCTCTTCCCATCAGCTCTACCAACATAATTTAGAACTTCCATAGCTACAAATGAAAAGGATATTTCAAAATGTGAAACAACATGCAAATATATAAATATTCAGATGACATTGCATTTACTTGTAGTTATTGCAAAGAGACCACATTACCCAAATATCCCCCTCAATCTTCAGACCCATACGAAACCACATTGCCCTGCTTAAAGCAAAAATAAGATAGTGAAAGAAAGAAAACAGGGTTTGTGTTTGGCAACTCAGAGGGATGTATTCTCATCCTGTCTCATCTTTTTTATGCATTTCTTAATGACACCTTCATCTCTATTTCAACCTTCATATCAATATATAAACTCTACCATCTCTTCCGGCAATAACGTGTTTTATCTCCTCTTTGGGGAAATCAACTTCCCAATGTTTCACAAGGTGTTCCTCAAAACAAAGAAACTTCTGTCTACATTGAATAAAATAAAAAAACCCGCACAGCAACAACAAAAACCCAAATTCAACATACGACTACATATTAGAGCTCCAAGCTTAATCCTAGTTAGCTATCAAGCAAACAGTAACTAGTTTTCAAACCCTGTTATTTTGAGCTCACTGACACTTGAACTAGGACCAGCTAACTGGAATCAAGAACATGTAAGTTTTGCTGACCTCAGGGTGAGGCTTCTAGAGCTTATTGAACAGATACCTAAAGACTTTCTGCAGCCAAAACAGGTGTTCCTGCTACTATGTCTTAACTTGTTTTGCCTTATTCACGAGCACTTTCAGAAAACTAAATGAGCAGAAAACCATCTTGGCAATAACATGAATAGTTTTCTTCTTGGTTTAGTGAACTAAATCAGCTTACTAAAATATAACATGCACTACTGCTGGCAAATAGCTGAGCGTTGTGGAGGTGACGGGTGGAGAAGAGCAGGACTTCCCTTTCATTGGAGATAAATTATATAAATACTCTAAGGCAGATATACAAAGCAAAAGGTACAGGTCTTTTTAAATACATAACAGTAAAACCCATTCATGGTAAACAGCACTGATGAATGTCTTGAACACAATTTTTGGGCAATACAACATATGAGTACTCGTATGATAAAGGACAGCTGATTTGTCCTCATTTCACATAGCACTAGATGGTACATCTGTCTTGTGTTACTTCTCTTCTCTATAATTTCTCATTGCTTGTGTTAACCACAAGCAGAGTGTAGTATCTCAAGGAGGAAAAGCTCATGTAGTATGCCTTCCTGATGGCAACTGCTGGGCGTAATACAGCGTTTATGACACTATCCAAATATTGTGATGGCAGCAGCAGCAAGAAAGTAGAGGAGAGATGGCTCTAGCTTAGGAATTGACTGCAAATAAAAATTTTCCTTAGTAAGAAAACCTCATTTTGTAAAGATCAGCATTTGTTTTGTGCTTGGTAAATAATCTTATGGAACACAATATAGAATAGTCTTACACAGTTAGTTAACATGAAATATTGCATGTTTTTTTAACATTCTAACATCTAAATAAAAATCTACGAGAGGAGGGCCACATTGCCTTTAAAGATAAAAATGCTTAAATTTGCTTCTGGTTAAGATACAGAATATGCTATTTTACTGCAGTAAAATTCAAAGAGCTACTTACCTATCTTTTTGTCCTTTTTGTTCATGACTAATTGACGTAAGCGGTCCTTTAATTTGTTAAATTCTCTCTCTTTCCTCTTCATATCATGATTGTACTGTGTAGCTCTACTTGAAATTATGTTCTGTAACTTCTGAACCTAAAGGCAATCCCACAAAAAAGTGTGTTTCTTCAACTATACACTACAAACACAAATTTCTTGCATGCAAAACATATGCAAAACAATGCTTCTATTAAACTGTATTTCAGGTAAAAGTGACAAAAGGAATCAGAAGAACTCTCCCAACCCATGAATTCTGACCTCAGGAGAGGTAGTCTCTTTTCAGCAGAAACGTACATCATAAGCAACAGATTTTAATACTATAGTTCCTCTGAAGTACAGCTGAATTCATGTTCCAACAACTTGCATAACCTTCTTTAACACCTTTATTTAACAGAGCAGAGAAAGTCATATCTTTGCTTTCAGTAATTCATGACCGGGATCTAGGTTTACTCTAATTCTAAAGCAGGCTTGTTAGGTTTACACTAAAAAAAATAAACTCCTCTTCCTGATACAGGAAGGTGCTGGAAATTACTCTATTCCATTTGGTCTAAAAGAATGTTAAAAAATCATAAAGCACATTTTTGACATGTACTATCAATATGTGTGTTGGTTTGGTTCTTTTCTAATTTTCAGATTTAACCTTAAAATATTGAATGTGCTGATTGTTTGTAAGTTGTAACTGTAGGATGTTTACTATATACATATAGTGCTGTGATTCCCAACTGTATGAATATGTTTATGGACACAAAGAACATTCACAGAAACTTAGGAGCCATGTGAAGTACAGTATTAGGGAAGGAGCACACTGCAAACAAATCCCAAACTAAGCAGTGCCATGGTTGTTCAAGTGTTCTCTGATCTTGATTCTTTCAAGACATTTAAGTTTAATGAGACTGTGCCTTTGAGCTGGATTTCCCCCCCACCTCCCTTCTTTATGGTCTTTTGCTCTCCTCTAACTAAAAAAAGGAAAGCCTCTATACACAAATGTTTGAGTAAGTGACTGAATCCTGTTGCACATCCTCCTTTTTGATATTTCCAAACATTCCAAGAAAGCTGTACTTAAAAGTACAGAAAGTCTCAGAAAACTGCACATCTGCATTTCTGCAATACTCTCTACTATTCTTGTAACTTGGATGTACCCCTTATAGAACCTATTTATCCATATGCAACATGCCAGTTGTCTTGAAAGACAACACTTACCAACAAAAAAAAAAAAATTAAAAATGAGCAATTACAAGACTCCGTGCAAAAAAACATTCTTCAATATCTACATAATAACTTGTGTTAATGTACAAAATCACTCACTTCGTCCTTTTCATTTTTAAGTAACTGGTGCAAATTTCTGTTCTTGCTTTGCAGTTGTCTGTCTCTTTCCTGAAGCCCAACTATTTCCCTTTTAGATAATTCCAACTGTTCCTAGAAAAAGTGTTGATAGTTCAGTATCAATAAGAATTAACAGTAAGAGTTAAAAAACCTAACCAACCAAACCAATCAAACCATGCAAACCAAGCTGCCAAACCACCTCACTTAAGATATGGCTTAATATCTAACAGATATTATCTTACATAGTTATGACTTTTTCATTAAGTCGGGATTCTGTAAGCATGTCCACACTGTGAAAGTGAGGTGGATACTAAGCAACCTGTATGAATTTGGGACTACAATTTTACTGGAACATTTCTGTTAAATAATCAAGGGTACGAGAGTACAATTGACAGAGATATGTAGACTGTGACCATAACAAAGGATATGGGACATTTCACATATATAGAGAAGGCTAGACAGATGATCTCATAACAGATGATGCAAAACTAGCATTTTAGAAAATTTTGTCCACAAATATGAGACTCAGACCTGAAACTGGCAGTTTAAATGACATCTAAACACAACACACAAGCTCTTTTCCTTCATCTGTGTAGTGAGGGACAAATGTGTAGATATATTTAAGCAACAAGAACTTCTAAGCAAACCACAGTTAGATACAGGTAACACAATAGTGCAAGTCAAGAGGATTGCTGTATGGTACTTGAAAGAATTTACGTGAGAAACCTTACAAGCTGACAGCCAAATTAAATGTCCTGGAATTGATGCAGTCCTGATAAGTTTGCCCCTTTCATGTTAAAGCTATCCATGTAGGGAAAGGAACTGGAGTGCTCTGGAAATTAACATGATATAGTGTTTGTATAAAAATGAGTGCAGTTACAAATGACCTTTAGTGTCAAATCAAAATGCAGGACTACTATGATTTTGAGAATCTACAGCAGTATTTCTCAAGGAGATAGTGCTGGCCAGCCCAAGTGAAAAGCAAGCCTAAAAAGCACTGAATCCCGCACTGAAATATTTTTAGGCTTTTTATATTTTATTTTCTCGGCAGAATTAAGAGAAAGTCAAGTCTCTTCTAGTATAACTGTACATACAAGTACCCATGAAGTAGCACAGTCTGTGAACTTCCAATATATCAGCTACGCCACAGTGACTGGCCTTGTGCATGTGTTTATCCTGTGATAAGGAAGCTTAGTAACTTCTACTTTGACAACAGCTTCTGAGCAATTCTTATAAAGAGATTTTGTAGTCGGATATCCAAGGAATCCAAAACAAAAACACATGGAAAAAAATGATATAGAAAAACTGATAAAAACTGTAATGCCCTAGATGTGTTCCCTTATGCTTTTACTTGTTACAGTTATATTGAGAATTTATCTTTTAGAGCTGGGCATACCCTTTTAAACAGTACTAAATCACATGAACTGAAGTGTTTAACATTTCCACCCACAGCATGCATTAACACTTCCAATCTGAACAGTCTTCCCTCTTCCTTGATTAAAGAGGCCATAATTCTAAATAAGCTTTCAGTTCTCTCATTGACTCATATTTCATTAACTTTAAGGCATTTTCAACCGGAAAAATGACTTCAAAAAACCCCCAAATGCACGTGAAAATACAACCACAGATTAGTACTTGGGAGGAAAAAAAAAAATCCAAAAAAGCACTTGCTGTTAAGAATACACAGAACCACACAATATTGGTTGAATGATCTTGCTTTCTACCTTTAATTTAGCATAGCAGTTCTGTAAGTGATCCATATCACTTCCCAGTTTCAGATGCTGCATTTCTACTTCTTCCTGAGCTCGAAGGTTCTTGTGCTGGAGTGCAAGCAATTCATTTATACAATTTATGATAGATATTAAATTCAACTCTTTTCCTTTGGATTCCGCATAAATAGAAGGAAAGCCCAATGTTGTCAATTCCTGGCAAAAGACAAGGGGGAGGGTGAGAAGAGATCAATAATTGGACCAAAGTTCCACAATTCTCCAAAAGACAGAAACAGTATCAGGTGAAATCCTGTATTAAGGGGAAAAGCCCAAATCCTACTCCCCACCAACTTACCAACTTCAGCTTCTGAGCACTGAGGAAGAAGCCTTCTTAATCCAGCCACTCTTTTTTACTGCAATTGATTTAATGTCACCTGCACACAACCTCCCATAAACAAAAAGATCTGGCTTACCCTATCAATATAGGATATACTCTGTTCAATATTCTCTTCTGTGCAGAAGGCACTGAAAAAGCTGTGCATGTTTTTGGATGAAGGCAGTGGCAAGCGTAGCACTTGTGAGTTCATGCTTGTAGGAGATCTCTTTCTTTCTGAGGTATATTGAAATATATTTTTGCTATCTAAAAGTTGAACATTAAGAAACAAATCAGGGCTAATAGTTTAAGATACATCACATGAAAAAAAAAATCAAATTCCTATGTACTCAAGTTATTATTTACAGAAATTTACAATTCTAGAGCTCAGAATTTCATCTAGAATGACATATATTAAACAACTCACAAAAAATAAAGGATAAGCTTCCACTGAAGATTTAAAGACTCAATAACATTAAGATATTGTATCATTCAAGTTTTACTTATCCCCCAGGAAAAAGTTGACCAAACTTTCTTCCTTATTGACTTGCTACAACACAATTTTTAAAATTACTTTTTCCTACACAGGTTAACAAACTTGTAAGCAATTTATGAGGCAAAAGAATACGGAACAAGTAAAGAAACCTCTACAAACATGAGATATGCCGATAGGTGTCAAAAAAAATAAAATATGACTAAAACATTTTAAAACCTTTCCATACATATGAAAGGAAAGCATTTTACAGTACCATTTCTGTAAGGACTCAATCTAAGCCAGAGCACTGTTTGTACTACATATTATTTAACTTTCTGTTTATATAGTCAAGTATGCTATGCACAAAACTCCAATCTCTTTCTCTTCAGCAGCTATAACATCGCAGGTAAAATTAGCAAATCCACTAAATTCAAAATATTACCTGATGACAGCACTGGCACAGTAATAGTCTTCCAATCTCCCATAGCAACAAAGACAGGCAGGGTACCTGAGCAACTGGTTCAGTGGTGAAGTATTTTGTACAATTGCTGGCAACGTGTGTTACGTAGGCATCTCCTAAAATAGCAGGAGCATTTTAGATTAAGAAAAGCAGCTAATACAGCTAGAAGATTAAAGCAGGCACAGAAGAGTGACTGTTGAACTTGAACCATGTCAAATTTTTCTACATCTTTACAGAGCATTTGGAACTCAGTAAGCACAGCGAATATTACACTGTAAAAATGATGCATCTATCAATATTTAGCCTCAAACTTAACTCTCTTGTAAACACATGAAAATAATTACTCACCCTATAGATAACTCAGTTGTTTCTGTTGATGTACATCAGAGAAAACACAGCAAGACAAATATTAAGTATTTTCCTGTCATACAACCAGGAAGCAATTTTATTAAAGTAAACTTATATGAAGTTTTAATCTAAGTCTCTGTGGGATAAGTCTAAGTGAGATTATTACTTAAAGAGAAGTGTTATAAAGGCTCTAGAGAAGATATTTAGCAGAGGGAAAAGAAACTTTTCATAAATATTTAACCATTTAAATTAGCTTTTAGTTATATTGCCTTTCCCTGGCAAGTTGCTTGCTTCTTTGCAGAAATTCCAAAGTTGTTGAAGAAAACAAACAGGAGAAACCTTACCCTGTTGGCACAGCCACTCAGTACTGTAGTGTCCCTCCAGAAACCAAAGGAAAGCCACCCACTCTTAAGAAGGAACAAACTGATTGTCCCCTCACCCTACCTCCACCACACAGTAAGAAGACACATAATAGCATTAATTATCTCACTGCTGGAAACTTTAAATCCAGCTTGGATGCTTAAGATTTGGACAGCACAACCCATCAGCTGTTATGGAAAGAAGGATACTTCAGGGAAACAAATTTTCCACCTAACAGGAAAGAAGACTCCTTTTTTAAATCAACACTTCAGAACAAAGTTTCAAGTCTTTTTTAGATGGACTGTGTAGACTTGTAGAGCAAAGTCTACACAGTCCCCTAACCCCCTGCTAATGTTCCAATTCTATTACAGTCATGTAATAGAATGCTCAGCACTAAAAAAAGAAACAAAAACACCCCTAAAAAAAGTATCCAGCTGAATCAGTATTTCTCCAGGTTCATAAATTTATGTGGAAAAAAGGCAAACAGCTATTCCTCATATGTGTTGTAATTCAGTAGTTCCTGAAAGCTTTCATATCTGAAAGTACACGAAGCAGCAAGAAAACACAGTCAATACAACAATCTAGTTGCTGTTCTTGTTTAGCGAATGTTTTTTCTGTTTTCTCTCTGCCCATATAAATTTATGCATATTTTTCCATTTTTTTCCTCTGTAAAACCAAGATGTCCAGAAATGAATAGCTACGCTTTTAAAAATGGAATCGAAAGTATTAAGAGGACACACTTCTTACATGTTAGTTTCATTTCTGTTATATCCATCAAATAAATGTGTGAACATAAGGGGAAAAGGCAGGAAATTAAGGTCCAAGTATGTTCTCGCTACTGACATCACAATCCTGCATTCTAATAAGATATTTCAAAAGGTTGTTAAGAACCTTAAGACACACAAATTCCATTAAGGAGGTTGGAAAGTCCACAAAAATACTACTCAAATTTCTGATGCACCCATTATCAGATTTTATCACCTATGTTGCCTGAATATACAGTATTATCAACCCACAGGTCTCCCTACACTGACAATACTATTCTGACACAGCATCTATCCCCGCAAACAATGTTTGACTGGAAGCAGAAACAGGACTAGTCCAGGTGTGCAAATGCAATGATGCTCTAAATTTGAGCCCTGCGAGTCACATGCAGATTCATTCAGTGCAGTTGCTTTAGCAAAACTACTCTCTAGTGAGATACTGTTAACAACACAGAAAATTAACCCAAGCTCAGAGGGGTGTCTAGTGAAGACAAAGTAAGACTACATAAGAAGTACAACAAAGTCCAGGTAATGAAACTATATTCTTCTCTCAACCTTGAAAGCTCTAGAGCCTTTTGCCTTGAGAAGACAACCTGCAGTCCACTCCGCACTGCTAATACATCAGTCTAAAAGCCACCCTCAGTAGTTTCAAGATTTGAAAGGCACGAAACTCAAAAACTTCCCTCAACTGCTAGAACGCTACCCCAAAGTATCTCAAATTATTACGTGTCATCAGACAAGTGTAGCAGCTTTAAAAAAGTAATCATTTCGAGGAGTGGTCAGCATTTTGTACTTGATTTATCTTTACATACTGTATTTCAAATTAAATTCAGATGTACAGAACAAGACAATGCTGTGTCAGCTGCAAAAGAGAATGCCACAAGCCTTTAGTTTCGTACTATCATCTCCTCAGCTCCACATGGTTTCTACTGCCAGTTCAACACCTCAGGAATGACCTCTAAAGCTCTCTAGTGATTAATATCCATCAGATACATTTCCTTCCCAGTACAGGCATTTTCTCAGGAGCAAAATGTCACAATATAGCCTCTCTGAAGTATGTGAGAGCTGAAGATGAGCATTCCTGATGAAGACAGAGTGAATGTGAAACTAATCTAGATACAGTGTATTCAGAAGGGGCCTTCTGTACACTACGATGCTCTCTTAATACACCAGGGAACATATTCATATAGAAGATGAAAATGGATAATTCTGGAGCAATATTTCATGTAATTATGGAAGAATTATAAAACAACATGTAATATTGAAAAGTACTTTAGGGACCTTCCTAGGCTATCCTAGCCAACAGAAAAGGCTTTAACCAAACAAAGTAGCAAAAGGTTTTTTGTCTGTCGTTGTTCCCCCCCTTCAATCCTGGTTAGAAAAAAAATGCAATAGCAAGCAAAAATCTAATTTTGCTGTTTCCCAGCATCTCATACTAGTGTAAACAATCCGACTGATTGCAAGTGGGAGAGAAAACCACTAAGCAGCTAAAACTGCTGTAACCACTTAATGTTTTGCCTTCTGCGCCCACTGCCTGTACACAGGGATTTATTACAGTTACTTTCCTAGCAGGTTCGATGACTTGCCCATAAACTTGTAACAATCCAGTGCTTTCTAGATGTAATTTTTCCAACTGGCAGCATCACTTCCTCTTCCAAACTAGAAATTCCTGGAGAGGACAAGACATGGATGGACTGTACAAAAATGAGCCTCTGGAATCCAATTTCAAATGCATAAACATAACAGCAGAACCATCTCACCGCAAAAAGAAATCTAAATATCAAACAAAAAAGCACCCAATACACACCCCACTAAAATCAGAGAGCTTGATTAATACCGAAGAAGCAGTAATCAAACCAAGGCACTTTTGAAACAAGTAAAGTACAAAAAACCCCAAAGAACGTGAAAAAAAAAAAAAAATGCTGTCATGGTAATAACATACCAGAACTTTTTTTGAAAGGCATCTGGGGAATTTTTTGACAAAAATCTACAGAAATATTTCCAGAAACTCCTAGATAACTCACTAATAAGTACATCTTTCTTTCCAAGAACAAGTTTAGAGTAAAGTTTAAAAATAGTACATATCAGAAACCCAAAGAGCTGAAAGCAGCTCTTCTTAATTACTATTTTGTGTTTTGGGGGACAAGGGAGGGACCAACAACAAACATGTCAAGATTCAAGACAAAAATCTCATTAAGTAAGCCTGAGTTCAGGCCATATCAAAACTTGAAAAATCACAAGCAGCAGCAAGAAATAGAATTATAAACTTAATACAGTGCAGAACACTTAACATTTCTAAATATCATCCTTAAACATGAAAAGGAGCAGTTGTAACTGGGTCTGTAAAACTCATTCAGACAATCAGCAGAGAATCACTTGTCACAGCGCTGTACTGTGATCAGATTGCACCATCTGGTCATCTCTAACCTAGACAGGGTGTGATACAAGTTGGAAATGCAGTATCTGGTAACCCAGAAAACTTTTACCCCCCAAAGGTAGAAAGGATATGGAAAGGAACCTCTAGAGAGGTACAATGTCTTGGAAGAAAAGTTTGAAGTCAGCATCGACCAGAAATTGCCAAACATTCCTTCTCTGTATGTTTCAAACACTACTACAACTTGTGACATGCATATGTTTCAACTTGCAAAATTCTGGGGGTGCATACTTAGCATTTCCTTAAAGGCCAATGTGACTTTTTTCCACTAAAATAATAACCAAAAGGAGCTGTGAAGCTGTTTAAAGCTTTTATATTTGTCTAGTAATCTGCAGATGTCACACAGATGGCTTTTATCTGGATAGGCACAAAGACACGAAAGTCTAGGTAAATTTAATGTACACTCCAGTCCAGACATTGTAGGTTTACAAATATATCCCTGGTAACATAATGACATATACTTGTTTTAATTCATGTAATTGCCATAAAAGTCCCTGCATTTCCTCTCTTGAGTTTTGACATTCATTTTCTCTCTACAGAATTTTTAATAACAGTTTATAATTAGCACTAATATGTATATTTTATTCAGTGATATTTGTATAGTTAAAAAAATTTCTTACTCTAAAAATGTATTTTAGTGACTTTTATTTAATCTTGTAATTTTAATGATGGGTCTTGCAATCAAAGCAGACCCCAGATTTTTCCTCCCACACTTAGAATAATGATTAAATTGCCACAATTTTGTATTAGCTTCAAAATGAGAGTGAGGGAATGCCTCCACTTATCCACACTATATGGGAACTTCAAGTAATGTCAGATTTCCAGCTAAACTTTCCAATATTGTCAAAGTAATGTGAAAAAGCAAGTCAAACCATCCAGGCTATGGGTATTAAGTCTCTGCTTCATTCTGAATGCATCATACTTGGAAAAGTCCAACTACAATTCTCCATTCTATTTTATTTAAATAAAAAAAATGCACCCCAAAGAAAACCAAATGAACAAATTAAAAAAAAAAATCAAGGGTTTAATGAAAATAAATAGTCAATCTTCTCAATCCATATAACGACACAAGAATGTACTCTCACATCTGATAAAATTCAGTGTTCAGTGACTATTCCGTCATGGTCTTTGCCTCAAACACTCAGGTTACAAGGAATATAATCTGATCTACTACCTCAAGATTCAACTCCACATTTTACGTACACAGGTGACTGAAATTCTGTTAATTTAATCACTAAAAAAATTGAAATATATGGAAATGTTTCATCTGGCTCCCAAATTCCTACCCTATTTTGAAGTAACACGATGGATTTCACATTAGCATTTTCCTATCATTAAACAATAGTTCTATTGTTAAGCTTCAAAATTGTATTTCTCTCTTTGTATTTACAAGCCACTTACTACACATAGCTGGAGCAGAACATTCTGTTACCACATCTCTCCATGCCACAGACAAGAGGGAAACCTCAGAAACCATCTTCGGCATGTCCTCCTCATCAACTTTAGCCAAACTCTATAGCTCATCTGTCTCTGCAAAGCAGACAACTTCTTAAAGGAAAGAGAGAAAAAAAATCAAACAAACAAAATACCAGAACAAAACAAACCACCACCTTACTAGTTCCGAAAGTTGGTGAGATATTTACTGGGCAGAGCCAGAACTAGTATTCCAGACATCAGAAATTATGAAACACACAAATTTCAGTAGCATATAACCTGCAAGTTAAATCGGGCATGGAATGCAAGAAGGTAACTAACTAGTTTCTCTAAAGATTACCAGGGAATTAAGAGAATAATTCTCATGCAAATTCTAGGTTTCTGTTAATCAAAATGGGTCACAGAACAAACTTGGCAACTGCAAACAGGACTGGTGAAATGTCAGCATTCATTCTGTGGAAGGAAGGTACACTAACAAGTCTGCCACAGTGCTCTGGAAGAAGGAATAATCCAACACACCTGGGCAAGACAGTATAATTGGATTTTCAAGAGCCTTTTCACAATGTTCCCTCCAAAGGCTCTTAAACTAAGATGTCAGAGGATTTATTAATGACTGATTATAAATGAGGAAGCGCAAAATGCAGGAATAAGGTAAAGAAGGATGAGAAGAGTGTATGAAAGTCCAAAAGAGACAAAAATTAGAATCCCAAAGTGGTCTGTGCAGGTATCTCTGTTGTTCAATAAATTTAAAAAGGGGATGAACAGGTGGTGTATTCATGCACTGTACAGAGCTATTCACAAAATTAAACACCCAGACTGAATGACAAACTGCAGAAGGTTGTTCTGCAGTTCTGTAAATAAATGTGTGATAAAAATCAGCAGCTGAAATTCCTTGTTCACAAATGCAAACTAAACAACGAAAAAGACAACTCTGCTATGTACTTAAACCAACAGCCTCTAATTAGGCATTATCATGCGGGAAGAGATCCCAGGGTCACTATGATTAGTCCTCTGGAAATAACAGCTCACAGGCAGTTAACAGTACACGAGACCAGAGGACAGAAGGAGACCATCATTATGCCTCTGTATGAACACTAAGCTTCTCCAGCCTAAAATATCACACAGGTACAACCTTCCCTGTAAAAAAAGGCAGAATGGACCTGAATACAGTGCACCAAGGTCAACCAATGCTTTCATCCAGGAAACTAATAAGCTATGACTTTTCAGGTAGAAGAGGAAACAGCTAGAGAAACAGGACCAACATACAGAAAACAAATATTCATTGCTTCTTTTAACACAGCAGTTATAAAGAGTGCAATGTGACATTCACTGCAAAAGCTGGAAAATAAGGGCATTTTTCCATATAAAATATAGTTAAACTATGGACTTACATCACCATAAGGTGCTGTGAATATAAATAATAAATTGCTTCTAATTCTTTGAAAAACATCCATCAGCAGCTATTAAATTTAAAAAGCCAGCTACAACCTCTGCTCAGAAATCCTTCAGCTCCAGACTGCAGTATACTGGGAGGATACACAGATAAAACCATTGCTGTACAGCCAGCCTATACTTACCATCTTTTCCTTAGCATCTGCTGCCAGCTTCAGAAACAAGATATTGAACCCAACGAGCCTGCTATTACCCTCTCCTATGCTTTTTCCAGTCCAAATTATAACTGATAGTACCACAGCTTTCTGCTCCCCTTCCCTCACCAAGAAAGATCCCCAAAATAATATCTTTCCTGCTAAACCCTTACAATGTGAAATCTCCATTAATTGTATCAAATTGTCTCTTTAAGTCTCCTTTCTAAGTTCACTATTAAAATTTATCTAATACATTCACATTTCACTTCGAATGCCTCCTATTTTAAGTCGTTGCCCTGAAATTCCTATCATACCTTGGCAGCCCATGGAGCCCTGCATAACTGTTTCACTGACAGCACAGCAAAGCAACAGAGCATTCTACATAAACAGGGCATGCAGTAACACTACAAATTGGTCTCGCATTACGATTTGATCTTCAAACTGAGTTGAGCTTCGCTGCAAGTAAATACAATTTTAAACAAGATTTAAAAAAATGCCCAGGTCATTCACGGAACCTGTCCTCTTACATCACGTGAACCACTACCCCAACCCGAGCAGCCACAAATTCCCTGTCTCAGTAGAAAGCTTTACGGCTCCCACCTCCAAGCATCTGCCGCTTGTAGCTTCACAGAGATAACGAAACGCCGGGCCTTTGAGCGCGGAGGGGGAACAGCCGGCAAAGCCCAGCCGAACCGCAACTCTCCCTCCTCCCTGCGGGTCAGCCGGAGCCTGATAGAAGGGAGCACATGTCAAGACCCACCGCACCGCCGCGGCCAGAGGCTGCTGCCCCCGTATAGGGCCCTTCCCCGGCCCGGGGCGAGCCCAGACCGCGGCACGCCGAGCCCGTGGGCGGGATTGCCCAGCGCAGCGCCGGTCCCTAAGCGCCCGTCCCGCCGCGCCCCAGCCGCTGCCCCACCGGCCGCCGCCTCCCCCGCGCCCCGCCCGCGGCCGCCGAGCGCCGTTACCGCCGCGCGTGGGGCGGAACCGGCCCCGCCGGACGCTCCTCCTGCGCCGCCGCTGCCGGGGAGGAGGAGCCCGCGCACCCACCACCTGCTGCGGCTGTAGGGACGAGCAAGATACCCCTCCTGAGCGAGCCCCGCGGCCAGTACGGCCCTTGGCCGGGCCCCGCGGGGTTAAAGCGCCGCCCCGCCCCGCGCCGCCCCGCCGCCATTGGCCGGGCGGTTGCCGGGAGACCTTGGACGGCACCTGCTCCGCGCCCGCCGGGGCGGCTCAAGCTCGGCCCGGGCAGGGTAACGCCTCGGACACCTGTTGGCGGCCCCGAGGGCCGGGCTGCGTCGCGGGCGCGGCTCCCGCAGCGCCGGTGCGGGAGGATGAGCGAGGGCACCGCTGGTTTGGCTGCGGGAAGTGCCCGCAGGGTCTGGGCCGGTCGCTGCTGCGTGGCCCGGGAGGTCATCGCCTCTCACAGCGCCTCTGGGCCACCTGTGGCAGTGCCTCACAGTCATCATGGCCGGGCTTCGCGAACGAAGATTTGGGAAGGGCTCTACCCACGTTTGTTACAAGCGCGCTGGTGGCTAAAAAGGCCAATACGAGATAGACACCTCCGATTGCAAAAGGCACAGCAGAAAAACTCCTTAGGTGGTAAATTGTGCAAGACACGATTCTTTCTGCGTTGTCTTTTCTCCTCGAGAGTGATCCTGCGTGTGTTCTCAAAGGAAGCAGCAGCGTTATAGATGGTGTGTCTCCAGACTTCCCGATTGGAGGCCAGAGTAAACCAGTTATGTTGATCAATGTGGCCGAGGCTGAGATGTTGTTTCAGGCAGTCGTTGTATCTTCTCTTCAGGGCTCCTCTCATGCGGCAGCAGGTGGCAAGTTCACCATAAAGCAAGATCTTGGGGAGGCAGTGGTCCTTCATCCTTGAGACGTGTCCTGCCCAATGCAACTGTGTTCTCAGCAACATGGCCTCAATACTTGTGACTGCTGCTTGTTCTAGAACAGATGTATTAGTCACATAATCTGACCCTCACAGAAAATAATGTCTTACTAACATCAAATCTAAATCTCTCCTCTTTTAGTTTAAACCCAACCCCCTTGTCTCTGCCTATCTGCCTGTGTAAAACGTCATTCTCTATTATAAACTCCCTTCCTGTTTCCATAGCAGAGGTGCTCCAGTCCTCTGATCATCTTCGTGGCCTCCTCTGGACGCACTCTAACAGGGCAATATCTTTGCTGTGCTGAGGACCCCAGAGCTGGATGCAGTGCTCCGGGTGGGCTCCCACGATGGCAGAGGAGAGAGGGACAATCAGCTCCCTCGACCCCATGGTGCTTTCGATACAGCCCACATAGGGTTGTCCTTCTGGGCCGTGAGCACACACTTTTGGCTCATGTCCAGCTTTTCATCCATGAGAACCCCCAAGTCCTTCTCCACAACTGTTCCCAATGGGTTATTCTCCCAGTTCTTTATCACAAATAGACGAGATCACAAAATAAAAAAACAATTACTGACAGCAAAGAGGCTTAGAATGCAGTAGACAGAATGGCTGTTATGACTGGAAAGACACCATCACAGAGGAATCGCAGGAATTAGGATATAAAATATTTATTTTTAATAGATTATAATTATGTACCCTTTCTTAAAGTCAGTTATCCATCCAAGTTGGCAAATTTTGATTATTTTTTATTATTTTTTTTAATTATTTTATGACTCACATTATTTGCAGAGACTTTGGACCTTTATACTGTAGCTTTGCTGCAGGTGCACTCCTAGGAGAAAGCAGAGTTACCCAGAATATAATATGTTCGTAGTGATGGCAAGCAGGACAACAGACCTTGTTCATAGGAAGGATTAAGCTCCTCATGTTTAAAAGATAATACAAAGAGTGGGTGGTGCTGAATTCCCTTTGTCCATTTGATCTTAGCAGCTGTTCCTGAAGTTGATAGTATTCAAAGGAGAACTCCCCAGGCACTCTGCTCTGCATCCTGGATTGGGTTTGGTTAAAAGCCTTTTGAAAAAAGGCTGCCGAGGAAAGGAAAAGTCTTTGGGAGATGCATTCAGGCAAGAGTGTCAGAGGAAATTTTACCTTATGGAAAAATGTAGCCCAACACAATCCTTCATTGATAATACACCAGTGTGGTATAACATAGTCTTTGTAAACTACAGTGAGAAGTAAAACACACCTTTCTAACGTGGTTCATAACAGAGATTTTGGTGTTCATAAGTAGGATTTTGGTGTAGGGAAAGGGGGGTGTCATTGGAAGTTTAAGGTCCTAAGGGATACAGTAAAGGATAACATCAAATATTTCTGTGCTCTCTTGAGTAACATCATAAATATCCTGTAGTGGATGTCAGGTCTTTGACACTAACCCAAATTTTAAGAGTAAAATTCCTTAAACAGTTTTTTCCTTCTTTACTTGGGTTTGCTTTAATTTAATTAAGAGAATTATGAGGAGAATCCTTTCATTTTGCTTTATAATTCAGCAGTTTAAAAAAACTCAACTGGAGTTATTTCATAGCTGTTCCACTCTGTCATATAGACAATTATCCTTAAAAGTAATTTTAGTTCCATTTCTTTAATAAACATATTTTATAGAATAAACTATTATAGAAATTTTTAAGATGCATTTATCATTTTTTCTTTGTAATTCTTTGCTAAAAAGTAGGATTAAGAATTATAACAGGAAAAATATTCAAGAACCAGAGAAAACTAGTTGTTTTGTGAAATGAGATATACAAAATACCTCTAAAAACTTAAATTCAGGTTGGATTAAACTATAACACGAACAGTAGGGCAAACAGGGTCCTACAATCCAGAAAGAGGTGGACTGATTCACAGTTTGTTTGCATTTCAATTCAAACTCATCTTCTTAGGTACATTCAAAAATGCTGTTTGCTGGAGTGGTTTCTATAGCAGTGTCCTGCTTGATTACAAATCAGCAGGGCTGACAAACACTGGACATGCAGAAGCTCATTAAAATGTCTGATCCTCTTATGCAATAGGCCAATGGCAGCCTGTGACTCCTTTATTGTCTCTTGGTGTAAGAACTGTGTCTCGACAAAGCCCAGCTCATGGGCCTTTCCTGTCTCTTTGTGGAGATGCATAAAAATAACCTCATAAGCCAGTCTGTGGGTTGTACTGTGCACTACTAAGCGCTTTAAGGTTTGCTCTTGGTTCTAGCTCACACATTAGAAGCTCCAATCATGTACTGATCTTAACAGATACCTCTGGAACCCATTGGAGGCTCCAAAAATGCAGAGACCTATAGTAGGATACAGGACTTTACACCTGTGCGATTCAGTCCCTCCTCTCCCCCAATGTCCCACTACATGAGAGTCACTTGGCTTAGTATTTAAAAGACATTCAACTTTTGTCTGAAAGTTTCCTCTGCTCTTGCACTTGGACTGTGAAATTTCAGGCTAATCCCTGTTAGATTAAAAAAAGTAGAGAAAAAGATGCTTATCTCTCCCCAGGGGTTTGACCAAGGACACCAACAGTCACAAAAAAAGTCGTTGTGCTGAACCAGAGCAATGGAAAGCAAACTAAGCATCAGGGATCCAAGGTGGTGCAACACAAAAAGGATGATGACTCAGCAGAAAAGAAACTACAGCCAAAACTTTTGAACAAGAGTGCCTCAGGGTGAGTGACAAGATACCAACTAAATCACAGGCTGTCATTGTTTCACTGCTCCTCCCCAAACTTGTCTACACAGTTATGCTTTTGCACAGGCCCCAGTTTTTATTGCACCCTCGTCTGAGTCAGTTCAGCTCATTAATTCTATTTATTTTAATTTTTTTTTTGTTGGGCTAGTGTTCCAACAGCTTAGCAAGTAAATTGGTTCACGGAGGGTTCCACATATGCTAGAGGCAGTATAAGACAACCCAGGAGAGGAGAGAGGGAAAAGAAAGAATGGGGAGAGGAATGGGATTCCCCAGTTCTAATGTTAATGAGGCATTAGATACTAATCCCTTTCAGGGACCAACACGTCTCTCTCTGCAACCTTATTTCTGGTGAAAGATGGGAGCATTTATTTACTTCATTTAACTATCTCCACACATGATAGGGGTACCATAGGCACTCAGATTTTCCTTCCATTCTGGGAAGCAGGCACGAGGTAAGCTTTAATTGGATTTACACCAAGGACATTTGGAGGAGGATAAAACATCAGATGGCTACAAAGCCTCCATCAACTCAGGTTCCCTTCTGAAATCATTGAGACTGTTAACAGTTCAAGAGACCTCTCATGAGGTAAGGAGCAACACAAGCAATGCCATTTAGTTCAGCTGTGTTGAAGAGTTTCAGTGATGCGGATACTTCATGACAAATTTTGATGCTAGTAGCAATAGCAACTCATGCCATGAAACAATTGTTCACGTGTCCTGTACTACACATACACCATCTTCAGAGAAGATGTGCAGTATTTTGCATATCTGTTTCAATCTCCATCTGAAAAAACGACACAAAAATTTGTTCAACATCTCACACTCATGAAATACCACTATAGGCAGAGCTAAATGTCACTGAATCTTTAGCGTCTAACTGTTCTCCTTCATTAGGACAGCTGCTGAGATAGTTGTGTTAATGCCATTACCAAACACCAAGGCATTTAGAAGTGGTTGAAATTGTTGCAGTGTGTTTGTAAAGGAGGAAGAGCGAAAAGTAGCACCAGAAAAATAAAGAGAAGCTCCCACAGCTCGTGAAAAGCAGGGAAATAGCATTTCAGAAGAAAGCAGTGAATGAAGAGTGTTAATGTGGTGTCCACAGGAACAGGGTGTGGTTTCTCTGACCTCTTCCCCATCATGAAAACAAGACTTCTTTTGTTGTCTGCAAATAAACAAACCTGTGTCATAGTTCAGCACCCCAAAATAAGCACAGAACCTCAAACTCTGGAGGCTAATCAGAGAAAAGGGAGCAGAAGTGGTGTTAATTTTAAACATGTGGGAACTGAGGCACCAAAGTATTAAGTGTATTTTCACAGAAATCCATTCCACAGCCAAGGGCTGTAATTTGTTTTCTTAGCTCAAATTTCAGTTAATTTGGACATTAAATTTCAGTAGAAATATGCCCCTGACACTCTCAGCTGAGTTTACCCTTCATTTAGCAGTCCTATGGAGCAACACAGCCCTGGGAGCTACCAGGAGTGATGCTGCATGCAAATACAAATCTCCTTCCATGAGAAAATTTACTGTGTTATCATTTATTGACTGTAAGAAGAATTATACACGTGTCAGAAGAGAAGAATTAAAGCTTTCACCCAGTGCTACTATCAACCATACGGCAAAATATTTCAGAAAATAAAATGTCTAGAATCATATTTTACCACAACACAGTCCTTTCAGTCTGATGCACTCACAAAACAACAGTAAGTGTTGGAAAAGCAACACAACATAATCATTTCAGTCCTATCTCTCTTTAGCTGGTCTCTGACTAGCTTGCAGAGCCATCAAACTACAGTTATCCTCACAGAATACAGCTGATGCTCTTGTTTTTAAGCTTTCTCATCGGCAAGTAGTTTCAAACAATGCCTCTCCCAAGAGAGGTGCTTTGTGTCATGCTGCTGGAGTACAATGAAACAGGGCGAGTTAAAGACCCTTAAATCAAAATCCTTTCTTTTAGGATGAGCTCAGCAAAGCGTTAAGAAACCATTGTACGTGTGATTCTGTATCACACTTGAGTTTGGCAAGTGCTGATACACTAGTGCCTGTGTTTAACTTAAACTTCATGTGCACAAGTGCCATCACCTCTTAGGAGAAAAAAAAAAGTGAATTTCAAGACAGATTACTGGCTGAAAGGAAACTAACTATTTAGAAAAAATGCAATATTCAAGCTAATATCTTAAAAGTAAAACCAAATACTTCTGGTTTAAAATAAATGTTAAGGACAATAATATGAAAGTGAGCAGTATCTCTCAGCTCTGCCCAGACATGCTGTCTCTGCAGATAGCTGGCCTGCCTCTTGCACCCTGTGCCTGCAACAGAAATGCAAAGGCAAAGCCAAAAATGAAGAAAATACTTTTAAATTTAAATGTTTAAAGATAATAAGAAAATCTTGGTAATGTGGGTTCTTTTCTCCTTGGTTCTTAATCTGAAACCTGCACAAAGAAACTTTTCATTCACTGGCACCCACAGTTTAAACACAACAAATACAGCTAGTACAGTAGCTCTCTGTCCAGAACTGGGAAGAGAACAATTCTTACCGATCTCTAGGGTAATATTTTAAGAAAGGTTTTCTGTTATTTGAAGAAATAAAGTGAGCTGCTTTAAAAACAGACCGAGGCCAACAAATGGATCTTTAAAAATGTCCTTAAGTGAAGTAATTTTTGTAAAATTGTTGTCAGAGTTGCATTCAACAAACACCTGAACATTCCACTCCCTATGCTTTGGTTATTTCTTTGAATATCTGCAGAAAAAACATCTTATGTTGGATGCTGGGGTCACGGTAACAACTGTGTTATGCACCTCTTCAGTCATTGTCCAGGCTGTGACATGTGCTTTAGGACTCTTGGATTATTATTATTATTATTATATATGGTCCCTTTTAAAGAAAAACTGGTATTCTACATTGTACGATTGGAATTTCAAAAAGTTAGAGTGCCCTTTTGAAATGAAGCCAAAGACATCTTTTTAAATAGCTGGGGTGGAGCATAAAGGGAACACATTTAAAAAAAAAAAAATAAGGCACTCTTTCAAATAAATATTATCATGAAACATGGCAGAAAAGGTTTGTCATATTGAAATCACTTCAACTGCTGAAAATTGCAAAAGAAAAAATACAAGTAATGGTGATTTGTTTTAGGTTCCATCATAAATTATGCTGTTATTTCTGTCTCCACATCCACATAGCTGACAGTTACCTTTCCCTGGTGACTGAAGTACACTTCCTGGATCTTGAAAGGCAGTTGCAAGATGGAGTAAGGGATCCCTCAGCTAGAATAAAGCCATCTTGATTTTAATTTCAAACATCCAGTATTTTGTGTGTGTGTGAAATTGCCAATAGAAGGAATATGTCAGGGGTTCATAAGGAAAAAAACTCCTATATTTCCCTCTTATACTCTCTGTAGGAAGGGGGAAAACTTCTGTTTAGTGGTACACAATTCCCTGATTTAATGCCAAGTTTTAGAGCAGAGGATTTAAGTTATTACTACCTGCAATTGTTTTCTTCCCCTCTTGCTGGAGGTGACTGCCTCTGGAATATCAAGTAGAGCAGCTAAGAGGGGAACGTCTATTCCTTCGTGACAGACTTGTCTCCTGGAAAGGAAAAAAACCACAGTATGGCTGCACAGCACAGACAGCGAGGGATGAACAGTGTTGGTGTGTGGAGAGCTTGCAAGGGAAAACATCTGAGGAAAAGCTGGAAGCAGAGGGGCTCCCAAGTGGCATTGTTGCTCACACTTTCTATTACTAGAGCAGGGCTCAGTGCCATCTCCAAGTGGGAATTTAATCATGGAAAGCATCAGCATGAGATAGTACACAGATCTGGTGTCTAAGGATGCAAATGTGTGGAGGTTTTGGGGCAGTGCTACACCCTGTGTTTCTCTCAGGGGTAAAATGAAAGCCCTTTCAGAGGGGAAGGCTGCAGGGCAATCATGGGAACACCTCAGCACTGCACCATGTCCTGAGAGCCCCAAGGTTTCCCTGTGGGCTTCAAGAGATCACAAATCTTGAGGTGCTGCACACAGACCTGAGGATGGTAAGAAGTACAGCAATCCATGTCCCGTGATTCTGCAGACAGAGACAGAATTGGTCTGGTTTCAAATATATATATACAGTTTAAAATGTTAAAAACAGTAAAGAGATTTTTATAAGGAAGATAGCACAACCCACATGTGGAGAAAATTTTGCAATTTCTTAACACTTTTTTCTTCTGATCTTAATGTGTCCAACATTCAGCTCTGAGCTTATTACTGATAGAGACTCTGAGATCTCCTGCAGCCTCTGCCAGCTGGGGACCACAGTATCATGACCACCTCCCCAGTTCAGGTCTCTGAAGTTTTGGGGGCTAATGTTAGGTCATTCATCTCTTCCTCTTTTCCTGAATAATGCCTAAATAGTCTGCATGACGAGAATGGGGATTTGAAATTGCTTTCCTTGAGTCGAAACATGGGGGTAGCCTGCAAAGGCTTTCAAAGGGAGAGACTGTTGCTGCGATTCCTGCTGGGAAGAGACAGGGCGTAAAGTCAGATGTCTAAACGCAGTAAAAGCCATTAATAATTACAAATCTAACCGCTTATTTTCTGTGGAAAATTGCGAATAGCAGTGGTATTTAAACTCTCCTCTTTGAGGTAGTAGGTCAGTCAGAAGATGACAACTTTAGTTCAGTGGAACAATAGTGACATCCAGCGGTCAGTCAGCAAATTCAAAGCACTGCTTTTCCAGGGTTTCACTGGGATACTGTGGTCTGCTTGTACATCTCATAGTCTGCCTGCAATTGCTTTTTTTTTTTTTTAATTGAATGTGGTAGATAATATTTCTTCTTGAAACAGGGGTGTATTTGCAGTGCCATAGAAAGAGTAGAATATATTTTTTGAAGTCCAATAGTTAAAATGTTAATTCTCCAAGGCCCAACTTCCAGTTGGCAAGTAACTGTAGGGAGGGCATAGTCAGCCTTGGTGTGGACACATTTGATTTAAAGGCCCTCTTCTTATGAGGAACAAGGTCAAACAAACAATAATACATCATTGCAGCTATCTTCTGTGTTTCGTTCCTCTGACTGTCTAGAGGAAGATCTCTGTGCAGCTTTATTAAATCACCAGAAGTAATACTTTGGTTGCCGTAAATCCTTGGAAACTGATTTTTGCTCTGTCACTGAAGTCAGTTGCATCATGTCTCCTTACTAGCCATCATCTATATTAGGAAAATATCATTGTGTTGTGTAGCTTTATACCATTTCTTCCCAGACTAAAAGCAAGTTTTAAGAGAGTATGATTTGCCATATTTGTTTTTAGAGTCTCATCTTTAAATTGTGGATGGAGAGCTTCCATTCAAACCAGGCTAATCATCTTAATGCCCACCGCCTCTACTCCTATACTGGAAAGAAAGAGGGTGTTCACTCAGTAGAACTCTGAGTAGCTCACTTACATCCACTTTCTGTTACTGCCTTGAGATTTCAGCCAAACTGATGAACCTAACCCAGACACAGGAATGACAAATTTTTTGCTGCAGGAAACACAATACTGTAATTGAGATCCTGTGATATCTAGGGAAAAAATTGCAATAAAATTACACTAAAATCTTGTAACAAGAAAAATATTTTTTCCCCTCAGATATACTCCTGACAACTTAAAAGGGCACTTGGGTTTGAGTTGTGAATCTTCACAGTCATAACATATTTGCACATCAGCCAAGGCGAAAACAAAATACTTATAATCCTGGATTGAGATCTCTGCAGTGTAGATATCGATATACCATCCACGATTCTCACACGTAATTGTGAATGCTCTGAATAGTATATCTTTCTGATTTCCACCTTAAAAGCTAAATTCAGTTTTTACTTTCAATGAAAGTAACAGCATAAAATATGAATTAAAGCTTTCCATCTGCCTATGTTGATAGCATTCATGTCTGGTCTAAATAGAAGTCAAATGTAAGTTCTGTAGTGTTTAGCCCATTTCAGGTTTATACACTATCCTAACAACATTTGTGGTACTTATCAAATACCAAAATACAATTAATTATAATCAGGTGTTGTGACATCTGACAGAGAGAAACTAAATGAACTTCTCTAATTAGTTTGCTATTCTATAATTAAATTATATGGGTGTCTAGTGATGATAACAAAAATTAAAATAAAAACAAAAAATAAAATTAAAAATTTTTAAAAGTAAAATAAAAATAAATTAATAGAAAATAAAAATAAAATAAAACCTAAAAATAATATTAAAGAACGATATTCGTTGGGGTCGGATTTCACCTCTCTGGGCTGGGGCGGGAATCGCTGCTGCTGCCACCTGGCGGTGAAAGAGAGGTACTGCGCATGTGAGATGACTCGTGGGTGACACCTGCTGACTGAAGCGCGGGATTGCAATCAAGAAGGGCACGCATGCGCAATGGCTCAACTATCGCTATGGAGATAGAGGAGGGGACGGGGGCAGGGGACGGGGACAGCGACAGCCCGGGGGCGGTGGCGGGACTGCGGCGGAGGCGCCGAGCGGCGGGGGCTGCGGACCGGCTCCGGAGCCGCGCGGGTGGTGGGCGGAACTCGCTGTCCCTTGGGGAGATCAGTGGCCCGGCGGGAAGGCGGGAAGGCGGCGGCACCGGGAGCTGAGGGCTCGTGGCACCGGAGGCTTCGCCCGGCCGTGCGGGATCCCGAGGCGTCGCTCTCGGGCGGATTCTGTAGAGGACAAAATGGACATTTTGGGGCTAAAATCTGAGTTTATCTGTTGGGAAGACAATGGGCGTTTTGAGGTAAAAATGAGTAAATCGGTGATGGACAGGTAGGGAAAATCCCAGCCTGGCTAAAGTGGATTACCAAACCCACCTGTGAAATCAGAGCTGTTCCAGCAGCTGTTCTTCCCATTAGCCCCCGGATGTTTTCCTTATTTTCTGGTTTCCAGAAAGGAGCATGGGTTGGGAAGCACAGCTTTGCAAAGTCGTCGGTTTGCCATAACTGTGCAGAGATGTCAGGATCTGGAAGGCACTCCCATTTTCCTGGAGGAGGATTCCCCAGGGAATGCCCTTAGCTGAGATATGGCTTCTGCAGACCCTCCCAGGATGAGCCATGGTGGCCTCTGATCCAGTGCTGGTTTTTAAAGCAAAGAGTTATTTGCGATGTCAGTCTCACTGTGAGCAATTTTTTTTTTTTTGTGCCAGCGAATAAATTTTATAAGCACTGAGGTAATATGATTCCATGTTATAAATTAGGTAATTCTCTTAGTGAGCAATTTCAGTTGTTATACAGTGTGGTCTGCAGAAGGATTTTTCAGTTTTACACCTGAACAGTGTATCTTGGGTCACTTTTAGGCACACAATTGCCTTTATGTTGAGAGGGTCTAACATTTAATTTGCTGGTCGTACTCACTGTGGGAAAACTCCTGTCCTGAAGGAGTCCACCATTTGCCTTTTTTTTCCTAGATGTGGTGGAGCATATCTTTACAAAAATAAAGATTTTGTAAAACAGATGTTGCTCACTGGTTTAGTGCTAATATTTGAGCTAATTGTGTGAAAATGATTGGGAAATAAGATTGTGTCTTCCATTCGGATGGATAGAGAGTTCTTAAAACTAAATTTCCAAAGGGATTTGTTGAGACTATCCCTGTATCTTCCTGCACCAGTGAAGAGTACTAGTTTGACTTAGTAAGAAAGACTGAATTGCAGTGCCAAAATCAGTAGCTCTGCTCACCTTGAGTTCTGGCTGTCCAAAGGACAGTTCTCTGCAGGCACAGCTACACAGAGTTTGGCTTCCTGGCACTGCTGAAAACGTCCTAGAATCCCACCTGACTGGAGGTTGCTTTCCACGCTTAGTCAGAAGTTCTGTGTAACCTGAGTTGAAATGTAAGACCTGCGTAGTGACTTCTGCTCTCTGACTGGGGGACAGGCTGCTGGGTTTGGGTGAGGTTTCTCTTCTCCTGATGTTTTAAATGTTCTCAGAATCCACAGGTAAATCTTTGTCTACGGGAGAAAGCTCAAAATAAACAAAAGAGAGAGCAGCTGGAACACTTGTGGAAGGACATGGGCAGCGTGTGTGTGCAGGGCAGCACACTGGCAGGTACCTCCCCAGGAAGATAAAGTTTACTGCAGAAGTTTTCTGAAGAGTTTGCCTTGTGAAGTAGTACAGTGCTTCTTTGTCCTCACAGCAGAAGTGTGAAAGCAGCTCCATGTTAGAGGAGCGGGGCTTTAGTTCCTGTGGGGTTGGTCACACTCAGCTCTTCCTGTGTCAGTCACAGGTTTGGAAGAAACCCCGCTGTGTAGCTAAAGCAGTGCACCTACTAGAAATAATGAAATACTTTAGAAAAGGCGAAACAGTCAGATCAGAATATGAGAAAGCTCTGCTGTTGGCTACACTGTTCCTTATATGAGCCAAGTAGGTGCTGATGGAGTCTGTCCTGTGTCTGGGATCCACAAGCAGCTTTCTGTCCCCTTAGAGCAGGTGTTCATTGCTGGGTTTCTGTGCAGATAGAAACCTTACCTTTAGCAAGCTGGTTTGTGTACAGCTGTTTCTGTTCCCTTCAAGGACCTGATGCTTCTGCAATGGGTCCCTCTGAGCTAATACTAACACGAGGAACTCTCGATGAAGAGCAAGAAGAGAGGGAGAGTGATGCTGATGGCATTGACCATGAAGGTAAGGGAATGAGGTCTAAAAGCTGCCTCTCAAGAAATCCCCTCTATATTTCATGTCCTGGATGGACTGTAAGGAGAGCCTAGAAAACAAGCAAACATTCAGTCACCTGACGTGTCAGAATCTGTAGCAGAAGCTCAACTGCAATGGTCAGTGCAGGGATATCACTCTGTAACCTTTGTGAAAGTTCAATTGTAAATTTTCTATTCAAGTAATTAATAGGTGTATAACACACATAAACCAGAGAACTCGTTAGGCTTGGGGCATGCAGTGACCTCTGAACCTGATTGATGCACAGATGTGTCCATCATCTTTTTGGCCTTACAGTTTCTGCCCCTGGCTCTCTTCCCTTTTCCTGTGACTGTGGTCTTGGAGCAATCTTCTAAGTTGTTACAGTGTGATTTTTCTCTTCTATAGCTCACAGACTTAATCTTCATTCTTTCCCTGTTCCACTGATGGGTAGGATCACTTATTTCCTTTGCCCTGTAATGTAGCTGAAGATGGAATAGACTTTCTATGTTGCTTTGGCTATCCTGATTCTAGCTTTTTTTCAGAAATACAAGTAGAACAAGTACTGAAATAGCGCTGAACTTCAGCAGCAGCGGGGGCTGCGCAGGAGAAGGAGGGTGGGCAGCGGGCCTGGGGCAGGCAGGGGGATGGGGGTGGGGGCGGGCACTTAAAAGATTTCGGCCAGGGAGCTGATCTCAGCCAGCACCCAGTCGGGGCAGTCTAAGTCCCCGTAGAAGCAGAACTGCTGCGTGGGGAGAGGCGGTCAGAGGCGCACTGCCGCTCTGCGTCCTCCCCGCTCCCCGCCGCCGACTCCCGGCCCACCACGTCGCCGCTGCTCCCCGGTCCCCCATGCCGCACAGTCCGCTTTCGCGATCCGGAGCGCCCCGTGTGCCGGTGGGGGGCTCCCCGAGGGGCTCTGCAGGGGCCTTGGGGCCGGGACCCCGGGGGTGCAGCCCGACCAAGGGGCGGGGCAGGGGACGGGGTCCCGGAGGCGGGACCCGGGGCGGCCACGGACCCGCGGGAAGGGCCCCTCCGACACGGCCCTAGTCCCTCCTCCGACCATCCGAGCACCTCCCGCCACCCCGCGGGCTCCAAACCCCGCCAATCCGGGCCCGAGGCAGCGTCTGGCCCGCCAATCTCGGCCCGCCTTTCTCGGCGCCGTCCAATCACAGCCCGCCTTTTCAATCCGGCAGCGGTCCCGCAAGCTCTGCCCGCTCAGCCGCGGCGCGGCCCCTCCGAGCGGCACCGTCCCCCCGTTCCCCTCAGGCGCTGCTGGGACCACGGAAGGGCGGTGGGAGCTCCGCGGTCATGTCCCGTCCGGGAGCTCTCCTAGGAGAAGGAGAGGGAGGCGGGGAGCGGGTGGAAGGGGCTCCGGGAGCGGGGCCAGCGGGGTTCTCGGGAACGGGCGGGCGGGGATTGGCTGGGCTGGCACGGGGGGGCGGGGCTGTGCGGGCCGCGGGCTATAAATAGCGGGCGGGGGGAGCGGGGGGGGCAGTTCGGCGGCGGAGGTGGAAGCGGCGCTGGAGCTGCGGGAGCCGGGGCGAGATCGGCGGTGAGCTGGGGCGGGACTCCCGCGGCTGCCGCTCCCGACGTGCAGGTCCGATCCCGGCCCGCCACTCCCAGCCCACTTTTCTCCGCTCCGTCCAATCGTAGCCCGCCCTTTCAATGGGGCCGCGGTCCCGTAAGCTGTGCCCGCTCAGCCGCGGCGCGGCGCCACCCCCCTTCCCCACGTTCCCCTCAGGCGCTGTAGGTGCCGGCGCCTTTGCTTCCGGAGCCGCGCCTGCGCTGCCGCAGCCCCCGACAGGCCCTGTTGGGACCAGGGAGGGCGGGTGGCACAGCTCCGCGCTCACGTCCCGTCTGGGAGTTCTTCCGGGAGGCGGGGAGGGGGCGGGAGCGGCGGCGGCCCTTTCAACGGGGCCGCGGTCGAGCAAGCTCTGCCCGCTCAGCCGCGGCGCGGAGCCGCCCCCCTCTCCACCTCGTCCCCCGCGTTCCCCTCAGGCGCCGGTCTCGGCGCCTTTGCTTCGGGATCCGGCGGAGCCGCGCCTGCGCTGCCGCGGTGCCCGCAGGCGTTGTTGAAAGGGCGGGTGGGAGGTCCGCGGTCCCGTCCCGTCCCGGAGTTCTCCCGGGAGAAGGGGAGGGAGGCGGGCAGCAGGCGGAAGCGGAGCAGCCCCTGGGAGCGGGGCCTGAGGGGACAGCGGGGTTCTTGGGGACGGACAGGCGGGGATTGGCGGACGCTGCCGGACGCTGGGATTGGCTGGGCTGGCACGAGGGGGGCGGGGCCGTGCGGGCCGCGGGCTATAAACGGCGCGGGCGGGGGGCGCTGGGGGCAGTTCGGCGGCGGGGCTGGGGGCGGCGCTGGAGCGGCGGGGCTGGGGGCGGCGCTGGAGCGGCGGGAGCCGGCCCGGGATTGGCGCGGCCGCCGGGCCGAGGAGCGGCGGTGAGCCAGGGTGGGACTCTCGCGGCTGCCGCTCCAGGCAGCGGTGGGGAGCCATGGGGCAGCACCCCCTCGGCTGCCGCTCCAGGGGGAGCCGGGGTCGGTCCCCCACAGCTGCCGAGGCGGGGCGTTGGGCAGGCGGTGTCCCGGGCAGCTGTGCCGGCCAGCTTTGGTCGGTGCTCAGTGGGGGAGCAGCCCATGCTCAGGGGTGCTCCCCCGAACCAGAAGGACTAGGATGCAGCCTCTCAGTGGGGCTGGTATTGAAAGTATTGTTACAAAGAAAAGTAATAAAAGATGTTTCATTCTATTATAATTTTATTTTACTTTTATTTTCATCTTTGACTACTTGATTGTTTATTCTATTGTTTTGTTGCTGTTCCCGTTGGGATGGGTGGGACAGTTCCTAGAGATATTTAAGTGAACGACAAAGACTGATTTGTGACTTTGTCAACAGCCCCGGGCTGCAGAGATACCCAGGAGCAGATTTAGGCAGAGGCAGCAGAAAGCTGAGGCAGAGGCAGCAGAAAGCTGAGAACCTGGAGCTCAGGCAGCAGAACTGGTGGAGACATAAAGACGGTAGGACTGTGGGCAGAACAAGAGTGGGGCTGGATTAGGGAGCATGGACCTGGCATAAGTACTGCAGGGATGGAGCTGGGATAAAAATAGTCAGGCCTGGCCTGGAATGTGGGCTTGAGAGCTGGGGTGGAAAACTCAGACCTTTAACAAAAGAAAGATGCTAGGATTGGAACGTGCAGCAGCTTTACCGGGAGCTGACAGCAGAGCTGGCAGAGAAATAAAGGTTGTGGGTCTGGGTATGGGATAGGGAGATTGGTGCTCAGAAAGGGACTGTGGAGCAGGGATAGGGACTGTGGCACTGCAGCAGAAATCACTGTAGGATTGAGACAGGGACTGGCACCGTCGCTCAAACATCTGTGTGTGAAATAGGGATTGATGGGCGGGAACGTGGACGGGGGGAAGAGCTGAAATCAGTCGAGGGCAGGGATCTGGACTTTGGAGTTGGGATCAGGTTTGTGGGGCTAGAGGAGTACCTGGGGGACTGGGATTGGGAGTGTGAGGGTGGAGCTGGAAAGTCACAGAGCTGGAGCCAAGCTGAAGATCCTGCAGTGAGAACCTGGAGCAGCTTCCCGTGGCGGCGCTGGCAAGATGCAGAGCTACTGCTGAGAGAGCAGAGCTGGCAGTGCAATAAAGCTTGTGGGTCTCGAGCTGAAATCACTGAGGGGCTGGGCTAGGGACAGGGTTTGGGCTTGGGACTGTTACACTTGGGGCAGTAATCAGAGCAATCACTGTGAGATAGGGCCTGTGGCACCGTCGCTGAAATGGCTGTGTGTGTGATATAGGGATTGATGGGTGGGAATGTGGATTGGGTGGGAGAACTGAAATCAGTCTAGGGCTGGGCTTGTGATTTTGGAATTGGGATAGAAATTTTGGGGCTGGAGGAGCACCTGGGGGACTGGGACTGGGAGTGGGAGGTGGGAGCTGGAAAGTCGCAGAGCTGGAGCCAAGCTGAAGATCCTGCAGCGAGAACCTGGAGCAGCTTCCCGTGGCGGCGCTGGCAAGATGCAGAGCTACTGCTGAGAGAGCAGAGCTGGCAGTGCAATAAAGCTTGTGGGTCTCGAGCTGAAATCACTGAGGGGCTGGGATAGGGATGGGTTCTGGGCTTGGGACTGTAACACTTGGGTAGGAATCCGTGTGGGGTGGAGATAGGGCCTGTGGCACCGTCGCTGAAATCTCTATGCAGCTGGAAATGGGATTGTAAATTGGGAATGTGGACTGGGCGGGTAGAGCTGAAATCAGTCTAGGGCTGGGCTTGTGATTTTGGAATTGGGATAGGAATTTTGGGGCTGGAGGAGCACCTGGGGGACTGGGATTGGGAGTGTGAGGGTGGAGCTGGAAAGTCAAAGAACTGGATCCAAGCTGAAGATCCTGCAGTGAGAACCTGGAGCAGCTTCCCGTGGCGGCGCTGGCAAGATGCAGAGCTACTGCTGAGAGAGCAGAGCTGGCAGTGCAATAAAGCTTGTGGGTCTCGAGCTGAAATCACTGAGGGGCTGGGATAGGGATGGGTTCTGGGCTTGGGACTGTAACACTTGGGGCAGTAATCAGAGCAGTCACTGTGAGATAGGGCCTGTGGCACCGTCGCTGCAATGGCTGTGTGTCTGATATAGGGATTGATGGGTGGGAATGTGGGTTGGGTGGGAGAGCTGAAATCAGTCTAGGGCTGGGCTTGTGTCTTTGGAATTGCGATAGGAATTTTGGGGCTGGAGGAGCACCTGAGGGACTGGGATTGGGAGGGTGGGGCTGGAAAGTCGCAGAGCTGGAGCCAAGCTGAAGATCCTGCAGTGAGAACCTGGAGCAGCTTCCCGTGGCAGCGCTGGCAAGATGCAGAGCTACTGCTGGGAGAGCAGAGCTGGCAGTGCAATAAAGCTTGTGGGTCTCGAGCTGAAATCACTGAGGGGCTGGGGTAGGGACAGGGTTCTGGGCTTGGGACTGTTACACTTGGGGCAGTAATCAGAGCAATCACTGTGAGATAGGGCCTGTGGCACCGTCGCTGAAATGGCTGTGTGTGTGATATAGGGATTGATGGGTGGGAATGTGGATTGGGTGGGAGAACTGAAATCAGTCTAGGGCTGGGCTTGTGATTTTGGAATTGGGATAGAAATTTTGGGGCTGGAGGAGCACCTGGGGGACTGGGAGTGGGAGGTGGGAGCTGGAAAGTCACAGAGCTGGAGCCAAGCTGAAGATCCTGCAGCGAGAACCTGGAGCAGCTTCCCGTGGCGGCGCTGGCAAGATGCAGAGCTACTGCTGAGAGAGCAGAGCTGGCAGTGCAATAAAGCTTGTGGGTCTCGAGCTGAAATCACTGAGGGGCTGGGATAGGGATGGGTTCTGGGCTTGGGACTGTAACACTTGGGTAGGAATCCGTGTGGGGAGGAGATAGGGCCTGTGGCACCGTCGCTGAAATCTCTATGCAGCTGGAAATGGGATTGTAAATTGGGAATGTGGACTGGGCGGGTAGAGCTGAAATCAGTCTAGGGCTGGGCTTGTGATTTTGGAATTGGGATAGGAATTTTGGGGCTGGAGGAGCACCTGGGGGACTGGGATTGGGAGTTTGAGGGTGGAGCTGGAAAGTCAAAGAACTGGATCCAAGCTGAAGATCCTGCAGTGAGAACCTGGAGCAGCTTCCCGTGGCGGCGCTGGCAAGATGCAGAGCTACTGCTGAGAGAGCAGAGCTGGCAGTGCAATAAAGCTTGTGGGTCTCGAGCTGAAATCACTGAGGGGCTGGGATAGGGATGGGTTCTGGGCTTGGGACTGTAACACTTGGGGCAGTAATCAGAGCAGTCACTGTGAGATAGGGCCTGTGGCACCGTCGCTGCAATGGCTGTGTGTCTGATATAGGGATTGATGGGTGGGAATGTGGGTTGGGTGGGAGAGCTGAAATCAGTCTAGGGCTGGGCTTGTGTCTTTGGAATTGGGATAGGAATTTTGGGGCTGGAGGAGCACCTGGGGGACTGGGATTGGGAGGGTGGGGCTGGAAAGTCGCAGAGCTGGAGCCAAGCTGAAGATCCTGCAGTGAGAACCTGGAGCAGCTTCCCGTGGCAGCGCTGGCAAGATGCAGAGCTACTGCTGAGAGAGCAGAGCTGGCAGTGCAATAAAGCTTGTGGGTCTCGAGCTGAAATCACTGAGGGGCTGGGGTAGGGACAGGGTTTGGGCTTGGGACTGTAACACTTGGGCAGGAATCCGTGTGGGGAGGAGATAGGGCCTGTGGCACCGTCGCTGAAATGGCTGTGTGTCTGTGGAATTGGGATTATAATTGGGAATGTGGACTGAGAGGCTGGGGCTGAAATCAGCATAATGCTAGGATTGCATCTGTGGAGCTGGGAGATTGTCTGGAGCTCAGATAGGGCCTGTGGCACCGTCGCTGAAATCCTCGAGCGGCTGTGGCATAGGGATTAATGGGCGGGAATGTGGATTGGGTGGGTAGAGCTGAAGTCAGTATAGTGCTGGGCTTGTGATTTTGGAATTGGGATCGGGTTTGTGGGGCTGGAGGAGCACCTGGGGGACTGAGACTGGGAGTGTGAGGGTGGGGCTGGAAAGTCGCAGAGCTGGAGCCAAGCTGAAGATCCTGCAGTGAGAACCTGGAGCAGCTTCCCGTGGCGGCGCTGGCAAGATGCAGAGCTACTGCTGAGAGAGCAGAGCTGGCAGTGCAATAAAGCTTGTGGGTCTCGAGCTGAAATCACTGAGGGGCTGGGGTAGGGACAGGGTTTGGGCTTGGGACTGTAACACTTGCGCAGGAATCTGTGTGGGGAGGAGATAGGGCCTGTGGCACCGTCGCTGAAATCTCTATGCAGCTGGAAATGGGATTGTAAATTGGGAATGTGGATTGGGTGGGAGAGCTGAATTCAGTCTAGGGCTGGGCTTGTGATTTTGGAATTGGGATAGGAATTTTGGGGCTGGAGGAGCATTTGGGGGACTGGGACTGGGAGTGGGAGGTGGGAGCTGGAAAGTCACAGAGCTGGAGCCAAGCTGAAGATCCTGCAGTGAGAACCTGGAGCAGCTTCCCGTGGCGGCGCTGGCAAGATGCAGAGCTACTGCTGAGAGAGCAGAGCTGGCAGTGCAATAAAGCTTGTGGGTCTCGAGCTGAAATCACTGAGGGGCTGTGGTAGGGACAGGGTTTGGGCTTGGGACTGTAACACTTGGGCAGGAATCCGTGTGGGGAGGAGATAGGGCCTGTGGCACCGTCGCTGAAATGGCTGTGTGTCTGTGGAATTGGGATTATAATTGGGAATGTGGACTGAGAGGCTGGGGCTGAAATCAGCATAGTGCTAGGATTGCATCTCTGGAGCTGGGAGAGTGTCTGGAGCTCAGATAGGGCCTGTGGCACCGTCGCTGAAATCCTCGAGTGGCTGTGGCATAGGGATTAATGGGCGGGAATGTGGATTGGGTGGGTAGAGCTGAAGTCAGTATAGTGCTGGGCTTGTGAGTTTTGAATTGGGCTAGGGTTTGTGGGGCTGGAGGAGTAATTGGGGGACTTGGAATGGGAGTGTGAGGTTGGAGCTGGAAAGTCACAGAGATGGAGCCAAGATGAAGATCCTGCAAGATTTGGAGCTGCTGCTGAGAGAGCAGAGCTGGCAGTGCAATAAAGCTTGTGGGTCTCAAGCTAAAATCACTAAAGGGCTGGGATAGAGCTGGGGGCTAAAATATGGACTGGATGCTTTGGTCAGGTACTGTTGGTTTTGAGTAGAAATTACTGTGGGATTGGGATTGTATTTTTGTGCACTCTGGGGAGTCTAGTAATTCTATTGCAAGCCATTGGAGGGAACTGGGAGTACTGGGTAGAGTCAGCTGTTCTATGGGGAAGGCCCAGGTGTTAACAATGAGGGGGAGGAGGGGCCAGGGATTGGGCTGAGGCCCCTTGGCTGTTGTTCCGACTCAGGAGCTGTAGCAGGACTTCTTAGACCATGACTCAGGTGAGTCTGTTTCAATTTCACCTTTCCAGTCCCTTCCTACTGTCCCCAGTCCCTCCCCACTGTCCCCAGTCCCTCCTGAGTCCTTCCCAGTTTCTCCCAAGTACCCCAAACCCCATCCCAGTGCAGTCAGTCCCCTCCCTGTTCCTTCCCCAGTGCCTCCACTCCTTCCCAATTGCTCCCACTACACCCCAGTCCCATCCCAGTCCATCCCTAGTACCCTCAGTCCAACCAAGCTCCCTGCGCAGTTCCCTCCAGAACCTCCCCAGTGCTCCCAGTCCTTCCCAAGTTGTTTCAAACCCATTGCAGTCCCTCCCCAGTGCCTTCAGTCCCACCCCAGTTCCCTTCCCAGTGATCCCACTTGCTCACAAGTGCTCCCAGTCCTTCCCAAGTTGTTTCAAACCCATTGCAGTCCCTCCCCAGTGCCTTCAGTCCCACCCCAGTTCCCTTCCCAGTGATCCCACTTGCTCACAAGTGCTCCCAGTCCAGCCCAGTCCCAACCCAGTGCCCCTGGTACCTCCCCAGTGCCCTCAGTGCCATCCTAGTTCTCTCAGTCCCATCCAAGTACCTCCAGTCCTTCCCCACTGCATCCCAGTGCTCCCAGTCCCTCCCAAGTGCATTAAAGAGCCATCATCAGTGGCCCCAGTCCCTCCTAAATGATTCCTAGTCCCTCCCCAGTGCTTCCAATCAAATCCCAGTCCCTCCCCAGTCCCTTCCCAGTACATCTGCACCCCATCACAGTGGTCCCAGTCCCTCCCCAGAGATTCTCAGGCCCATCCCAGGCACGCTCTCCAGTCCCCTCCCCAGTCCTCTCTCAGTCCCCTTGCAATCCCTTCCCAGTCCTATCCCAGTCCCTGCAGTCCCTTTCCCAGTTCGCCCAGTCCCTTCCCACTGCCCCCAGGCCCATCCCAATTCCCTCCCCAGTGATCCAAGTCCAATCCCAGTGGTGCCCCAGTGTGTCCTAGTGCCTCTCAGTCCTATCCCAGTGCCTCCAGTCCCTCCCCAGAGAATCCCAGTCCCAGCCCACTTCCCCCAAGTGCCCCCAGGGCCTCTCCAGTGCCCTCAGTCCCGGCCCAGTCCCTCCCCAATACATCTCACTCCTATCCCAGTGCCCCCAGTCCCACGGTCCCCAGTCCCTCCCCAATGACCCCCAGTCCCATCTCAGTGCTCCCAGTCCCCCTCACCCCCCCGAAAATCTCAGTCCCACCCCAGTGTCCCCACTCCCAGCCCAAATCCCCCCAGTGCCCCCAGTCCCTCTCCAGTGTCCCCAGTCCCATCCCCATCCCTCCCCACTGCCCCCAGTCCCTCCCAGTGCATGCCAGTCCTTTTCCCCGAGGCATCCCACTCCCTCCCTAGAACATCCAAGTCCCATCCCAGTTCCCTCCCCAGTGCCCCATCCCCAGCCCTCCCGTGACCTCAGTCCCTCCTCAGGGCATCCCAGTTCTTTTCTCCTGTGCATCCCAGTCCCATCCCAGGCCCACTCCCCAGTCCTGTCACAGTCCTCTTGCAGTCCCTCCCCAGTCCAATCCCAGTCCCTGCAGTGGCTTTCCCGTTGCTCCCAGTCCCTCCCCAGTGCATTCCACTTTCTCCCATGCATCCCATTCCCATCCCAGTACCATCCCAGTTCCCTTCCCAGCCCCCTCGCAGTCCCTCCCTGCTCCCTCCCCAGTTCCCCCAGTCCCACCCCAGTGCCACCTGTCCTCCCAGTCCCACCCCAGTGCCCCACTCCCATCCCAGTCTCTCCCCACTTCCCCCACTGCAACCTACCACCTCCTTTCCCTCCCAAGTGTCCTCCTGCAGTTCAACCCAGTCCTTCCCCAGTTTGCCTAGTCCCATCCCAGTCCCTCCTAAGTGATTCCCAGTCCCTCCCCAGTCCCTTCCCAGTACAACTGAGGGCACTGGAGTGGCCCTCGGGGCACTTGGGGGAACTGGGCTGGGACAGGGATTCTCTGGGGAGGAACTGGAGGCACCGGGATAGGACTGAGAGACACTGGGGAGGCACTAGGACACACTGGGGCACCAGTGGGATAGGACTGGAAACACCGGGGAGGGAATTGAGATGGGCCTGGGGGCAGTGGGAAGGGACTGGGATGCGACTGGGCAAACTGGGGAAGGACTGGGTTGCACTGCAGGAGGACACTTGGGAAGGAATGGGTGCACTGGCTTGCACTGAGAGAAGTGGGAAGGGACTGGGATGAGAATGGGGGCACTGGGGTGGGACTGGGAGCATCTCCAGTGCCCTCAGTCCCATCCCAGTCCCTCCCTACTACCCCCAGTCCCTCTCTAGTGCCCCTATTCTCAGCCCAGTGCCCCTAGTCGCACCCAGTGCATCCAACCCCCTTGAGCTGTCGCCAGTCCCATCCCAGTCCCTCCCCACTGCCCCCAGTCCCTCCCCAGTGCGTTGTGCTCCTTTTCCCTGTGCATCCCATTCCCATCCCAGCCACTTCGCAGTCCCTCCCTGCTCCTTCCCCAGCTGCCCCAGTCCTAGCCCAGTGCCACCAGTGCTCCCAGTCCCACCCCACTGCCCCAACTCTCATCCCAGTCCCTTCCCACTTCTCTCAGTGCAAGCCAGCGCACCCATTCCTTCCCAAGTGTCCTCCTGCAGTGCAACCCAGTCCTTCCCCAGTTTGCCCAGTCGCATCCCAGTCCCTTCCCACTGCCCCCAGGCCCATCCCAATTCCCTCCCCAGTGATCCCAGTCCCATCCCAGTGGTGCCCCAGTGTGTCCTAGTGCCTCCCCAGTGCCTCTCAGTCCTATCCCAGTGCCTCCAGTCCCTCCCCAGAGAATCCCAGTCCCAGCCCACTTCCCCCAAGTGCCCCCAGGGCCTCTCCAGTGCCCTCAGTCCCGGCCCAGTCCCTCCCCAGTGCATCTCACTCCTATGCCAGTGGCCCCAGTCCCACGGTCCCCAGTCCCTCCCCAATGACCCCCAGTCCCATCTCAGTGCTCCCAGTCCCCCTCACCCCCCCGAAAATCTCAGTCCCACCCCAGTGTCCCCACTCCCAGCCCAAATCCCCCCAGTGCCCCCAGTCCCTCTCCAGTGTCCCCACTCCCAGCCCCATCCCTCCCCACTGCCCCCAGTCCCTCCCAGTGCATGCCAGTCCTTTTCCCCGATGCATCCCACTCCCTCCCTAGAACATCCAAGTCCCATCCCAGTTCCCTCCCCAGTGCCCCATCCCCAGCCCTCCCGTGACCTCAGTCCCTCCTCAGGGCATCCCAGTTCTTTTCTCCTGTGCATCCCAGTCCCATCCCAGGCCCACTCCCCAGTCCTGTCACAGTCCTCTTGCAGTCCCTCCCTAGTCCAATCCCAGTCCCTGCTGTGGCTTTCCCATTGCTCCCAGTCCCTCCCCAGTGCATTCCACTCCTTTCTCCCATGCATCCCATTCCCATCCCAGTACCATCCCAGTTCCCTTCCCAGCCCCCTCGCAGTCCCTCCCTGCTCCCTCCCCAGTTCCCCCAGTCCCACCCCAGTGCCCCCGCTCTCATCCCAGTCTCTCCCCACTTCCCCCACTGCAACCCACCACCTTCTTTTCCCTCCCAAGTGTCCTCCTGCAGTGCAACCCAGTCCTTCCCCAGTTCGCCCAGTCCCATCCCAGTCCCTCCTAAGTGATTCCCAGTCCCTCCCCAGTCCCTTCCCAGTACAACTGCATCCCATCCCAGTCACAGCAGTCCCATCCCAGTGGTCCCAGTCCCTCCCCAGAGATTCTCAGGCCCATCCCAGGCACGCTCTCCAGTCCCCTCCCCAGTCCTCTCACAGTCCCCTTGTAGTCCCTTCCCAGTCCTATCCCAGTCCCTGCAGTCCCTTTCCCAGTGCTCCCAGTCCCATCCCAGTTCCCTCCCCAGTGACCTCAGTCCCATCTCTGTGCCCACCCAGCGCACCTCAGTCCCATCCCAGTGCCTGTAGTCCCACTGTCCCCAAACCCTCCCAAATGACCCCTGTCCAATCCCACTTCCCCCAGTCCCTCCCCTGAGAATCCCAGTTGCAGTCCAGTGCCCCCAGTGCCAGCCCAGTTCTCCCCAGTCCATCTCCAGTGCCCTCAGTCCCATCCCAGTCCCTCCCTATTACCCCCAGCCCCTCTCCAGTGCCCCTAGTCTCAGCCCAGTGCCCCTAGTTGCACCCAGTGCATCCAACTCCCTTGAAGTGTCTCCAGTCCCATCCCAGTCCCTTCCCACTGCCTCCAGTCCCTCCCCAGTGCATCCCATTCCCATCCCAGTCACTTTGCAGTCCCTCCCTGCTCCCTCCCCAGTTGCCCCAGTCCTAGCCCAGTGCCACCAGTGCTCCCAGTCCCACCCCAGTGCCCCCACTCTCATCCCAGTCCCTTCCCACTTCTCTCAGTGCAAGCCAGCGCACCCATTCCTTCCCAAGTGTCCTCCTGCAGTGCAACCCAGTCCTTCCCCAGTTTGCCCAGTCGCATCCCAGTCCCTTCCCACTGCCCCCAGGCCCATCCCAATTCCCTCCGCAGTGATCCCAGTCCCATCCCAGTGGTGCCCCAGTGTGTCCTAGTGCCTCCCCAGTGCCTCTCAGTCCTATCCCAGTGCCTCCAGTCCCTCCCCAGAGAATCCCCATCCCAGTCCACTTCCCCCAAGTGTCCCCAGGGCCTCTCCAGTGCCCTCAGTCCCGGCCCAGTCCCTCCCCAGTACATCTCACTCCTATCCCAGTGCCCCCAGTCCCACAGTTCCCCAGTCCAATCCCAGTCCCTGCAGTGGCTTTCCCGTTGCTCCCAGTCCCTCCCCAGTGCATTCCGCTCCTTTCTCCCATGCATCCCATTCCCATCCCAGTACCAACCCAGTTCCCTTCCCAGCCCCCTCGCAGTCCCTCCCTGCTCCCTCCCCAGTTCCCCCAGTCCTAGCCCAGTGCCACCAGTGCTCCCAGTCCCACCCCTGTGCCCCCACTCCCATCCCAGTCTCTCCCCACTTCCCCCACTGCAACTAACCACCTCCTTTCCCTCCCAAGTGTCCTCCTGCAGTGCAACCCAGTCCTTCCCCAGTTCGCCCAGTCCCATCCCAGTCCCTCCTAAGTGATTCCCAGTCCCTCCCCAGTCCCTCCCCAATGACCCCCAGTCCCATCCCAGTGCTCCCAGTCCCCCTCACCCCCCCGAAAATCTCAGTCCCACCCCAGTGTCCCCACTCCCAGCCCAAATCCCCCCAGTGCCCCCAGTCCCTCTCCAGTGTCCCCAGTGCATCCCCATCCCTCCCCACTGCCCCCAGTCCCTCCCAGTGCATGCCAGTCCTTTTCCCCAATGCATCTCACTCCCTCCCTAGAACATCCAAGTCCCATCCCAGTTCCCTCCCCAGTGCCCCCACTCTCATCCCAGTCTCTCCCCACTTCCCCCACTGCAACCCACCACCTTCTTTTCCTCCCAAGTGTCCTCCTGCAGTGCAACCCAGTCCTTCCCCAGTTTGCCTAGTCCCATCACAGTCCCTCCTAAATGATTCCCAGTCCCTCCCCAGTCCCTTCCCAGTACAACTGCATCCCATCCCAGTCACAGCAGTCCCATCCCAGTGGTCCCAGTCCCTCCCCAGAGATTCTCAGGCCCATCCCAGGCACGCTCTCCAGTCCCCTCCCCAGTCCTCTCACAGTCCCCTTGCAGTCCCTTCCCAGTCCCTTCCCAGTCCCATCCCAGTCCCTCCCCAATGACCCCCAGTCCCATCCCAGTGCTCCCAGTCCCCCTCACCCCCCCGAAAATCTCAGTCCCACCCCAGTGTCCCCACTCCCAGCCCAAATCCCCCCAGTGCCCCCAGTCCCTCTCCAGTGTCCCCAGTCCCATCCCCATCCCTCCCCACTGCCCCCAGTCCCTCCCAGTACATGCCAGTCCTTTTCCCTGATGCATCTCACTCCCTCCCTAGAACATCCAAGTCCCATCCCAGCTCCCTCCCCAGTGCCCCATCCCCAGCCCTCCCGTGACCTCAGTCCCTCCCCAGGGCATCCCGGTTCTTTTCCCCTGTGCATCCCAGTCCCATCCCAGGCCCACTCCCCAGTCCTGTCACAGTCCTCTTGCAGTCCCTCCCCAGTCCAATCCCAGTCCCTGCAGTGGCTTTCCCGTTGCTCCCAGTCCCTCCCCAGTGCATTCCGCTCCTTTCTCCCATGCATCCCATTCCCATCCCAGTACCAACCCAGTTCCCTTCCCAGCCCCCTCGCAGTCCCTCCCTGCTCCCTCCCCAGTTCCCCCAGTCCTAGCCCAGTGCCACCAGTGCTCCCAGTCCCACCCCTGTGCCCCCACTCCCATCCCAGTCTCTCCCCACTTCCCCCACTGCAACTAACCACCTCCTTTCCCTCCCAAGTGTCCTCCTGCAGTGCAACCCAGTCCTTCCCCAGTTCGCCCAGTCCCATCCCAGTCCCTCCTAAGTGATTCCCAGTCCCTTCCCAGTACAACTGCATCCCATCCCAGTCACAGCAGTCCCATCCCAGTGGTCCCAGTCCCTCCCCAGAGATTCTCAGGCCCATCCCAGGCACGCTCTCCAGTCCCCTCCCCAGTCCTCTTACAGTCCCCTTGCGGTCCCTTCCCAGTCCTATCCCAGTCCCTGCAGTCCCTTTCCCAGTGCTCCCAGTCCCATCCCAGTTCCCTCCCCAGTGACCTCAGTCCCATCCCTGTGCCCACCCAGCGCACCTCAGTCCCATCCCAGTGCCTGTAGTCCCACTGTCCCCAAACCCTCCCAAATGACCCCTGTCCAATCCCACTTCCCCCAGTCCCTCCCCTGAGAATCCCAGTTGCAGTCCAGTGCCCCCAGTGCCAGCCCAGTTCTCCCCAGTCCATCTCCAGTGCCCTCAGTCCCATCCCAGTCCCTCCCTATTACCCCCAGCCCCTCCCCAGTGCCCCTAGTCTCAGCCCAGTGCCCCTAGTCGCACCCAGTGCATCCAACTCCCTTGAAGTGTCTCCAGTCCCATCCCAGTCCCTTCCCACTGCCTCCAGTCCCTCCCCAGTGCATCCCATTCCCATCCCAGTCACTTTGCAGTCCCTCCCTGCTCCCTCCCCAGTTGCCCCAGTCCTAGCCCAGTGCCACCAGTGCTCCCAGTCCCACCCCAGTGCCCCCACTCTCATCCCAGTCCCTTCCCACTTCTCTCAGTGCAAGCCAGCGCACCCATTCCTTCCCAAGTGTCCTCCTGCAGTGCAACCCAGTCCTTCCCCAGTTTGCCCAGTCGCATCCCAGTCCCTTCCCACTGCCCCCAGGCCCATCCCAATTCCCTCCCCAGTGATCCCAGTCCCATCCCAGTGGTGCCCCAGTGTGTCCTAGTGCCTCCCCAGTGCCTCTCAGTCCTATCCCAGTGCCTCCAGTCCCTCCCCAGAGAATCCCCATCCCAGTCCACTTCCGCCAAGTGTCCCCAGGGCCTCTCCAGTGCCCTCAGTCCCGGCCCAGTCCCTCCCCAGTACATCTCACTCCTGTCCCAGTGCCCCCAGTCCCACGGTTCCCCAGTCCCTCCCCAATGACCCCCAGTCCCATCCCAGTGCTCCCAGTCCCCCTCACCCCCCCGAAAATCTCAGTCCCACCCCAGTGTCCCCACTCCCAGCCCAAATCCCCCCAGTGCCCCCAGTCCCTCTCCAGTGTCCCCAGTCCCATCCCCATCCCTCCCCACTGCCCCCAGTCCCTCCCAGTGCATGCCAGTCCTTTTCCCTGATGCATCTCACTCCCTCCCTAGAACATCCAAGTCCCATCCCAGCTCCCTCCCCAGTGCCCCATCCCCAGCCCTCCCGTGACCTCAGTCCCTCCCCAGGGCATCCCGGTTCTTTTCCCCTGTGCATCCCAGTCCCATCCCAGGCCCACTCCCCAGTCCTGTCACAGTCCTCTTGCAGTCCCTCCCCAGTCCAATCCCAGTCCCTGCAGTGGCTTTCCCGTTGCTCCCAGTCCCTCCCCAGTGCATTCCGCTCCTTTCTCCCATGCATCCCATTCCCATCCCAGTACCAACCCAGTTCCCTTCCCAGCCCCCTCGCAGTCCCTCCCTGCTCCCTCCCCAGTTCCCCCAGTCCTAGCCCAGTGCCACCAGTGCTCCCAGTCCCACCCCTGTGCCCCCACTCCCATCCCAGTCTCTCCCCACTTCCCCCACTGCAACTAACCACCTCCTTTCCCTCCCAAGTGTCCTCCTGCAGTGCAACCCAGTCCTTCCCCAGTTCGCCCAGTCCCATCCCAGTCCCTCCTAAGTGATTCCCAGTCCCTTCCCAGTACAACTGCATCCCATCCCAGTCACAGCAGTCCCATCCCAGTGGTCCCAGTCCCTCCCCAGAGATTCTCAGGCCCATCCCAGGCACGCTCTCCAGTCCCCTCCCCAGTCCTCTTACAGTCCCCTTGCGGTCCCTTCCCAGTCCTATCCCAGTCCCTGCAGTCCCTTTCCCAGTGCTCCCAGTCCCATCCCAGTTCCCTCCCCAGTGACCTCAGTCCCATCCCTGTGCCCACCCAGCACACCTCAGTCCCATCCCAGTGCCTGTAGTCCCACTGTCCCCAAACCCTCCCAAATGACCCCTGTCCAATCCCACTTCCCCCAGTCCCTCCCCTGAGAATCCCAGTTGCAGTCCAGTGCCCCCAGTGCCAGCCCAGTTCTCCCCAGTCCATCTCCAGTGCCCTCAGTCCCATCCCAGTCCCTCCCTATTACCCCCAGCCCCTCCCCAGTGCCCCTAGTCTCAGCCCAGTGCCCCTAGTTGCACCCAGTGCATCCAACTCCCTTGAAGTGTCTCCAGTCCCATCCCAGTCCCTTCCCACTGCCTCCAGTCCCTCCCCAGTGCATCCCATTCCCATCCCAGTCACTTTGCAGTCCCTCCCTGCTCCCTCCCCAGTTGCCCCAGTCCTAGCCCAGTGCCACCAGTGCTCCCAGTCCCACCCCAGTGCCCCCACTCTCATCCCAGTCCCTTCCCACTTCTCTCAGTGCAAGCCAGCGCACCCATTCCTTCCCAAGTGTCCTCCTGCAGTGCAACCCAGTCCTTCCCCAGTTTGCCCAGTCGCATCCCAGTCCCTTCCCACTGCCCCCAGGCCCATCCCAATTCCCTCCGCAGTGATCCCAGTCCCATCCCAGTGGTGCCCCAGTGTGTCCTAGTGCCTCCCCAGTGCCTCTCAGTCCTATCCCAGTGCCTCCAGTCCCTCCCCAGAGAATCCCCATCCCAGTCCACTTCCCCCAAGTGTCCCCAGGGCCTCTCCAGTGCCCTCAGTCCCGGCCCAGTCCCTCCCCAGTACATCTCACTCATGTCCCAGTGCCCCCAGTCCCACGGTTCCCCAGTCCCTCCCCAATGACCCCCAGTCCCATCCCAGTGCTCCCAGTCCCCCTCACCCCCCCGAAAATCTCAGTCCCACCCCAGTGTCCCCACTCCCAGCCCAAATCCCCCCAGTGCCCCCAGTCCCTCCCAGTGCATGCCAGTCCTTTTCCCCTGATGCAAGAGACACAGGGGGCATGAAATCCCAGGGCAGCTGCTCTGAGGTTCTAAAATTCAGTTGTTCTAAATTCGGTATTTTTTTTAGTGAGCAGTTTGAATTGTTAGACAGCGCGGACTGCAGAAGGATTTTTCCGTGAACTGATTGTTTTTTAGTTTATTTTAAAGCTCTCCTAAAAACTCTACACTGGTGTGTGTTTGCTGCACCTGCCGTGGTGGCTGCAGGGAGAAGCAGCTGGGGGGGTTTGCTCTCTGCCCCTTTCCCACCTTCCCCTCGCTTCCCTGGTACTCCAAGGAATCCCAGCTCCCCTTGGCTTCTCCAGGGGCCTCGCGGCAGGGTTTCTAAGTGTGACCCTGAAAAAGGGCTGACGTTACCTTGCAGGAATCCTTGAGCCGAAATTGGCAGTGCGAGTCCCAAAATTGAATATGGATGAAGATTCTTCACAGACCAAAGGTACCATACCAGAAAGTTCTTGCTGCTTAACGAGTGCCAGGGCTGGCCCACCAACTGCACCTGAAACCATGAAGGTCAGAGTTTTCTTTCTAGGGAAAAAGGGGTGAGGTTACCTTGCAGGAATCCTAAAGCCAAAACTGGAAGTCCAGCTCCCAAAATTGAATACAGATGACGATTCCTCCCAGACCAAAGGTGCCACCACAGAAAGCTCTTGCTGCCCGTGGAGCTCCCAGGTTGGCCCACCAACTGCACCTAACAACCAAAAGATAGAGGCTTTCTTATCTGGGAGAAAATGCTGTAGTTTGCTTTTGGGACTTTGAGCTGAAATTGCCAGTCCAAGTCCCAAAATTGAATATGGATGAAGATTCCTCCCAGACAAACAGTGCCACCACAGAAAGCTCTTGTTGCCCATGGAGTGTCAGGCTGGTCCACAAACTGCACCTGATAGCCTGAGGTTCAGCCCTTGTTCCCAATATCAAATAAACAAATACCTTGCTGTTTAAAGATACAAAAGCCTCTGAGCAGTTTTTCCGACCGGGTTTTTCGGCATCACAGTCTAACTATTACCAAATACTGCCACTGTAACCCCTAAACCGTCACCCAGCGCCAGATCCACACACCTCTTGAACCCCTGCAGCAACGGCGACTCCACCACCTCCCTAGGCAGCCTATTCCAATACGTGTGCACCCGATTTTTTCCTAATCTCTAATCTGAATCTCCCCAGTCACATTGTAAAGCCATTTCTCCCGGTCCTCACCGCAGGACAGCGGCTCTTTCCCGGTTCAAACCTCGGCACAGCCACCGAACCGGGCGCGGGTCCGTGGAAGGACTTCCTGATTCTCGTTATTACCTCACTCCACATCCCCCGTCGCGAAGCACCCCGGGAGGGTCCCGGCATCCCCAGGGGCTCAGCCCGGCCCCGCGGGAGGGTCCCGGCAGCCCCGGGGGCTCAGCCCCAGCCCCGCGGGAGGGTCCCGGCGGCCCCGGGGGCTCAGCCCCAGCCCCGCGGGAGGGTCCCGGCGGCCCCGGGGGCTCAGCCCCAGCCCCGCGGGAGGGTCCCGGCGGCCCCGGGGGCTCAGCCCCAGCCCCGCGGGAGGGTCCCGGCGGCCCCGGGGCTCCCTCCGGCCCCCCCCGCGCCCCGTTCCGGTACCGCCAGGATCACCCTTGTCCCACAACTGCCGCAGGTAAGACGCGGCTATGCCGCGCTACTCCAGCCCGCGCCGCTCCAGCCCCCAACTCCCGCCGCTCCAGCCCCCAACTCCCGCCGCTCCAGCCCCCAACTCCCGCCGCTCCAGCCCCCAACTCCCGCCGCTCCAGCCCCCAACTTCCGCCGCTCCAGCCCCCAACTCCCGCCGCTCCAGCCCCCAACTCCCGCCGCTCCAGCCCCCAACTCCCGCCGCTCCAGCTCCAACTCCCGCCGCGCTTCTCTAGCCCGCCCCGCTCCAGCTCCCGCCCTAATTCAATACCAACTCTAAATCCAATACCGACTACAATACCTGCTCTCATTAACAGTCCTTTTCTCCGTCAGGCTCTTCACCTATCCTGATTTTAAGTCAGAGATGCCACCCAGGTGCTGCTGCTCCCAGAGCCTTTATACCTTCTGGGATTGGGCTGCTCCCTTTCTCCCCGGGCCTCACAGGAAGGGAGGTGGGCACGGTCAGGGGTATATTAACCCCAGCCTTTGCCCAGGGAGGTCATCCAGCAGCCAGGCTTCAATGGGAAAAGAGCTCTCCTATTCTTTCATTGAATGGGATTTCTCAAGCTATTCCTGCTCTATTGAAGCACCATCTTTGGCATCCAAAGAAGCAGAGCTATATATGGCAATGAAGAGGATTACACTCAAACACAGGGTTTTTAAATTTAATAATTTTGTGTGCTGTGTTGGTAAGGTGCTTTTGTAATTCATTATCTTTTTTTTCTTTTCCTTAGGAGCCTTGCATCTTTTGGGATCCCCTGATCATCTCAGCTGCAGCTTGGTATTTTTTCACAAGTGTTATCTGGTCCTGAGGTGAAGCTACTCTGTGTTGAAGATGGCTACAGACACCCAGGTTTGCAAGTAGTCAGTGGGGGGTTACAGCCCAGAGATGGAGGGAAGGCTCGGGTGCCAGCTTAGGACTTGCCAGGGGTGTTTTGAAGGTAGTATGGGTAGAAAGCAGCGTCCAGGAGCCCCCTAAATGCCTGTGAAGGCATCCACTGACTTTTCAGATGTGCCACTTAAGTTTTCCTCTTGTTCACCTAGATATTCTGTGCAATTACAGCTGCAGTCTTTGGCTGCAGGCAGTGACCCTGGGTGGTTTTCCTAAAGAGAAGGGAGACTCTTTCAGCTCTCCCCATCTGTCTGGGTGACTTTGGTTAGGGTTTCTTTACCATGTCAGAGGGGCAGGGTGTAAAGCAGAGTTGAACAGAACAGAGGCCAGAGGAGCAGAGCAAGAAGGTGGGTCATCACCTGACATCAGCACAAAGATGTGGCTTTTGGCTCCATGTTTACTGGATCTGTTAAGGATTTTGTTGTTTGGGTTTGTTTTTTCTTTGTTTTCAGCTGCAGAGCCCTGGGCCCAGGAGGCTCTAGGCACCGGAGGGGAGGTGATCCAGGTGAGTACCGGTGAGCAAGGTGAGCATTGACTCCAGGACAGAACTAGATGGTCTTTTACAGGTGTTGTGGTGAATCTGTGCACATGCTTTGTTTCTTGTGTTTTCTAGGGGTTCTGCCACCTTCTAACAGACAGTCCAATGCTTCAGGGCCCCTGCTGGTAAGAGGTCACTGTGGAGGAGAGGTAGGTAGGAGCTCCCACAGGAAAGCCATCCTTTCAGGCAGTATCTCAGTGTGTACATTTGCCTTTGGCTTTTTTACTTTACAGAGAATGTGTGCAGCCTCAGAGGGCCGGAGCCACCTGCCAATTAGGTTTGATGGTCTTCAGCTGTCCTTGTGAGTAATCTCCTAGTACTACGAGGGTCATCAATTAAGGCTGGACCTTTCCCAGTTGCAGGTGCCATCCAGCCTGCCTTTGGCCAAGGAGGAGCACTGAGGTTGAGTTGGGGAGGTAGGGAGGAGGTGCTGGGGTCTCCCTTACTTTCAGAAACACCCCATAACTTTTTTTCTCACTCCCCCAGGTACGGCACACGGTGACGGCAGCAGCCTCCGACTGGGGTCAGAGCCAGTGGCCCGAGAACCTCTCAGCTCAGGGGAGGGTGAGTAGCCAGTTGCGGGGTTATCTCCCACGTGCTGCCCAACTCTTGTGTCAGTTTCTGTTTTCTTTCTCGTAGCCGACCGAGTCAGTGATCACAGGACCCTCTGAGCCAGCCGGGCGGCCTTTCTTCACACTGAAGATGAATTCACATCCCCAGCTGTGGGAAAGATAAGTGGAGGACTCCCACCTGGAGAGGGGATGAGAGCTGGGTCCAGTTTTATGGTTAGGAGGGAGGGATTTTCAAATGAGCCCAGGGGAAAGGGTCTGCCCTAACAGGCCCTTGGCACACATAGGAGGAGCAGTTTACTTTTCATCACTGGAGTAGGATGTGCAGGGCAGAGCCGTTCAGGTCTGTGTCATGTCCTTTGTCCAGTCTGTGTTTCGTGTCTTACAATTCACAGTCACGGTGTCTTTGCTTTCTGCCCTCCAAGGTCTTATCTGAGATGTCAAAGCATCATTCCTAGAGTCTTGAACCTCTGCACTGCCCAGCCCAGTGCCCATACCATCCGTTCTTTGGCTCACTAGCTTGGACATGCATCGGAATCGCATCTGAGAAGTGTCAGGTCAGGTGTCTTTTACAGCCTCCTTTCAGGTTGTATTGGTGGCTGTGCCGTGCAGTCATCTCTTGTCATCCCACCTAGGACTTGTGAGAATCTAAGAAGATTCTGAACATAGCATTGTCTCACATCCATCTTAGCAATTTTGTAGGCAGTTCTTGCCCCAGGCCATTCTGTTAGAGTGTGTTTTCAGGCTCCTCAGAGCCTCCTCCGTTCAGTCTCGCCGTATCCTCCGTCTTCTCGTGCAGCAGCACATCCATTTTGGCGTCGTTCCTTTCTCAGAGTTCTCTCTCCTGGTTGCACCACAGCACTTGTCTGGAAATGTGTCCTTGGAGTTTGTGTTGGGCCTGTAACTGCTCTGCCCTGCAGTGTAGACTTGGGGGTAAGTGGAGTAGAAAGGAGACTTTCCAGTTAACCTGTGGATAGGCTTAGCTACTGAGGGCAGGGCCTTAAAGTTAAGGCAGTGTTTGTGCAGGTTGTCTTTGGACCCCAGGCGGCTTGTCTAAGGAGAAATTAGAATTGCACGGCAGTTAAGGTCTCTCCATCTATATGGCTGACTTTGGTAATTCATTTCTTTGCAGCATCAGAGGGACTGGATGTAAAGCAGAGATAAACAGAAGAAGCTGGAGGAGCACAGTCAGAAGGTGGGTTCTCATGTGAGGTCAGAGCCAAGACATGACTTCTGGCCCTAGGTTTACCTGATCATTTGGATGGTTTGGTGGTTTAGTTTTGGTTTTTTGGTTTTTTTTCAAGATGCAGAGCCCTCAGCCCAGCAGACGATAGGCACTAGAGGGAAGGTGAGCCCGGTGAGCAAGGTGAGCAGTGACTGCAGGACAAAACTAGCTGCTCTTTTGCAGGCGGTGTACTTGTGGTGAATCTGTGTACATACTTGTTTTTTTGTTTTACAGGCAGTGCACAGACTTCTAACATGCAGTCCAACGTGACAGGGACCCTGCCTGTAAGAGGTCACGGTCAAGGGGTGTCAGACAGAAGCTGCCATGGGAGCAGCAAACTCTTGGGCAGTATCTCAGTGCTCACATTTGCCTCTGGGGTTTTTTTGCAGGAGACGTACACAGCCTCACAGGGCCGAAGCCAACTCACAGTGAGGTGACAGACAAGGTTTGGTCCCCTCGAGCTGTCCTTGTACGTAATCTCCGAGTATTGAAAGGATCAGCAATGAAGCATTGAGCTCTTTTGATTGCAGGTGCCATCCAGCTAACCTTTGGGAGCCAATGAGCATTGGAGGTGAGTCGGGGAGGCAGCAGGAGGAGCAGGAATCCACTGCAGCTTTAGAAATGCCCTCTAATTTTGTCTCTCTCTCGCTCATGTATCCCAGGAGATGACAGCACATTGTCCAAGTCTGGTCAGAGCCAGTGACACAAGGACCTGCCTGGGTGACAGTGAGTAGAGGGATCAGGGGGGCTGGGGCCACGTGCCACACTACTGAGATATGGTGTCTGGTTTTCTTTCTCGCAGTTGACTCTGAGTACTCTCACGAGGACAGGAACCTCTGAGGCAGCCCAGGTGCCCCTCCTCTGCATCAAAGACGGATTCGCATCCCCGGCTCTCGGAAAGATAAGTGCAGGGCAAAGCCCCAGAGAGGGGTTGGGAGTCGGTGCAAGTCTGTGCCTCTTCTGGAGGGATTTTTGCAATTAGTCCGGTGCAGGGGGTATCCTGTAACAGGTTATTTGGACACATCAAAGGAAGGGCTTACTTTTTATCGTTGGATTCATGTGTGCAGGGCAGAGCAGTTCCAGTCTGTGTCAGGTTCTCTGTCTTATCCATGTTTTGTGTCCTTCGTCTCTTAATTGTGTCACATGGTGTGTGTTGTCACAGGTACGGGGTGTCTCACTTGGAGTCAGCCTGGAACTGCTCTGCCCTGCTACGTGGATCAATGGGTAGATAAAATATTGCTCAGAGTCTCACATCAACATGTCAGTTCCCTTAGGCAGTCGAGCCGATGGCTGTACGGTCCTGCCGGATGGAGCAGGTGTACATAACTCGTGTGCAATCATTATAGCTGAGTGTTTTGGAGCTGATGGTACTTGGATAGCAGGGCCTCGAAGCTGGGTTGTCATTTGTATTCTTGTGTGCTGCGGTCAGAGTTCTAACTCGCTCAGTGGAAATGAGTTCTTTGAAGTGGTTCAGGTCTCAGTGACCATGTGGGTGACCTGACTAACCGTTTGTTTTTTGTTGTTTTTTTTCAGATAAGTGGACACAGTGTACCCCAGACCGAGACAAGTTGAAGCAGCCTAGGAAGAAGGTTGTCTTGGGTGTTGGATGAAGGATGGCAGTTTTAGCCATAGGAGTCCTTTACCTTGTGCCTTTTTGTTTTTTATTTTCCAGATGGGGCCCAAGCGGTCTCGAGGGGTAGCGGCTCAGCAAGGAGACGAGCGAGGTGAGAATTTTACTCCCCAACCGAATTTGGAGTTAGTTTTAGGATGTTGTCTAGTTGGTCAATCTATGCATATATGTTGTAACTGCTTAATTTTTTTTTCTATCCCATACACAACCCTTTGCCCATCTGCTGAAGGTGCCGAAGGTCCATCCTATAAGAGGTCAAGCTAAAGGAGCCCGAGATAGCCAGTATGAGGCAGTACGTCAGCACAAGCCACCACATCTGGGTTGTCTTGCAGCGGCCGTCTGTCCACTTAACGGTGTGTAGCAACGCTTCAGCCTGTAGTCTGATGGGGTTTAGAGGTTTTTGGCTTTCCTTGTGAGCAATCCGTAAATGTTTGAGAGCTCAGTGTTTGAGCATTTACCTATTTCATTTGCAGGGGCGGTCTTGGGAGCAGCTGAAGAGAGAGGAGCCTTGTAGGTGAGTTGGGGAGGCAGTAGGAGGAGCGGGGATCCACTGCAGCTTTAGAGGTGCCCTCTAATTTTGTGACTCACTCACTCAGGTATCCTGGAAGGTGACAGCCACAGTGTCTGACTCCGGTCAGGGCCTCGGTGATGGTGAGTAGGGGGATCACTGGGGTTCGAGCCCTGTGCCACACAACTCACATATTGGTTATGGTTTTCTTTCTTGTAGTTGACTCCGAGTAACCTCGTGACTGCAGGAACACCTCACGATGGGGCGACTGACCCGGTTCGGTCCTCTCGAGCTCTCCTTGTCTGCTATCTCCAAGTATTAAAAGGATGAGCAACGAGGCAGTGAGCTTTAGTGATAGCATGTGCCATCCGGGTAACCTTTGGGAGCCAATGAGCATTGGAGGTGAGACAGGGAGGCAGCAGGAGGAGCGGGGATCCACTGCAGGTTTAGAGATGCCCTCTAATTTTGTCTCTCGCTCACTCAGGTATCCCAGAAGATGACAGCACGTTGTCCAACTCTGGTCAGAGTCAGTGACCCGAGGACCTGCCTGGGTGACAGTGAGTAGAGGGATCATGGGGGCTGGGGCCACGTGCCACACTACTGAGATATGGTGTCTGGTTTTCTTTCTCGCAGTTGACTCCGAGTGGTCTGACGATGGCAGGAACCTCTGAGCCAGCCCAGGTGCCCCTCCTCTGCATCAAAGATGGCTTCGCATCCCCGGCTCTCGGAAAGATAAGTGCAGGGCAAAGACCCAGAGAGGGGTTGGGAGTCGGGGCAAGTCTGTGCCTCACCTGGAGGGATTTTTGAAATTAGTCCGGTGGTGGGGGTATCCTGGAACAGGTTATTGGGACGCATCAAAGGAAGGGCTTACTTCTTATCATTGGATTCACGTGTGCCGGGCAGAGCAGTTTCGGTCTGTGTCACGTCCTTTGTCTGGTCCGTGTTTTGTGTCACGTGGTGTGTGTGGTCACAGGCGTGGGGTGTCTCACTTGGGGTCAGCCTGGAACTGCTCTGCCCTGCTCCGTGGATCAGTGGGTAGATGGAATATGGCTCGGAGTCTGACATCAACATGTCAGTTCCCTTAGAGAGTGGAGCCGATGGCTGTCCAGTCTGTGAGCAGGATGGTCTTGTGATTCCCTGCTTGGGTGTATAGAGTCCTGGCTAGGTAGAGTAGCAAAGAGTGTCTAGGGTTTAGAGGTTTTTGGCTTTCCTTGTGAGCAATCCCTACATGTTTGAGAGCTGAGTGTTTGAGCCTTTGGCCATTTCATTTGCAGGGACGGTCTTGGGAGCAGCTGAAGAGAGAGGAGCCTTGTAGGTGAGTTGGGGAGGCAGCAGGAGGAGCGGGGATCCACTGCAGCTTTATAGATGCCCTCTAATTTTGTCTCTGGCTCACTCAGGTATCCCAGAAGATGACAGCCACAGTGTCTGACTCTGGTCAGGACCTTGGTGCCGGTGAGTAGGGGGATCGCTGGGGTTCGAGCTCCGTGCCACACAACTCTCATATCACTTATGGTTTTTTTTCTCGTAGTTGACTCGGAGTAACGTCCTGACCGCAGGAACCACCTCATGATGGGGCGACTGACTCAGATTGGTCGTCTTGAGCTGTCCTTGTCTGCAGTCTCCGAGTTTTAAAAGGATGAGCAGCAAGGCACAGAACTTTAGTGATGGCAGGTGCCATCCGGGTAACTTTTGGAAGTGTCCAGGCATTGGAGGTGAGTCGGGGAGGCAGCATGAGGAGCGGGGATGCACTGCAGCTTTAGAAATAACCTCTATTTTTTTCTTTCTTTTATTTCTCTTGCTCTCTTCTTCTGATTGTATTTCTCTTGGGCTCTTCTCCTGATTTTAATTCTCTTGGGCTCTTCTCCTGATTTAATTCTCTTGGGCTCTTCTCCTGATTTTAATTCTCTTGGGCTCTTCTCCTGATTTTAATTCTCTTGGGCTCTTCTCCTGATTTTTATTTTTTTTAAGGTTCTTCTCCTGGTTTTCATTTTTTTAGGCTCCTCTCCTGATATTAATTTTTTTAGGTTCTTCCCCTGATTTTAAATTTTTTAGGCTCTTCTCCTGATTTTAATTCTCTTAGGCTCTTCTCCTGATTTTAATTTTTGAAGCCTCTTTTCCTGATTTTAATTCTCTTGGGCTCTTCTCCTGATTTTTTTTTTTTTTAAGGTTCTTCTCCTGTTTTTCATTTCTTTAGGCTCTTCTCCTGATTTTAAATTTTTTAGGCTCTTCTCCTGATTTTAATTTTTTAAGGCTTTTCTCCTGATTTTAATTTTTGAAGCCTCTTCTCCTGATTTTAATTTTTTTACGCTCTTTTCCTGATTTTAATTTTTTTACGCTCTTTTCCTGATTTTAATTTTTTTAGGCTCTTCTCCTGATTTTTATTTTTTAAGGCTTTTATCCTGATTATAACTTTTTTACTCTCTTCTCCTGATTTTCATTTTTTTAAGGCTCTTCTCCTGATTTTAATTTTTTTAGGCTCTTCTCCTAAATTTTAATTTTTTAGGCTCTTCTCCTGATTTTAATACTCTTGGGATCTTCTCCTGATTTTTATTTTTTTAGGCTCTTCTCCTGATTTTAATTCTCTTAGGCTCTTCTCCTGATTTTAATTCTCTTAGGCTCTTCTCCGGATTTTAATTTTTTTAAGGTTCTTCTCCTGATTTTAATTTTATGGGATCTTCTCCTGTTTTTAATTTTTTTAGGCTCTTCTCCTGATTTTAATTTTATGGGATCTTCTCCTGTTTTTAATTTTTTTAGGCTCTTCTCCTGATTTTAAATTTTTTAGGCTCTTCTCCTGATTTGTATTTTTTTAGGCTCTTCCCCTGATTTTAATTTTTTTTACTATCTTTTCATGATTTTAATTTTTTTAGGCTCTTCTCCTGATTTTATTTCCTTTAGGCTCTTCTCCTGATTTTATTTCCTTTAGGCTCTTCTCCTGATTTTATTTCCTTTAGGCTCTTCTCCTGATTTTATTTCCTTTAGGCTCTTCTCCTGATTTTATTTCCTTTAGGCTCTTCTCCTGATTTTATTTCCTTTAGGCTCTTCTCCTGATTTTATTTCCTTTAGGCTCCTCTGATTTTAGTTCTCTTAGGCTCTTCTTCTGATTTTAATTTTATGGGATCTTCTCCGGATTTTTATTTTTTTAGGCTCTTCTCCTGATTTTCATTCTCTTACGAGAAGAGCCTAGAGAACTAAAATCAGGAGAAGAACCTAATTACACAAGTAAATTTTCAAACCACTTAGCAATTGCAAGCCAATTATCCGATTTCCCAAAAGAACTACACCAACAAATACGGTTATAAAACAAAAAAAAATCCAATAAGTAAAAAATCACATAGCAACACTGCCACCTGGTGACCCAGAAAAGAAATTGCCTATATATTTGATATGAAATATTGCCACCTGCCGACGGAAAACAGGAACTGCAGCTTAAAAAATTCATAACTGCGCCACCTGTTGACGGAAAACAGAAACTGCATTGAAAAAAATTGTTAGCAGCGCCACCTGCCGAAAGAAAAACGCAATTGCAACTGAAAATTAATCGAACTGCTGCCGTCTTGTGGACAATCATAGAATTGCACATAAAATTAATATTTATTAAAAATCATTAAAAACATAAAAAAATGCGAATAACACCACAAACACCCCCCACAACACAAAAACAACAACCCAAAAAAAACCTCATCAACCCTAGACCAGTGGGGATCATCAGGTTTTCCAGCCAAGAAGAACAAGGAGAGAGATGAGGGAATCGGGTTCCAATTCCTAATGATTTGGTGGGTGCAGGAATGATTGCTGTGTGTTTTCCAGTCCCTTTCGATTGGAGTTTCTGGAGAATAAAAGCTGGAAGCGTGCCCCCAAAAATCCCCAGCCCCGGGTGGTCAGTGGTCTGACTTGCACGGACCGGTGGCCTTGGCCAGGAGCGGTCCTGCGGGAAGCGCCTTTGCCCAGCCTGTAATTTTAATTTTCTCTTGGATGCTTGGCAAAGCCCCCCTGGGTGAGCCCCAGTGCCTGGCATGAGCGGAGCGGGCTTCCAGGGAGGTATTCACCTGGTCAGCGTCAGGAACCATCCTAACTGAGGCCTCGGTGAGTGCTTTTTGTATGACTGGACAGTGAAGCTGTGTGAATGACCTGGCTATTGCTCAGTGTAGTCCTAATTAAAGTGTCTTTTACTCCGTGTTCCCAGGCTGCCTCTTTCCCTTCGGTCGCCGTGGGTGTGCCGGACGCCTCTGGCAGGACTAACCCCGTGGCTTTTATGTCCAACGTGCTGTGCTGTGTGTGCCTGCAGGTAAGAAAAGCTGGGAGTGCAGTCCCTCTGCTTTGATTGCTGTGTCTCTTTGGTAGTGATTTTGGAGGGGAATCCCAGAACGATTTGGTTTGAAGGGGACCTTCAAAGGCCAGCCTGCCTTCCGTGGGCAGGGACACCTTCCGCTCTCATCCCCGGCTGGATGCTCCGAGTCCCATCCAGCCTGGCCTGGAACACTTGCAGGGATGGGGCAGGCTCAGCTTCCGTGTGCAGTGTGCTCTAATATCTCTCCACTGTCATCAGGAAAAATGTTGTCAGCGTGTTTTGCTGGACGATGGTAAGCAGGACCCGGGTGAAAATGACATTCTCTGAGATGCAGAGGGAAATAATTCTCCTTAGAAGTCAAATGTATTCAGATTTGCACGAGTCTTGTCTGCCTTATGTTTGAATTGCTTTCTATTTTAGGCAGTTGTTTTAAATTAAACTTTTATTTTGTGTCTCCCCCCTAGTATCCTGTCCAAGACAAAGCTACCTTTCCTCGTGGGAGTGGACTGGCCGGGCTTTGGCAGTCTGGCCCCTCGAAAGTCTTAAGTGACCTCTTCCAACAGGGGAAGACTGAAGCAAGGGGTGCCAGAAAGAACTGGAGTTTCTGGAGAATAAAAGCTGGAAGCGTGCCCCCGAAAATCCCCAGCCCCGGGTGGTCAGTGGTCTGACTTGCACGGACCGGTGGCCTTGGCCAGGAGCGGTCCTGCAGGAAGCGCCTTTGCCCAGGCTGTAATTTTAATTTCCCTTGGATGCTTGGCAAAGCGCCCCCGGGTGAGCCCCGGTGCCTGGCAGGAGCGGAGCGGGCTTCCAGGGAGGTATTCACCTGGTCAGCGTCAGGAACCATCCTAACTGAGGCCTCGGTGAGTGCTTTTTGTATGACTGGACAGTGAAGCTGTGTGAATGACCTGGCTATTGCTCAGTGTAGTCCTAATTAAAGTGTCTTTTACTCCGTGTTCCCAGGCTGCCTCTTTCCCTTCGGTCGCCGTGGGTGTGCCGGACGCCTCTGGCAGGACTAACCCCGTGGCTTTTATGTCCAACGTGCTGTGCTGTGTGTGCCTGCAGGTAAGAAAAGCTGGGAGTGCAGTCCCTCTGATTGCTGTGTCTCTTTGGTAGTGATTTTGGAGGGGAATCCCAGAACGATTTGGTTTGAAGGGGACCTTCAAAGGCCAGCCTGCCTTCCGTGGGCAGGGACACCTTCCGCTCTCATCCCCGGCTGGATGCTCCAAGTCCCGTCCAGCCTGGCCTGGAACACTTGCAGGGATGGGGCAGGCTCAGCTTCCGTGTGCAGTGTGCTCTAATATCTCTCCACTGGCATCCTGAAAAATGTTGTCAGCGTGTTTTGTTGGACGACGCTAGGCAGGACCTGGGTGAAAAGGACATTCTCTGAGGTGCTGGGAGAAGGAGGACTCGTGCGGGCACCTCCAGAGACAGCGGGAACGGGAGCGTGCTGCGGAGAAGGAAAATTCCAGGGGGTGGGTGCCAAGAAATTTGTCCTTCCCTTGCCCTGTGCTCTGCACTTAGCAATGGGTCAAGTGCAGAAGTTTCCTGGGGACCCTGGGAAATGATGCCGGGTCTGCTAAGAAAAGTGGGGCCAAAGGAGCAGGACCTGGGTCTGCGAGCGTGGGAGAAACAAGGGCCGGGTCATCCTCTGCCTCCAGGAGGGAGGGCAGCAGGAAAGGCCACGGACTAAAGCACTGAAGTGCCGTTCCCCAGGGAGCCCCTGCCCAGCACTGAACTTGCTTGTGCACTTGCTGTCCCTTTGCCAGCGGAGCCGAAGCGTCGGGTGCGGGTGCCGGGGGGGATGGAGCTGCCAAGGACAAACTGGGAGGGTGTTTGCGAAGGAAGGAGGGAGAAGGAGCTCTTGATGTGTATTTTTTACTTCTTCATCCCACAGAATTGCCACGAGAGGAAATACTTCAGAGGGGCTTCCCTCCGGATAAGCCCTGAATATGCCAGGAGGTTTCAGCCGGGAGGAAAGGAGCTGTGGAAGAAAAGCAGCCTAAAAATAGCCAGCGGGGATCATCAGGTTTTCCAGGCAAGAAGAACAAGGAGAGAGATGAGGGAATGGGGTTCCAATTCCTAATGATTTGGTGGGTGCAGGAATGATTTGTGTGTGTTTTCCAGTCCCTTTTGATTCCTGAGATGATTTTAAAATGATGGCTTTAGCAATCAACTAAATCGGTGATGTTGTTTTTGAGAGGAAATGGTGCCAAATAAATGCAGAGTTTTGGGTCAGTTTTGGGGATGATTTGGGTCAGTTTTTGGGGTCAGTTTGGGGTCATTGTTTGGGGTGATTTGGGTCAGTTTTGGGTCAGCTTTTGGGATGATTGGGGTCAGTTTTGGGTCAGCTTTTGGGGATGATTTGGGTCAGTTTTTGGGGTCAGTTTTGGGTCATTGTTTGGTGTGATTTGGGTCGGTTTTGGGTCAATTTTTGGGGAGCGCTGGGTGTTACTGGGGGTTGTTGGGGAGCACTGGGTGTTTCCTGGGGAGCACTGAGTGTTACTGGGGGTTGTTGAGGAGCACTGGGTGTTACTGGGGTGCACTGGGGAGCACTGGGTGTTACTGAGGGTTGTTGGGGAGCACTGGGTGTTACTGGGGAGCACTGGGAGAGAAGATGAAAAATAAAGAGAATAAAAAATAAACGAAATAAAAAAAGGAAATATAAAAACCAAAAGAAAATTAAAAAAAAAAAAAGGCAAAAAAACTAAAAAGGAAATAAAATGAAAATGAAATAAAAGAGAAAAAAAAAAAAAAAAAAGAAACCCCTTCTTGGGCACCCCGTTTCCTCTCCTCCCCCCCGCCCCGAATCGTAAATTGCGGGGTCATCACCCCTAAAATGTGAGACGGGGACCCCAAAATGTGGGTGGGGGAACCCCAGGGAGCCGAAAAAGTGGAGGGGGAGCCGCAGTAAGAAAGCGAAGCCGGGCGGTCGGGCGGCGGGGTGGGGGGGGAAGCCGAGGTAGGGAGCCAGCGCATGCGCAGTCGTTGGCAAGACGCCGGCGATCACGTGGTAACTGAGGGCAGCCAGGAGCGGGACCGGCGACGCATGCGCAGTGGCTCTCGTGCCGGTGCAGCGCTCCCTGCTCGAGTTAAGGGCCGGTTCCGGCGGCAGGGCGGGACTCGCGGTCTCCCGTCTGTCCCGGGGTGTGTGTGGGGGGAATAACATGAAGATTTTTTGGGGTGAAAGCGCAGAAATTAGCGAGGAGGGACGCTAATGTGGGTAAACTCGGTCACCGGAAGTAGAGAGCGACCGGAAGTCCTCCAAGGCCGCTGACCGGAAGTCCGCCAAGCCCACAGTAAAGATGGCGCCGCCAGGACCGGAACGACCACACTAAAGATGGCGGCCCCTGCCCGGAAGTCCGCCAAGCCCACAGTAAAGATGGCGCCGCCAGGACCGGAACGACCACACTAAAGATGGCGGCCCGCGCCCGCAGCGCCGTCTCGCCGCGCCGCTTCCCGCTGTGGGGACGGGACGGGGCGCTCGGCGGCGCCGGGCGCGGGCGGCACGTTCGTGGGCGGCGGCAGGCACCGGCGCGGGCAGCCCCCTCTCGGCGCCGCGGCGCGCGGCGGGCGCGCGCGCGCGCGCGGCGCTCCGCCCTCCCGCCTCGTTCCGCTCCGCTTCCCTCCCGCCCCCGCTCCCCCCACCCCCCCGCTCCCCTCCGCTCCCGCTCCCGCCGTGCCCTGGAGATGCTGTCGGAGCTGCGCCGCCGCCTTCCCCCCCCCCCAGGAAGCGACCCACGGCGCCAGATCCGACGGAGATCGTCCCCGGGGTAAGCTGCGCGCGGCCGCTCTTCTGCCTCTCCCGCGGCCATCGGCGACTGCAGGCAGGGGAAGCGACAGGCAAGTTTCTCGCCTCTGCGGAGAAACTTGCACCTGCGTGCCGCCGCAGGGCCGGGTTCGGATGTGCCCTGGCATTGCACACGCACCACAACCCCCGCGGGGAGGGTCTGCGCTGCCTCGGGGACCCTGTCTGGTCTGCCGGGAGAGAGAAATCCTTTGGGAAGCTGGGGTGGAAACAGCAACTCTGTGAACTGCTCAGCTTTTCCTAGGCAAGGGCAGGTTTTAGGGAAGAAAGGCCCGTACGCGCGAAAGGCGCCGCGGGTCTCGCCAAGGGGGGGGGGGGGGGGGGGGCGCAGGGCTGCAGTGCCGCGCGCGGCTGCAGTGCCGCTCCCGGCCGTGTCCGACAGGCGGCGACTGTGAGGCAGGGCCCGGCGCTCGGGGGCGCTCTCGCAAGCGACGCCCCCGGGAAAGCGGCGGGCTTTGGGCGCTGCCGGCCTTCCCCCGCAGTGCCCGGGCTGGCCCGGCGCCTGGCAAAACCTCTGAGGGAAAAGGCAAGCAACAACTGCGCTTCTTCTGCCCTTTCTTTAGCCAGGGACTGGAACACAGACAAAATCGAGGGGCTCTTTGACCTGTGCAGGCTCCGAGCATTTTTCAGCCTTCCCTAGCAGGGCATTCTCACCCTCTGAAAAGCTGAAAGGCTTTGACATCTGGAGACGCGCCTGCAGCTGTGCAAATTAATGTAGTTTCTTTTAGGAAAGGAAGGGGAAGTTTTCCTGTTGGGAGCCTAAATACCGAGTCTGCTCTGCTTTTTCAATCAGGTGACGAAGCTTATGGAAAAAAAGACCAAAGGCCTCGAGGTGAGTCCATTCTACCTTGTTCTGCTTTTCTGGGATTGGTTTGGGAAAATCACGTGAAATTCTAAAAAGCTTCTCTCTGTGTTTCTAGTTTTTTTTCCAGCCTTGGTCTAAGTTTCATGTAGAAAAGGGCATAGAATTATTAGAACAGACAAACTAGGCTTTCTTGGGAGAGATGGAAGAAAAGTGTGCTGATTGCAGTTCTGCTTTTCTTGTCTTCCCTTCGACTGTCATTTTCTCTCCCCTGCTGTTCAAATAGGCAGCAATTAATTGCTCTGCTGAAGAGTTTGCTGTACTAAGTGTCTTGTCAAATTGATGCCTTCAACTCAAGATAGCACCTGCTCCTTAGTTACAAAAAGTTCCTCACAGGAAATTTTCAGGCATGCCCATAAATCTTCTCGCTGTTTGTTTGGGAGAACAGGGTTTTCTCATCTGTAACAGAATAGTCGTGGCATTTGCTATGGAATGCTGGTGGCAATCTAGTCAGAAGAGGACCCCGTGCTTCACTAATTTTCCCTTTTTGCTGTTGGGGGTGACTTCTTCCCAGGGATGTTCTTCTTGACCCCCCGGGGCAAACGGAGGTGTCAGCGTCAGGAGCCATCCTAACTGAGGCCCCGGTAGGGAAGTGCTTTTTGTGTGACTGGCCGGTGAAGCTGTCTGTGGGAATGACCTGGCTACTGCTCAGTGTAGTCCTAACTAAAGTGTCTTTTACTCCGTGTTCCCAGGCTCCCTCTTTCCCTTCGGTCGCCATGGACACTGTGCCGGACGCCTCTGGCAGGACTAACCCTGTGGCTTTTATGTCCAGCGTGATGTGCTGCGTGTGCCTGCAGGTCAGAAAAGCTGGGAGTGCAGTCCCTCTGCTTTGATTGCTGTGTCTCTTGGGTAGTGATTTTGGAGGGGAATCCCAGAGCGATTTGGTTTGAAGGGGACCTTCAAAGGCCAGCCTGCCTTCCGTGGGCAGGGACACCTTCCGCTCTCATCCCGGGCTGGATGCTCCCAGTCCCATCCAGCCTGGCCTGGAACACTTGCAGGGATGGGGCAGGCTCAGCTTCCGTGTGCAGTGTGCTCTAATATCTCTCCACTGGCATCAGGAAAAATGTTGTCAGCGTGTTTTGTTGGACGATGGTAAGCAGGACCCGGGTGAAAAGGACATTCTCTGAGGTGCAGAGGGAAATAATTCTCCTTTGAAGTCAAATGTATTCAGATTTGCACGAGTCTTGTCTGCCTTATGTTTGAATTGCTTTCTATTTTAGGCAGTTGTTTTAAATTAAACTTTTATTTTGTGTCTCCCCCCCAGTCTCCTGTCCAAGACAAAGCTACCTTTCCTCGTGGGAGTGGACTGGCCGGGCTTTGGCAATCTGGCCCCTCGAAAGTCTTAAGTGACCTCTTCCAACAGGGGAGGACTGAAGCAAGCGGTGCCAGAAAGAACTGGAGTCTCTGGAGAATAAAAGCTGGAAGCGTGCCCCCGAAAATCCCCAGCCCCGGGTGGTCAGTGGTCTGACTTGCACGGACCGGTGGCCTTGGCCAGGAGCGGTCCTGCGGGAAGCGCCTTTGCCCAGGCTGTAATTTTAATTTCCCTTGGATGCTTGGCAAAGCCCCCCTGGGTGAGCCCCAGTGCCTGGCATGAGCGGAGCGGGCTTCCAGGGAGGCATTCACCTGGTCAGCGTCAGGAACCATCCTAACTGAGGCCTCGGTGAGTGCTTTTTGTATGACTGGACGGTGAAGCTGTGTGAATGACCTGGCTGGTGCTCGGTGTACTCCTAATTAAAGTGTCTTTTACTCCGTGTTCCCAGGCTGCCTCTTTTCCTTCGGTGGCCGTGGGTGTGCCGGACGCCTCTCTGGCAGGACTAACCCTGTGGCTTTTATGTCCAACGTGCTGTGTGTGCCTGCAGGTAAGAAAAGCTGGGAGTGCAGTCCCTCTGCTTTGATTGCTGTGTCTCTTGGGTAGTGATTTTGGAGGGGAATCCCAGAGCGATTTGGTTTGAAGGGGACCTTCAAAGGCCAGCCTGTCTTCCATGGGCAGGGACACCTTCCCCTCTCATCCCCGACTGGATGCTCCCAGTCCCATCCAGCCTGGCCTGGAACACTTGCAGGGATCCAGGGGCAGCCTCAGGTTCCCTGTGCAGTGTGCTCTAATATCTCTCCACTGGCATCCTGAAAAATGTTGTCAGCGTGTTTTGTTGGACGATTGTAGGCAGGACCTGGGTGAAAAGGACATTCTCTGAGGTGCTGGGAGAAGGAGGACTCGTGCGGGCACCTCCAGAGACAGCGGGAACGGGAGCGTGCTGCGGAGAAGGAAAATTCCAGGGGGTGGGTGCCGAGAAATTTGTCCTTCCCTTGCCCTGTGCTCTGCACTTAGCAATGGGTGGTCAAGTGCAGAAGTTTCCTGGGGACCCTGGGAAATGATGCCGGGTCTGCTAAGAAAAGTGGGGCCAAAGGAGCAGGACCTGGGTCTGCGAGCGTGGGAGAAACAAGGGCCGGGTCATCCTCTGCCTCCAGGAGGGAGGGCAGCAGGAAAGGCCACGGACTAAAGCACTGAAGTGCCGTTCCCCAGGGAGCCCCTGCCCAGCACTGAACTTGCTTGTGCACTTGCTGTCCCTTTGCCAGCGGAGCCGAAGCGTCGGGTGCGGGTGCCGGGGGGGATGGAGCTGCCAAGGACAAACTGGGAGGGTGTTTGCGAAGGAAGGGGGGAGAAGGAGCTCTTGATGTGTATTTTTTACTTCTTCATCCCACAGAATTGCCACGAGAGGAAATACTTCAGAGGGGCTTCCCTCCGGATAAGCCCTGAATATGCCAGGAGGTTTCAGCCGGGAGGAAAGGAGCTGTGGAAGAAAAGCAGCCTAAAAATAGCCAGCGGGGATCATCAGGTTTTCCAGGCAAGAAGAACAAGGAGAGAGATGAGGGAATGGGGTTCCAATTCCTAATGATTTGGTGGGTGCAGGAATGATTTGTGTGTGTTTTCCAGTCCCTTTTGATTCCTGAGATGATTTTAAAATGATGGCTTTAGCAATCAACTAAATCGGTGATGTTGTTTTTGAGAGGAAATGGTGCCAAATAAATGCAGAGTTTTGGGTCAGTTTTGGGGATGATTTGGGTCAGTTTTTGGGGTCAGTTTGGGGTCATTGTTTGGGGTGATTTGGGTCAGTTTTGGGTCAGCTTTTGGGATGATTGGGGTCAGTTTTGGGTCAGCTTTTGGGGATGATTTGGGTCAGTTTTTGGGGTCAGTTTTGGGTCATTGTTTGGTGTGATTTGGGTCGGTTTTGGGTCAATTTTTGGGGAGCGCTGGGTGTTACTGGGGGTTGTTGGGGAGCACTGGGTGTTTCCTGGGGAGCACTGAGTGTTACTGGGGGTTGTTGAGGAGCACTGGGTGTTACTGGGGTGCACTGGGGAGCACTGGGTGTTACTGAGGGTTGTTGGGGAGCACTGGGTGTTACTGGGGAGCACTGGGAGAGAAGATGAAAAATAAAGAGAATAAAAAATAAACGAAATAAAAAAAGGAAATATAAAAACCAAAAGAAAATTAAAAAAAAAAAAAAGGCAAAAAAACTAAAAAGGAAATAAAATGAAAAGGAAATAAGAGAGAAAAAAAAAAAAAAAGAAACCCCTTCTTGGGCACCCCGTTTCCTCTCCTCCCCCGCCCCGAATCGTAAATTGCGGGGTCATCACCCCTAAAATGTGAGACGGGGACCCCAAAATGTGGGTGGGGGAACCCCAGGGAGCCGAAAAAGTGGAGGGGGAGCCGCAGTAAGAAAGCGAAGCCGGGCGGTCGGGCGGCGGGGTGGGGGGGGAAGCCGAGGTAGGGAGCCAGCGCATGCGCAGTCGTTGGCAAGACGCCGGCGATCACGTGGTAACTGAGGGCAGCCAGGAGCGGGACCGGCGACGCATGCGCAGTGGCTCTCGTGCCGGTGCAGCGCTCCCTGCTCGAGTTAAGGGCCGGTTCCGGCGGCAGGGCGGGACTCGCGGTCTCCCGTCTGTCCCGGGGTGTGTGTGGGGGGAATAACATGAAGATTTTTTGGGGTGAAAGCGCAGAAATTAGCGAGGAGGGACGCTAATGTGGGTAAACTCGGTCACCGGAAGTAGAGAGCGACCGGAAGTCCTCCAAGGCCGCTGACCGGAAGTCCGCCAAGCCCACAGTAAAGATGGCGCCGCCAGGACCGGAACGACCACACTAAAGATGGCGGCCCCTGCCCGGAAGTCCGCCAAGCCCACAGTAAAGATGGCGCCGCCAGGACCGGAACGACCACACTAAAGATGGCGGCCCGCGCCCGCAGCGCCGTCTCGCCGCGCCGCTTCCCGCTGTGGGGACGGGACGGGGCGCTCGGCGGCGCCGGGCGCGGGCGGCACGTTCGTGGGCGGCGGCAGGCACCGGCGCGGGCAGCCCCCTCTCGGCGCCGCGGCGCGCGGCGGGCGCGCGCGCGCGCGCGGCGCTCCGCCCTCCCGCCTCGTTCCGCTCCGCTTCCCTCCCGCCCCCGCTCCCCCCACCCCCCCGCTCCCCTCCGCTCCCGCTCCCGCCGTGCCCTGGAGATGCTGTCGGAGCTGCGCCGCCGCCTTCCCCCCCCCCCAGGAAGCGACCCACGGCGCCAGATCCGACGGAGATCGTCCCCGGGGTAAGCTGCGCGCGGCCGCTCTTCTGCCTCTCCCGCGGCCATCGGCGACTGCAGGCAGGGGAAGCGACAGGCAAGTTTCTCGCCTCTGCGGAGAAACTTGCACCTGCGTGCCGCCGCAGGGCCGGGTTCGGATGTGCCCTGGCATTGCACACGCACCACAACCCCCGCGGGGAGGGTCTGCGCTGCCTCGGGGACCCTGTCTGGTCTGCCGGGAGAGAGAAATCCTTTGGGAAGCTGGGGTGGAAACAGCAACTCTGTGAACTGCTCAGCTTTTCCTAGGCAAGGGCAGGTTTTAGGGAAGAAAGGCCCGTACGCGCGAAAGGCGCCGCGGGTCTCGCCAAGGGGGGGGGGGGGGGGGGGGCGCAGGGCTGCAGTGCCGCGCGCGGCTGCAGTGCCGCTCCCGGCCGTGTCCGACAGGCGGCGACTGTGAGGCAGGGCCCGGCGCTCGGGGGCGCTCTCGCAAGCGACGCCCCCGGGAAAGCGGCGGGCTTTGGGCGCTGCCGGCCTTCCCCCGCAGTGCCCGGGCTGGCCCGGCGCCTGGCAAAACCTCTGAGGGAAAAGGCAAGCAACAACTGCGCTTCTTCTGCCCTTTCTTTAGCCAGGGACTGGAACACAGACAAAATCGAGGGGCTCTTTGACCTGTGCAGGCTCCGAGCATTTTTCAGCCTTCCCTAGCAGGGCATTCTCACCCTCTGAAAAGCTGAAAGGCTTTGACATCTGGAGACGCGCCTGCAGCTGTGCAAATTAATGTAGTTTCTTTTAGGAAAGGAAGGGGAAGTTTTCCTGTTGGGAGCCTAAATACCGAGTCTGCTCTGCTTTTTCAATCAGGTGACGAAGCTTATGGAAAAAAAGACCAAAGGCCTCGAGGTGAGTCCATTCTACCTTGTTCTGCTTTTCTGGGATTGGTTTGGGAAAATCACGTGAAATTCTAAAAAGCTTCTCTCTGTGTTTCTAGTTTTTTTTCCAGCCTTGGTCTAAGTTTCATGTAGAAAAGGGCATAGAATTATTAGAACAGACAAACTAGGCTTTCTTGGGAGAGATGGAAGAAAAGTGTGCTGATTGCAGTTCTGCTTTTCTTGTCTTCCCTTCGACTGTCATTTTCTCTCCCCTGCTGTTCAAATAGGCAGCAATTAATTGCTCTGCTGAAGAGTTTGCTGTACTAAGTGTCTTGTCAAATTGATGCCTTCAACTCAAGATAGCACCTGCTCCTTAGTTACAAAAAGTTCCTCACAGGAAATTTTCAGGCATGCCCATAAATCTTCTCGCTGTTTGTTTGGGAGAACAGGGTTTTCTCATCTGTAACAGAATAGTCGTGGCATTTGCTATGGAATGCTGGTGGCAATCTAGTCAGAAGAGGACCCCGTGCTTCACTAATTTTCCCTTTTTGCTGTTGGGGGTGACTTCTTCCCAGGGATGTTCTTCTTGACCCCCCGGGGCAAACGGAGGTGTCAGCGTCAGGAGCCATCCTAACTGAGGCCCCGGTAGGGAAGTGCTTTTTGTGTGACTGGCCGGTGAAGCTGTCTGTGGGAATGACCTGGCTACTGCTCAGTGTAGTCCTAACTAAAGTGTCTTTTACTCCGTGTTCCCAGGCTCCCTCTTTCCCTTCGGTCGCCATGGACACTGTGCCGGACGCCTCTGGCAGGACTAACCCTGTGGCTTTTATGTCCAGCGTGATGTGCTGCGTGTGCCTGCAGGTCAGAAAAGCTGGGAGTGCAGTCCCTCTGCTTTGATTGCTGTGTCTCTTGGGTAGTGATTTTGGAGGGGAATCCCAGAGCGATTTGGTTTGAAGGGGACCTTCAAAGGCCAGCCTGCCTTCCGTGGGCAGGGACACCTTCCGCTCTCATCCCGGGCTGGATGCTCCCAGTCCCATCCAGCCTGGCCTGGAACACTTGCAGGGATGGGGCAGGCTCAGCTTCCGTGTGCAGTGTGCTCTAATATCTCTCCACTGGCATCAGGAAAAATGTTGTCAGCGTGTTTTGTTGGACGATGGTAAGCAGGACCCGGGTGAAAAGGACATTCTCTGAGGTGCAGAGGGAAATAATTCTCCTTTGAAGTCAAATGTATTCAGATTTGCACGAGTCTTGTCTGCCTTATGTTTGAATTGCTTTCTATTTTAGGCAGTTGTTTTAAATTAAACTTTTATTTTGTGTCTCCCCCCCAGTCTCCTGTCCAAGACAAAGCTACCTTTCCTCGTGGGAGTGGACTGGCCGGGCTTTGGCAATCTGGCCCCTCGAAAGTCTTAAGTGACCTCTTCCAACAGGGGAGGACTGAAGCAAGCGGTGCCAGAAAGAACTGGAGTCTCTGGAGAATAAAAGCTGGAAGCGTGCCCCCGAAAATCCCCAGCCCCGGGTGGTCAGTGGTCTGACTTGCACGGACCGGTGGCCTTGGCCAGGAGCGGTCCTGCGGGAAGCGCCTTTGCCCAGGCTGTAATTTTAATTTCCCTTGGATGCTTGGCAAAGCCCCCCTGGGTGAGCCCCAGTGCCTGGCATGAGCGGAGCGGGCTTCCAGGGAGGCATTCACCTGGTCAGCGTCAGGAACCATCCTAACTGAGGCCTCGGTGAGTGCTTTTTGTATGACTGGACGGTGAAGCTGTGTGAATGACCTGGCTGGTGCTCGGTGTACTCCTAATTAAAGTGTCTTTTACTCCGTGTTCCCAGGCTGCCTCTTTTCCTTCGGTGGCCGTGGGTGTGCCGGACGCCTCTCTGGCAGGACTAACCCTGTGGCTTTTATGTCCAACGTGCTGTGTGTGCCTGCAGGTAAGAAAAGCTGGGAGTGCAGTCCCTCTGCTTTGATTGCTGTGTCTCTTGGGTAGTGATTTTGGAGGGGAATCCCAGAGCGATTTGGTTTGAAGGGGACCTTCAAAGGCCAGCCTGTCTTCCATGGGCAGGGACACCTTCCCCTCTCATCCCCGACTGGATGCTCCCAGTCCCATCCAGCCTGGCCTGGAACACTTGCAGGGATCCAGGGGCAGCCTCAGGTTCCCTGTGCAGTGTGCTCTAATATCTCTCCACTGGCATCCTGAAAAATGTTGTCAGCGTGTTTTGTTGGACGATTGTAGGCAGGACCTGGGTGAAAAGGACATTCTCTGAGGTGCTGGGAGAAGGAGGACTCGTGCGGGCACCTCCAGAGACAGCGGGAACGGGAGCGTGCTGCGGAGAAGGAAAATTCCAGGGGGTGGGTGCCGAGAAATTTGTCCTTCCCTTGCCCTGTGCTCTGCACTTAGCAATGGGTGGTCAAGTGCAGAAGTTTCCTGGGGACCCTGGGAAATGATGCCGGGTCTGCTAAGAAAAGTGGGGCCAAAGGAGCAGGACCTGGGTCTGCGAGCGTGGGAGAAACAAGGGCCGGGTCATCCTCTGCCTCCAGGAGGGAGGGCAGCAGGAAAGGCCACGGACTAAAGCACTGAAGTGCCGTTCCCCAGGGAGCCCCTGCCCAGCACTGAACTTGCTTGTGCACTTGCTGTCCCTTTGCCAGCGGAGCCGAAGCGTCGGGTGCGGGTGCCGGGGGGGATGGAGCTGCCAAGGACAAACTGGGAGGGTGTTTGCGAAGGAAGGGGGGAGAAGGAGCTCTTGATGTGTATTTTTTACTTCTTCATCCCACAGAATTGCCACGAGAGGAAATACTTCAGAGGGGCTTCCCTCCGGATAAGCCCTGAATATGCCAGGAGGTTTCAGCCGGGAGGAAAGGAGCTGTGGAAGAAAAGCAGCCTAAAAATAGCCAGCGGGGATCATCAGGTTTTCCAGGCAAGAAGAACAAGGAGAGAGATGAGGGAATGGGGTTCCAATTCCTAATGATTTGGTGGGTGCAGGAATGATTTGTGTGTGTTTTCCAGTCCCTTTTGATTCCTGAGATGATTTTAAAATGATGGCTTTAGCAATCAACTAAATCGGTGATGTTGTTTTTGAGAGGAAATGGTGCCAAATAAATGCAGAGTTTTGGGTCAGTTTTGGGGATGATTTGGGTCAGTTTTTGGGGTCAGTTTGGGGTCATTGTTTGGGGTGATTTGGGTCAGTTTTGGGTCAGCTTTTGGGATGATTGGGGTCAGTTTTGGGTCAGCTTTTGGGGATGATTTGGGTCAGTTTTTGGGGTCAGTTTTGGGTCATTGTTTGGTGTGATTTGGGTCGGTTTTGGGTCAATTTTTGGGGAGCGCTGGGTGTTACTGGGGGTTGTTGGGGAGCACTGGGTGTTTCCTGGGGAGCACTGAGTGTTACTGGGGGTTGTTGAGGAGCACTGGGTGTTACTGGGGTGCACTGGGGAGCACTGGGTGTTACTGAGGGTTGTTGGGGAGCACTGGGTGTTACTGGGGAGCACTGG